>NW_027254464.1:0-359875 GCF_044704955.1 Pristiophorus japonicus | reverse complement strand
GGAGGAGGTCGGGGACGGGGGGGAGGAGGTCGGGGAGGGGGGGAGGAGGTCGGGGAGGGGGGGAGGAGGTCGGGGAGGGGGGAGGAGGTCGGGGAGGGGGGGAGGAGGTCGGGGAGGGGGGGAGGAGGTCGGGGAGGGGGGGAGGAGGTCGGGGAGGGGGGGAGGAGGTCGGGGAGGGGGGGAGGAGGTCGGGGAGGGGGGGAGGAGGTCGGGGAGGGGGGGAGGAGGTCGGTGAGGGGGGAGGAGGTCGGGGAGGGGGGAAGGAGGTCGGGGAGGGGGGGAGGAGGTCGGGGAGGGGGGAAGCAGGAGCGGCAGACGGGTCGGGTCCGGGGGGGTGGGGGGGGAGCAGGAGCAGCAGCGGCAGAAGGGTCGGGTCCGGGGAGGGGGGGGGAAGCAAGAGCGGGAGTCGGCAGGAAGCAGGAGCTGGCCGTGGGAGGAGCCTTATTCACGCAGCCCCAGTGAGGTCATTCGGCCAGGGCTAGAGGCTGCGTGCTTTGGGCCCCTCCCACACAGTTTCGGGCGCCTGGAGCTGCTGCACTTGCGTGTCCACTGTAGCGCGCATGTGCAGAGGTCCCGGCACTGTTTTCAGCACAGGGACCTGGCTCCGCCCCCCTCAGCTCCTGCTGCGCCGCGCCGAGGGCCAGAGGACCTGCAGGGAGGTGGAGAATATGGAGGGTTTTTTTAGGCGCACTTTGTGGCGCGAAAAACGGGCGCCCAGCTCGGAGGGGCGCCCGTTTTTTATCGTGTGGAAACTTGGGCCCAATGAGGGGACTCGACAAGGTAGATGCAGAGAGGATATTTCCATTCATAGGGGAAACTAAAACTAGGGGATATAGTCTTAGAATAAGGGGCCGCTCATTTAAAACTGAGATGAGGAGAAATTTCTTCTCTCAGAGGGTTGTAAATCCATGGAGTTCTCTGCCCCAGAGAGCTGTGGCGGCTAGTTCATTGAATATATTAAAGGCGGAGATAGACAGATTTTTGAGTGATAAGGGAATAAAGGGTTATGGGGAGCGGGAAGGGAAGTGGAGCTGAGTCCATGATCAGATCAGCCATGATCTTATTGAATGGCGGAGCAGGCTCAAGGGACCAAATGGCCGACTCCTGCTACTATTTCTTATGTTCTGAAACACTTCCAGGGCAGGCACAGCCCAGTTAGATACAGAGTAAAGCTCCCTCTACACTGTCCCATCAAACACTAAACCCAGCCCATAATGAGCAGGGCTCAGGAAGGTTGGTTGCTCGGCACTGCAGTGATGTCAGAAAGCAGGGCCATTCAATCCAGCTGGTCCTCTACTTGTCCCTTTAAAGGTGGAGAGCTGGGACATCCTGTCTCAACACACATCCCTCTGCTCATACTGAGAATCCCCAGGGAAGGCCCAAGGCCCAGAGTGTGGAACATAACCCAGGGGGAAAGAGGAGGAGAGAAGGGGAGGTAAATCAAGGAGTCAGGACTGAGGGCCACCAATCTTTAGTTTTAGAGCCTGTAGACTTCAAAGGGGGAAGAGTGAGTTCTGTAGTTTCAGGATCCAGGGAGAGAGCAAGGCACAAGGCACATTGCACAAATTCCTACTATTTTATCCTTCTCTCCTCTCCTCAAGGTGCTGACTCTGGCTGGGTTCAGTTCCACACTCACTGGTTACCCTCCCCTGAAGGTGTTGACTCTTGCTGGGTTCAGTTGTAAACTCACCAATTTCTCTCCAATATGTGACCCATGTGCCCAATCTCCATGTATGAATCTCGACAGTGAGTGTTGACAGGCTATTCCACTGTCCTCACCCGAAGCCTCGCATGTGCATTTTCCAGCAGGGTCACTGGACCCCCCTCCCAATGGCTCAGTGGGTAAAGGCAACGCCCAGTGTGACTGAGTCACATTTAGAGACCGCATGGATGAACTACAACAATTGTACATTCCTGTCTGGCGTAAAAATAAAAAAGGGAAGGTGGCTCAACCGTGGCTATCAAGGGAAATCAGGGATAGTATTAAAGCCAAGCAAGTGGCATACAAATTGGCCAGAAATAGCAGCGAACCCGGGGACTGGGAGAAATTTAGAACTCAGCAGAGGAGGAAAAAGGGTTTGATTAGGGCAGGGAAAATGGAGTACGAGAAGAAACTTGCAGGGAACATTAAGGCGGATTGCAAAAGTTTCTATAGATATGTAAAGAGAAAAAGGTTAGTAAAGACAAACGTAGGTCCCCTGCAGTCACAATCAGGGGAAGTCATAACAGGGAACAAAGAAATGGCAGACCAATTGAACAAGTACTTTGGTTCGGTATTCACTAAGGACACAAACAACCTTCCGGATATAAAAGTGGTCAGAGGGTCTAGTAAGGAGGAGGAACTGAGGGAAATCTTTATTAGTCGGGAAATTGTGTTGGGAAAATTGATGGGATTGAAGGCTGATAAATCCCCAGGGCCTAATGGACTGCATCCCAGAGTACTTAAGGAGGTGGCCTTGGAAATAGCGGATGCATTGACAGTCATTTTCCAACATTCCATTGACTCTGGATCAGTTCCTATCGAGTGGAGGGTAGCCAATGTAACCCCACTTTTTAAAAAAAGGAGGGAAGAGAGAAAACAGGGAATTATAGACCGGTCAGCCTGACCTCAGTAGTGGGTAAAATGATGGAATCAATTTTTAAGGATGTCATAGCAGTGCATTTGGAAAGAGGTGACATGATAGGTCCAAGTCAGCATGGATTTGTGAAAGGGAAATCATGCTTGACAAATCTTCTGGAATTTTTTGAGGATGTTTCCAGTAAAGTGGACAAGGGAGAACCAGTTGATGTGGTATATTTGGACTTTCAGAAGGCTTTCGACAAGGTCCCACACAAGAGATTAATGTGCAAAGTTAAAGCACATGGGATTGGGGGTAGTGTGCTGACATGGATTGAGAACTGGTTGTCAGACAGGAAGCAAAGAGTTGGAGTAAATGGGTACTTTTCAGAATGGCAGGCAGTGACTAGTGGGGTACCGCAAGGTTCTGTGCTGGGGCCCCAGCTGTTTACATTGTACATTAATGATTTAGACGAGGGGATTAAATGTAGTATCTCCAAATTTGCGGATGACACTAAGTTGGGTTGCAGTGTGAGCTGCGAGGAGGATGCTATGAGGCTGCAGAGTGACTTGGATAGGTTAGGTGAGTGGGCAAATGCATGGTAGATGAAGTATAATGTGGATAAATGTGAGGTTATCCACTTTGGTGGTAAAAACAGAGAGACAGACTATTATCTGAATGGTGACAGATTAGGAAAAGGGGAGGTGCAACGAGACCTGGGTGTCATGGTACATCAGTCATTGAAGGTTGGCATGCAGGTACAGCAGGCGGTTAAGAAAGCAAATGGCATGTTGGCCTTCATAGCGAGGGGATTTGAGTACAGGGGCAGGGAGGTGTTGCTACAGTTGTACAGGGCCTTGGTGAGGCCACACCTGGAGTACTGTGTACAGTTTTGGTCTCCTAACTTGAGGAAGGACATTCTTGCTATTGAGGGAGTGCAGCGAATCTTCACCAGACTGATTCCCGGGATGGTGGGACTGACCTATCAAGAAAGACTGGATCAACTGGGCTTGTATTCACTGGAGTTCTGAAGAATGAGAGGGGACCTCATAGAAACGTTTAAAATTCTGACGGGTTAAGACAGGTTAGATGCAGGAAGAATGTTCCCAATGTTAGGGAAGTCCAGAACCAGGGGTCACAGTCTAAGGATAAGGAGTAAGCCATTTAGGACCGAGATGAGGAGAAACGTCTTCACCCAGAGAGTGGTGAACCTGTGGAATTCTCTACCACAGAATGTAGTTGAGGCCAATTCACTAAATATATTCAAAAGGGAGTTAGATGTAGTCCTTACTACTAGGGATATGGCGAGAAAGCAGGAAGGGGGTACTGAAGTTGCATGTTCAGCCATGAACTCATTGAATGGCGGTGCAGGCTAGAAGGGCTGAATGGCCTACACCTGCACCTATTTTCTATGTTTCTATGTTTCTATAGGAACAGGAGGGACCCAGGTTTAATTCTGTCTGCATATCCTCCCCCTCTAATCCCCTGTAAAAGCGGTTTACAAAAATCATCACTGTAAATCGGAACATAGGAACAGGAAAAGGCCATTCAGCCCCTTGAGCCTGTCCCACCATTCAATGAGATCAGTATTTTAACTCCGTCTACCTGCCTTGGTTCCATCGCCATTAATACCCTTGCCTAAGGACAATCTATCAATCTCAGTTTTGGAATTTTCAATTGTCCCAGCCTCCGTTTTATGGGGAACAGAGTTCAAGATTTTCATTCGACTTTAAGAGCATAAGAAATAGGAGCAGGAGGGGGTTAAACAGTCCCTCGAGCCTGCTGTGCCATTCAGTAAGATCAAGGCTGATCTTCTACCTCAGCTCCACTTTCCCACACTATCCCCATATCCCTTGATTTCTTTAGTGTCCAAACATCTATCGATCTCAGCCCTGAATACACTCAACGACTGAGCATCCACAGCTCTTTGGGGCAGAGAATTCTAAAGATTCACAACCCTTTGAGTGAAGACATTTCTCCTCATCTCAGTCCTAAATGGCCGTCCGTTATCCTGAGACTATAACCCCTAGTTCTAGACTCTCCAACCAAGAGAAACAGCCAATCAGCATTTGTGTGAGGAAGTGCTTCCTGACCTCACCCTGAACGGCCTGGCTCTGATTTTAAGGTTGTGACCCCTTGTTGTGGACTCCTCCACCAGAGGAAATCGTTTCTCTCCATCCACCCTATCAACTCCTTTAATCTTAAACACCTCAATTAGATCACCCTTTAATCTTCTATATTTCTCACCATTTACAAACATCATCACTGTACGTACAGGATCATAGAACCACAGAAGTTTACAGCATTGAATGAAGCCATTCCAGCCCATCGTGTCCATGCCGCCGACAAAGACCTATCAAGCCATATCCCACTTTTCAGCTCTCGGTCCGTGGCCTTGTAGGTCACGGCACTTCAAATGCATATCCGAGTTTGTTTTAAATGCAACGAGGGTTTCTGCCTCTACCACCCTTTCAGGCAGTGGGTTCCAGACCCCCACCACCCTCTAAACCTGCTACCACTTTAAATCTACGCCCCCTGGTTGTTGACTCTCTGCTAAGGGGAATAGGTCCTTCCTATCCACTCCAACTAGGCCCCTCATAATTTTATACATCTCAATTAGGTATCCCCTCAGCCTCCTCTTTTCCAAAAAAAAACCCAGCCTATCCAATCTTTCCTCATCGCTAAAATTATCCAGTTCAGGCAACTTCCTCATAAATCTCCTCTGTACCCTCTCCAGTGCAATCACATCTTTCCTGTAATGTGGTGACCAGAACTGCATGCAGTACTCCAGCTGTGGCCTAACTAGTGTTTTATACAGTTCAAGCATAACCTTCCTGCTCTTGTATTCTATGCCTCGGCTAATAAAGGCAAGTATTCCATATGCCTTCTTAACCACCTTATCTACCTGTCCACCTACCTTCAGGGATTTGTGGACCTGCCCTCCAAGGTCCCTTTGTTCCTCTACACTTCTGAGTGTCCTACCATTTAATGTGTATTCCCTTGCCTGTTCGCCCTCCCCAAATGCATTACCTCACACTTCTCCAGATTGAATTCCATTTGTCACTGTTCAGCCCACCTGATCAGTTCATTCATACCTTCCTGCAGCCGACAGCTTTCTTCTTCATTATCAACCGCACAGCCGATTTTAGTATCATCTGCAAAATTCTTAATCATACCCCCTACATTCAAGTCTAAATTATTGATATATACCACAAAAAGCAAGGGACTTAGTACTGAGCCCTGCGGAACCGCACTGGATACAGCCTCCCATCACAAAAGCACGCATCAACCATTACCCTTTGCTTCCGGCCTCTGAGCCAATTTTGGATCCAACTTGCCACTTTGCCCTGGATCCCATGGGCTTTTACTTTCATGATCAGTCTGCAATGTGGGACCTTATCAAATGCCTTGCTAAAATCCATATGCACTACAGCAAACGCACTACCCTCATCAACCCTCTGTTACTTCCTCAAAAAATTCAATGAAGTTAGTCAGACCCGATCTTCCCTGAACAAATCCACGCTGGCTGTTCTTTCTTAATCCGTGTTTTTCTAAATGAAGATATATCCTGTCCCTTAATGCTGGGGTATATAGAGACCCAGCTAAGAGAGCCCTATACAGCCAGCCAGCTCCTCACAGCCAATCTGGCGTGCCTTGAAGACCCTGAGATGCTGAATACCCACAGCGCTTGGTCTGCCCTCCAGGTCTCTATAAACAGTGGCTGTGAGTGACCCTCAACCAGGAAACATCAGGACTGGTTTGATGAAAATGATCAGGAGATCGAAGAACTAATAGATCGCAAGCGCAAAGTATTTCTGAGCCTCAAGCAACAATCCAACTCGGGAGCTGCAAAACAACATTACAGATGGCTCAAGGCAGAGGCCCAACAAAAAACCCGGGACCTAAAGAACAGGTGGTGGATGGAGAAAGCACAGGAGATACAACAACTGACTGATAGTCATGGTATGCGAGGATTCTTCACGGCAGTCAAGGCCACCTACGGTCCAAACTCCCAGGGCCCTATCCCACTCCTGGCCAAGAACGGGGAAACTCTCATCAAGGACACCGAGGCTGTCAGGGCCCAATGGAAGGAGCACTTTGAAGATCTCAATGAAGACTCTGCCTTTGACTCGAGTGTTCTCGACTCCATCCCGCAGCATGCGACCCGCCACCAACTCAGTGAAACTCCAACGTCGCACGAGGTAGGCAAAGCCATAAAACAGCTCAAGAACAACAAGGCTACGGGTGCGGATGGAATCCCTGCTGAGGCGCTAAAGTATGGCGGAGAGGCACTGTTGGCGCGGATACATGACCTCATTTCTCTCATCTGGAGGGAGAGCATGCTGGGAGATCTCAGAGATGCAGTGATTGTGACCATTTTTTTTTAAAAAAGGGGCCGAATCCGACTGCGGCAACTACAGGGGAATCTCCCTGCTATCAGCCACTGGGAAAGTTGTTGCTAGAGTTCTCCTCAATCTACTTCTCCCTGTGGCCGAGGAACACCTCCCGGAATGACAATGTGGATTTCGTCCCCTACGGGGCACAACGGACATGATCTTTGCAGCGTGACAGCTGGAGGAAAAATGCAGGGAGCAGCTCCAGCCCTTATACATGGCCTTTTGCGATCTTACAAAGGCCTTTGACACAGTCAACCATGAGGGTCTATGGAGCATCCTCCTCCGTTTCGGATGCCCCCAAAAGTTTGTCAACATCCTTCGCCTGCTTCACGATGACATGCAGGCCGTGATCCTTATCAACGGATCCATTACAGACCCAATTCACGTCCGGACCGGGGTCAAACAGAGCTGCGTTATCGCTCCAACCCTCCTCTCAATCTTCCTCGTTGCCATGCTCCACCTCACAATCAACAAGCTCCCCGCTGGAGTGGAACTAAACTACAGAACCAGTGGGAAGCTGTTTAACCTACGCCACCTCCAGGCCAGGTCTAAGATCACCCCAACCTCTGTCGTGGCACTGCTATATGTGGACGACGCCTGCGTCTGGGCACATTCTGAAGCTGAACTCCAGGATATAGTCAATGTATTCACTGAGGCATATGAAAGCATGGGCCTTACACTTAACATCCGTAAGACAAAGGTCCTCCACCAGCCTGTCCCCGCCACACAGCACTGCCCTCCAATCATCAAGATTCATGGCACAGCCCTCGACAACGTGGACCATTTCCCATATCTCGGGAGCCTTTCATCAACAAAGGCAGACATTGATGCGGAGATTCAACATCACCTCCAGTGCGCCAGTGCAGCCTTCGGCCATCTGAGGAAAAGAGTGTTTGAAGACCAGGCCCTCAAATCTACCACCAAGCTCATTGCCTACAGGGCTGTAGTAATACCCGCCCTCCTGTATGGGTCTAAGGCATGGACGATGTATAGACGGCACCTCAAGTCGCTGGAGCTATATCACCTATGATGTCTCCGCAAGATCCTGCAAATCCCCTGGGAGGACAGGCGTACCAACATCAGTGTCCTCATCCAGGCTAACATCCCCAATATTGAAGCACTGACCACACTCGATCAACTTCGCTGGGCAGGCCACATAGTTCGCATGCCAGATATGAGACTCCCTAAGCAAATGCTTTATGCGGTGCTCCTTCATGGTAAACGAGCCAAAGGTGGGCAGCGGAAACGTTGTAAGGACACCCTCAAAGCCTCCCTGGTAAAGTGCGACATCACCACTGACACTTGGGAGACCCTGGCCGAAGACCGCCCGAGGTGGAGAAAGTGCATCCGGGAGGGCGTTGAGCTCTTTGAGTCTCAACGCAAAGAGCGTGAAGAGGTTAAGCGCAGACAGCGGAAGGAGCACGCGGCAAACCAGCCCCACTGACCCCTTCCCTCGACGAATGTCTGTCCCACCTGTAACAGGGTCTGTGGCTCTCATATCGGACTGTTCAGCCATCAAAGAACTCACTTTGGGAATGGAAGCAAGTTTTCCTCGATTCCGAGGGACTGCCTATGGGGATGATTCCTGGTCTATCTTTGTCCTTTTCCATAACTACCCTAAATCCAATTGAATTATGATCACTACCACCAAAATGCTCTCCCACTGATACCCCTTCCACCAACCCAGCTTCATTCCCTAAAACAAAGTCCAGAACCATCCCCTCTCTTGTTGGACTTGTTACATGCTGGCTAAAAAGTTCTCCTGAATGCATTTTAGAAATTCCGCACCCTCTATACCATTCACACTAATTCTATCCCAGTTAATATTAGGGCAGTTGAAATCCCCGACTATTGCTGCCCTATTGTTTTGCACCTGTCAGAAATGTGCCTATATATTTGCTCTTCAGGCTCCCTCTGACTGTTTGGGGGTCTATAATACATCCCCAGCAGTGTGACTGCCCCTTTTTTGTTCTTCAGTTCTCCCATGTGGCCTCAGTTGATGATCCTTCTGACATATCATCCCTCCTCACAGCTGTAATTGTTTCTTTAATCAATACAGCGACCACCCCCCCTCCATTTTTATCCCCGTCTCTATCCCATCTGAAAACCCTGTAACCAGGAATGTTGAGCTGCCATACTTGCCCTTTCAGCCATGTCTCAGTAATAGTTATATTATACTCCCCCGTGTCTATCTGTGCTCTCAGCTCATCTGCCTTATACCATAACTCCTTGCATTGAAGTATATACCATTAAGCACTGCCAAACTGCCTTGTCGTCTATTTTATAGCCCTTGTTTCCTCTGTATTCCAAATTCACTTTATACTTTTTTGATTTCCAATTTCAGCTTTGCTTCTCTCCGTTCTGAATCCATTCTCAGGTTCCCATTCTCCTGCCAAATAATTTAAACCCTCCTCAACCACACTACCAAACCCCACCATGAGGATATTGGTTCCGGCTATGTTGCCAAACACCTTAAATCCGTGTCCTCTGGTTACCGGCCCTTCTGACACTGAAAATTGGTTCTCCTTATTAAGAGGGTTTGTGGGCTGGAGGAGGTTACAGAGATAAGGAGAGGCGAGGCCTTGCAAGGATTTGAACAAGAGGAGGAGTATTTTAAAGGCTGAAGCCACCAGCCATCTCCCCCAATGCAGAATGTGACTCACTATTAACAGGAAAGATTTTTGTTTAAGTACTAAAGATGCATAATGAGAGATCAATCTCTGTCCCTTTAACTAACAGTGACATGAAGGAAATGAATGACGTGTAAACACCTGGTCCACTTGGCACTGAAGTGACCGAATCTTGATTTAACTTTTAAAAGATAAATTGTTTAACAGAGGTTCACACAGACGCACCTGACAGGCCGACTCAGAATCCACCCCTCAAGCCCCGTGATTGGTTGCAGAACACGCTGCTCCCTGGGCCCTCCAGCCTCTGAGCTCTCTTCCTGTTGGTTCCCAGGGCAATCAATCACCACTCGCCAACATTCTGCTGCCAGATGAAGTTGAGGGGCTTAGAGGAAGAAATGAAATGAGGCTGTGAATCTGAGTTAAGAAATAAAATTAGAGAAGCATGATTACATTTATAAACAAAACTATTTAAAGTCAAAAAATGAATTGTTGCAATTAATATATTCCTTTTGGGCCAAGTGGGAAACAAGTGATGTGTGGGCTGTGCAGCGTGTTTCTGGCTCTCCGCTCCAAGTGCACATGTTTCAGCTCACATCCAACTGACTGGATGAACCTTGTCCTTCGAAACCCGATCACACAAATATCAGCATTTGATGTTTAGTTATGCTAAACATTTATAAAACACTGGTTCGGCCTCAGCTGGCATATTGTGTTCAATTGTGGGCACCACACTTTCAGAAGGATATCAACACCTTAGAGATGGTGCAGAAGAGATTTACTAGAATGGTGCCAAGGATGAGGGATTTCTGTTATGTGGAGATACTGGAGAAGCTGCGGTTATTGTCCTTGGAGCAGAAAAGGTTAAGAGGAGATTTGATAGAGTGTTCAAAATCATGAATGGTTTTAATAGACTAAATAAGGAGAAACACTTTCCTGTGGCAGAAGGGTCAGTAACCTGAGGATACAGAGTTCAGGTGATTGGCAAAAGGAGCAGAGGCGACATGAGGAAACATTGTATAAGCTGCGAGTTGTTGCAATCTGGAATGCACAGCCTGACAGGGTGGTGGAAGCAGATTCAATAGTAACTTTCAAAAGTGAATTGGATAAATACTCAGTTACTGAATGTCCTGGTTCCTGCAACAAGGTGGCCGCGCATGCGCCATGAAGCGCCCACCATGGCGGCCGGTGACCCCGCTGACCCGGGCCTGTCCGGGCGGGCGGGACAACCCCGGGCTCAGCCTCTGGCCTGTTATTGGGCCCTGGGCCCTACACCAGGTGTTTATGTCACTCACCAGCCCCACTCGCGGCTCCAATTCCTGCCCCGCGCCGACAACCCACCGTCTCGTGTCCCACATCATCCGGGCTCCACCGACTGTCGCCGTCGCCCGCGCATGCTCAGTGCGAGAGATCCGGGCTCAGCCCCGCCCACTGGGGGGATGGTGGCCACAAGACCCGCCCCTCGCACACTCCGAATGGTTCGAGGACCAACCGCCCGCTCGGTCCTCCAGACCCGCCCCTGCTCTTCCGATTGGTCCGGAGCCGCCGTCAATCACCCGGGCAGCGTGAGCTGAGCATGCGCGGTGGGGCGGCTGTGTCTGAGGCAGCGGCTGAGAGATGGGCGGTGGGAGGGAGCAGGTTAATAAACCCCGGGGGGCCGCGGGCTTCACACACACCGAGTGCGGGCCCAGGCCCCGCCCGAGAGACAACACTCCGCATTATCCGTCTCACACACACCCGCTGTGGGGCTCCGGCCTTTCCCCGAGCGGGGCTTTCTCCCGGTGACAGGCCCCCGGCAACGGCCGCCATCTTGGGAGGCTGAGGGGGCAGCAGGGCGCATGCGCATGCGCGGCCTTTCCCTGGGCCAGGACCCAGGAGGAGAGAATGTTGTGAATTTCTCTCCTGGACTCACAGTGAGGGCTTTTGTAAACTGCTGTTCCAGGCTGTGAGAGAAGGGGGCAGCATTTACAGGCCGCAGACTCACACCCAACACAACTTACCTTTAAACCGTCACAGGAGAAATGGTGACTGGTCAGCGAGCATGGGTAAAGGAGAATCATTTAACAGTAATAGGACAGTAACAGACTGGTGAACAGACATAGACTGGTGAAATGGGCAGACACATGGCAGATATAATCTTTTGCCGCCCCGACCTGTGTGTGAACACCACCGCAGGTCGGGACTATAAATAGAGCTGGAGCACCGGGCCTTCGAACATCGTGGCGGAGTTGCAGCGAATGAGGGTATGGGCCCAGAAGAGCTGAGTGACCAGGGGCAGCAGGGACCTGCCCACACTGCGATATGTGTGTGCACTGGGTCCGTGCAGCAGAGCATGTCTCCAGTCATCCTGGTTAATCGTTGCCACTGGATAAAGACCTTGCTCTGTCAAGCTTGTGTGGTGGCTGATGTGCAACGGTCACCACATGTTAAAAAAATTCACGCACAGGCATCCTGCAACCCCTCAACTGGAGTTCAGGACTGGAACATCTGTGAACTCTTTATTGAAACATCTGTGAACTCTCATGGAAGCAAGTCATCCTCGCTTGAGGGCCTGCCAAGATGATGATAATTTAATGCAGGGAATGTAAAGTGATGCATTTTGGAAGGAAGTAAAAGGGTAGGCATTTTAAACTAAATGGTACAATTTAAAGGGGATGCAGAAACATGTGTATGTACACAAATCTGGGAGGGTGACAGGATCAGCTGATCAATCTGTTAAAGCATATGGAGCCTTGGCTTTATGAACAGCAATATAGAGTACAAAACCAAGTAAGTTATGCTATGAGGAACTTAACACAATCACTAAGGAGGTGGTACTCAGTAAGATAATGGGACTAAAAGCGGATAAATCCCCTGGACCTGATTGTTTGCATCTGAGGGTCTTAAGAGAAGTAGCGGCAGGGATTGTGGATGCATTGGTTGTAATTTACCAAAACTCCCTGGATTCTGGGAAGGTCACAGCAGATTGGAAAACTGTAAACAAGGAGGCAGACAAAAAGCAGGAAACCAGAGACCAGTTAGCCTAACATCTGTGGTTGGGAAAATGTTGGAGTCCATTATTAAAGAAGCAGTAGCAGGATAGTTAGAAAAGTATAATTCGGTCAGGCAGAGTCAGCATGGATTTATGAAGGGGCAGTCACATTTGACAAATTTGCTGGAATTCTTTCAGGATGTAACAAACAGGGTGAATAAAGAGAAACTAGTGGATGTGGTGTATTTGGACTTCCAGAAGGCATTTGACAAGGTGCCACATAAAAGGTTACTGCACAAGATAAAAGCTCACAGGGTTGGGGATAATATATTAGCATGGATAGAGGATTGGCTAACTAACAGAAAACGGAGAGTTGGGATAAGTGGTTCATTCTCTGGTTGGCAAACAATAACTAACTAATGGAGTGCTGCAGGGATCAGTGCTGGGACCCCAACTATTTACAATCTATATTAACGACTTGGAAGAAGGGACTGAGTGTAACGTAGCCAAGTTTGCTGATGATACAAAGATGGGAGGAAAAGCAATGTGTGAGGAGTACAAAAAAACCTGCAAAAGGACATAGACAGGCTAAGTGAGTGGGAAAAATTTAGGCAGATGGAGCATAATGTTGGAAAGTGTGAGGTCATGCACTTTGGCAGAAAAAAAATCAAAGAACAAGTTATTATTTAAATGGAGAAAAATTGCAAAAGGGTGCAGAAAAGACTAAGGAGAATGATTATAGGGATGAGGGACTTCAGTTATGTGGATAGAATGGAAAAGCTGGGGTTCTCCTTGGAGCAGAGAAAATTGAGAGGAGATTTGATAGAGCTATACAAAATCATGAGGAGTCTGCACAGAGTAGATAGAGAGAAACTGTTTCCATTGACCGAAGGGTGAAGAACCAGAGGACACAGAGTTAAGGTGATTGGCAAAGGCAGCGTAAGAAAACACTTTTTTATGCAGCGAGTGGTTAGGATGTGGAATGCACGGCCGGAACGGGTGGTGGAGGCAGACTCAATTGTGGTGTTGAGAAGGAGTGGGATCAGGGTGTGAAGGAGAGACAATTGCGGTGTTGAGAAAGGAGTGGGATCAGGGTGTGAAGGGGAGACAATTGTGGTGTTGAGAAGGGAGTGGGATCAGGGTGTGAAGGAGAGACAATTGTGGTGTTGAGAAAGGAGTGGGATCAGGGTGTGAAGGGGAGACAATTGTAGTGTTGAGAAGGGAGTGGGATCAGGGTGTGAAGGAGAGACAATTGTGGTGTTGAGAAGGAGTGGGATCAGGGTGTGAAGGGGAGACAATTGCGGTGTTGAGGAGGAGTGGGATCAGGGTGTGAAGGAGAGACAGTTGTGGTGTTGAGAAGGGAGTGGGATCAGGGTGTGAAGAAGAGACAGTTGTGGTGTTGAGAAGGGAGTGGGATCAGGGTGTGAAGGAGAGACAATTCTGGGGTTGGGAAGGGAGTGGGATCAGGGTGTGAAGGAGAGACAATTGTGGGGTTGGGAAGGGAGTGGGATCAGGATGTGAAGGAGAGACAATTGTGGGGTTGGGAAGGGAGTGGGATCAGGATGTGAAGGAGAGACAATTGTGGGGTTGGGAAGGGAGTGGGATCAGGATGTGAAGGAGAGACAATTGCGGGGACTGGGACTCCCTGAGATGCTCTGGCAGGGAGCCGGCACGGGCCGAGGGACCTCCCTCTGTGATGTCACCAGTCTCGGATTCTGTGCCTGAGGCCTCAACCGACGGAAGTCCCGCCCCTCGATTGGTTGGAAGACCCGCCGCCGCCTCAGTCCTCCAAGCCCCGCCCACTCCACCTCTATTGGTCTAAGTTCACGTCAGTCACTGCCGTGACGTGGATCACGTGACCCAGTCCCGCTCCCTGCAGGAGACCCCGTGCTGCAGTTGCTCAATCCGCTGCGCTCGGTGCCCGGGCCGCTCCGGTTTGTATTTTATTTTTATTTCTCTCTCCGCCCGCGCTTCACTCCGCTATTTATATAAAAAAGACCCGCATAAAACTCACTTTCCGCGGGTGATCCGGGCTCTCAGGCGGGGTGTGTGCTGAGCATCCGCGCTGTTGGCCGCGTGGCTGTGGGCGTGGCCAGAAGCGCATGCGCGGTGCCCGCCACAACTCAGCGCGGAGAGCTTTCTGGGACGCGGAGGCTTATGGGTCTTTGCAGCCTCCATTACTGTTGGTGCAACCTGTTTAGCAGCTGGGGTCTGGAAATCAGCTTCACTGCCGCTGGGCTGGGAAAGGACGATTTGAGACAACATTTTTAAGTTTGTGATGCTGTTTCGTTTGGGAATTTCCAGCCCCAAAATTAATATTTTTTATGAAAATAGAGTAACTTTTAAGAAAGCAACATTATATTGGGTGGGAGGATAGAAAGTGCCAAGGGTGGATGTAGACATGATTCAGTTGGTGGGTCCCACAGGTGAGCTTTGGTTCAAATATGGGAATGTGTTTTTTTCCACTCTCCCTGCCTGTGTGTGTGTGTAAGTCACCCATGGCTCAGTGGGTAGCACTCTCACCTCTGAGTCAGAAGGTTGTGGGTTGAAGTCTCACTCGAGAGACTTGAACACAAAATCTAGGCTGACACTGCAGCGCAGTGCTGAGGGAGTGCCACTCTGTCGGAGGTGCCGTCTTTTAGATGAGACATTAAACTGAGGTCGGGTCTGCTCTCAGATGGATGTAAAAGATCCTGTGTCACAATTTTGAAGAAGAGTAGGGGAGTTATCACTGATGTTCTGGGGCCAATATTTATCCCTCAATAGACATCATTAAAACACATCATCTGGTCATTATCACATTTGCACTTCAAAATTGGGTGCAAATGCTTTGGACCGTCCAGTGGTCGTGAAAGGTGCAATATAAATGCAGGTCTATCTTTCTTTATCGATGTTCAAAGAGGCCATTTAATGGTCCTATAGAACCGTAACATCACAGAAGGCGGCCATTTGGCCCGTTGAGCCCATGCTGACTCTCAGCTAGTCTCACTCCCTTGCCCTTTCCCCATAGCCCTGCAAACATCGCCCATTACCCCTGTGCTTGCTGACCTATATTGACTCCTAGTTAAGCAACACCTCGATTTCAAAATTATCATCCTTGTTTTCAAATCCCTCTATGGGCTCGGCCCTCCCTCTCTCTGTATTCTCCTATAATCCCCCTGGACTTCACACTCCCCCTATTCTGGCCTTTTGATCATCACTGATTTTAATTGCTCCATCATTGACGGTCGAGCCTTCAGCTACCTCGGTCCTAAGCTCTACAATTATCTCCCTAAATTGCTCTACAAATATCTCCTCTCCAATTCACTTTCCTCCTTTTAAAAGGCTCCTTAAAACCTACCTATCATGTAGGTACAACAGACAATTGGAAAAGCAAATGGTATGATGGCCTTTAATACAAAACGATTTGACTATCAGAGTAAAGACATACAAATGCAATTATATAGGGCCCTGGTGAGACTGCATCTGGAGTATTGTGTACAATTTTCATCTTACCTAAGAAAGGATATACTTGCCATAGAGGGAGTGCAACAAAGGTTCACCAGATGGATTCCTGGGATGGGAGGATTGTCCTATGAGGAGAGATTGAGTAGACTAGGCCTACACACTCTCGCGTTTAGAAGAATGAGAGGTGATCTCCTTGAAACATGCAAAATTCTCATCGGGCTTGACAGGGTAGATGCAGGGAGAATGTTTCCCTTGGCTGGGGCGTCTACAACCAGGGGTCACAGTCTCAGAATAAGGGGTCGCCCATTTAGGATTGAAGGCAAAATGTCTTCACTCAGAGGGTGGCGATTCTTTGGAATTCTCTATCCCAGAGGGCTGTGGAGGCTCAGTCTTTGAGTATATTCAAGACCGAGATGGATAGATTTTTGGATATTAAGGGATTCAAGGGATATGGGGATTGGATGTGAAAGTGGAAGATCAGCCATGATCTCATTAAATGGTGGAGCTGGCTTGAGGGGCCGAATGGCCTTCCTGCCCCTATTTATTATGTTCTCCTCGCCCAAACTTTTGGTCATCTGCACCAACATCTCCTGGGCTTCAGGGTCCCGGTGACCGGCAGAGAAACAACAACAACTTAGAACCATAGAATGGTTACAACACAAAAGGCGGCCGTTTGGTCCGTCGAGCCCATGTTGGCTCTCAGCTAGTCCCTCTTCCCCATCTGAAAACTATTCCCCTTCAGATACTTATCCAACTTCCTTTTGAAAGATAAGATTGAGTCTGCCTCCACCACCCTTTCAGGCTGTGCATTCCAGATCTTAACCACTCCCCGTGTAAAAGAAGTTTCTTCTTCTGTCGCCTTTGGTTCTTTTGCCATCACCTTAACTCTGTGTCCTCTGGTTCTCCACCTTTCTACCAATGGGAATAGTTCTCTCTATCTGTTCTGTCCAGATCCCTCATGATTTTGAACACCTCTATCAAATCTCCTCTCAATCGTCTCCGCTCCAATGAGAACAACCCCAGCTTCTCCAGTCTATCCATGTAACTGAAGTCCCCCATCCATGGAATCATTCTCGAAAATCTTTTCTGCATCCTCCCTAAGGCCTTCGCATCCTCCCTAAGGCCTTCACATCCTTCCTACAGTGCGGTGCCCAGAATTGGACACAATACTCCAGTTGGGACTGAACCAGGGTTTTATACAGGTTCATCATAATTTCCACACTTTTGTACTCTACCTCTATTTATGAAGCTCAGGATCCTGTAAGCCTTTTTAACTGCTTTCTCCAGCTGCCCTGCCACCTTCAATGATTTTTTGCATACATACCCCGAGGTCTCTCTGTTCATGCATCTCCTTTAGGATTGTACTATTTAGTTTATATTTTCTCTCACATTTTGGTAGAAAGAATATCACTTCACACTTTTCTGGGTTAAATTTCCTCTGCCACGTGTCTGTCCATTTTACCAGCCCGTCTATGTCTTCCTGAAGTTTATCACTCTCCTCGTCACTGTTCACTATACTTTCAAGTTTTGTGTCATTACAAATTTTGAAATTGTTCCCCAAGTCATTAATATACATCAAGAAAAACAGTGGTCCTAGAACCGAACCCTGGCGAACACCACTGTATACCTTCCCCCAGTCCAAAAAACAACCGTTCACCACTACTCTGTTTCCTGTCCCTTAGCCTATTTTGTATCTATGCTGTCACTGTCCCTTTTATCCCATGAGCTTCAACTTTGCTGGCAAGCCTTTTATGTGGCACTTTGTTGAACGCCTTTTGGAAATCCATGTACACCACGTCAACTGCATTACCCTCATCAACCCTCTCGGTTACCTCATCAAAAAACTCGATTAAGTTGGTTAATCATGATTTGCCTTTAATAAATCCATGCTGGCTTTCCTTAATTAATCCATACCTATCCAAGTGACTGTTAATTTTGTCTCTGATCACTGTTTCTAAAAGCTTCCCCACTACTGAGGTTAAACTGACTGGCCTGTAGTTGCTGGGTTTAATTTTACATCTTTTTTGAACAATGGTGTAATATTTACAATTCTCCAGTCCTCTAGCACCACTCCTGTATCTATGGAGGTTTGGATTATTATGGCCTGTACTTTTGCGATTTCTGCCCTCAATTCCCTCAGCATCCAAGGATGCATCACATCTGCACCTGGTGATTGATCTACTTTCAGTACAGCCAGCCTTTTTAATACCTCTTCTTTATCAATTTCTATCCATTCAAGGGTCTCCACAACTTCCTCCTTCACTATGTCTATGGCAGCATCCTCTTCCTTGGTGAAGACAGATACAAAGTACTCAGTTAGTACCTCAGCCATACTCTCTGCCTCCATGCATAGGTCTCCTTTTTGGTCCTTAATCAGCCCCACCCTTTTACTATTTATATGCCTGTATCAGAACATAAGAAATAGGAGCAGGAGTAGGCCCAACACCCCCTCAAGCCTGCTCCGCCATTCAATAAGATCATGGCTGATCATTGACCTCAACTCCACTTTCCCGCCTGATCCCCATATCCCTTGATTCCACTAGACTCCAAAAATCTATCTATCTCAGCTTTGAATATATTCAGGGACTCAGCATCCACAGTCCTCTGGGACAGCAAATTCCAAAGATTCACAACCTTCTGAGTGAAGGAATTCCTCTTCATCTCTGTCTTAAATGGCCTTCCCCTTATCCTGAGTCTGTACCTCCGAGTTCTAGACACGCCAGCCGGGGGAAACAACCTCTCAGCATCTACCCAGTCATTCCCCTTCAGAATTTTGTATGTTTCAATCAGATCACCTCTCATTCTTCTAAACTCCAGACTTTTGGATTACCTTTGATGTTAGCTGCCATTCTATTCTCATACCCTCTCGTCGCCCCTCTTATTTTCTTCTTCACTTCTCCTCTGATCTTTCTATATATATCCTGATTCTCAGATGTATTAGCAACCTCACATCTGTCATACACACTCTTTTTCTGCTTGATCATATTCTCGAGGTGTTTCGTCATCTGGGGAGCCTTGACTTAAGTTGCCCTACCTTTCCCACCAATGGGAATGTACTCAACTGTAGCTGAGCTATTTATTCTTTAAAGACAGACCACTGTTCCATTACAGGTTTAAACTAGCTTGGCAGGGGATGGGAACCTAAAAATAGATTCAGTAGGGAGAGGAGTAAAGCTGGAATTAGAAAGCAAAAATAAAGAAAGTGAGTTTGAAGGAGAGAGGAAACAAGCAGGAAAAAAGGGTAAAAAAACCAAACGTAGGCACTGTGTCTAAATGCACGTAGCATTTGTAACAAAATAGATAAGTTGACGGCACAAATTGGAACAAATGGGTACGATCTGATAGCCATTACAGAGACGTGGTTGCAAGGTGACCAGGACTGGGAATTAAATATTCAAGGGTACTTGACAATCAGGAAGGACAGACAGAAAGAAAAAGGAGGTGGGGCAGCTCTATTGACAAAGGATGGAATCACTGCAATAGTAAGAAATTATATTGGCTGAAATGATAAGGGTGTTGAAAGAGTTTGGGTGGAGATAAAGAACAGTAAGGGGGAAAAAGTCACTGGTGGGCGTAGTCTATAGGCCCCCTAACAGTAGCAACTCCGTTGGTCGGAGCATAAACCAGGAAATAGTGGGGGTTTGTAAAAAGGGATCAGCAACAATCATGGGTGATTTCAACCTCCATATTGATCGGACAAATCAAATTGGTCAGGGCAGCCTTGAGGAGGAGTTCATGGAGTGCATAAGGGACGGGTTCCTTGAGCAGTATGTAATGGAACCAACCAGGGGGCAGGCTATCTTAGATCTGGTCCTGTGTAATGAGACAGGATTAATAAACAATCTCCTAGTAAAGGATCCCCTCGGAATGAGTGATCATAGCATGACTGAATTTCGAATTCAGATGGAGATTGAGAAAGTTGGATCTCTAACCAGCGTTCTAAGCTTAAATAAAGGAGACTATGAAGGTATGAGGGCAGAGTTGGGTAAAGTGGACTGGGAAAATAGATTAAAATGTAGGATGGTTGATGAACAATGGTGTACATTTAAGGAGATATTTCACAACTCTCAAGAAAAATATATTCCAGTGAGGAGGAAAGGGTGTAAGAGAAAAGATAGCCATCTGTGGTGAAATAAAGGATGGTATCCGATTTAAAAACAAGGGCATACAAAATGACCAAAACTAGTGGGAGGACAGAAGATTGGGAAGCTTTTAAAAGCCAGCAAAGAACGACTCAAAAAATGATGAAGAAAGAGAAGATAGACTATAAAAGTAAACTAGCATGAAATATAAAAACAGATAGCAAGAGTTTCTACAGCTATATAAAAAGGAAAAGAGTGGCTAAAGTAAATGCTGGTCCCTTAGAGGACGAGACCGGGAATTAGTAATGGGGAACATGGAGATGGTAGAAACTCTGAACAAATATTTTATATCAGTCTTTACGGTAGAGGACACTAACAATATTCCAACAGTGGATAGCCAAGGGAGGGAGGAACTTAACACAATCACAATCACTAAGGAGGTGGTACTCAGTAAGATAATGGGACTAAAGGCAGATAAATCCCCTGGAACTGATGACTTGCATCCTAGGGTCTTAAGAGAAGTAACGGCAGGGATTGTGGATGCATTGGTTGTAAAGATTTACCAAAATTTCCTGGATTCTGGGGAGGTCCCAGCAGATTGGAAAACTGTAAATGTAACGCCCCTATTTAAAAAAGGAAGCAGACAAAAAGCAGGAAACTGACTTTTTTGTAAACCCATTTTACAGGATATTAGATGAGGAGAATTTGCAGATGGGAAACTTGAACCAAACATGATGTCAAGATCTGACAGTCACTCCATTCATCAGGACCTGAATATCATCGGCCTTTCAAAGTAGGAGAAATGTTTGCTTGTTCTGTCTGTCGGAAAAGATTTCAAATATCAGTGTGACTGGAAAAGCACCAAGGCACACACACCGAGTGAGAGTCTTCCAGTGCACTGACTGTAGAAAGAGCTTGTACCAGTACACAGCCTGAAAAAACATCGCACCATTTACATCGGGGAGAAACCGTACACGTGTTCTGTGTGTGGGCGAGGTTTCAACCTGAAGAAACACAAGGACACCTGCACCATGGAGAAACCGTGGGAATGTGGGGACTGTGGGAAGGGATTCAGATCACCCTCCCGGCTGGAAATTCATTGGCGCATTCACACCGGGGAGAGGCCGTTCACCTGCCCCGTGTGTGGGAAGGGATTTACTCGTTCATCTGACCTGTTGATACACCAGCGAATTCACACTGGGGAGAGGCCATTCATCTGCTCTGTGTGTGGGAAGGGATTCACTCGTTCATCCCACCTCACTTCACACCAGCAAGTTCACACCAATAAAAGGCCGTTTAAATGTTCTGACTGTGAAAAGAGCTTTAAAAGCAGAAATTATCTGATGAAACACCGAGTTCGCACCGGGGAGAGGCCGTTCACCTGCTCTGAGTGCGGGAATCAGTTCACTCGGTCATCCAGCCTGCTGGAACACCAGCGAGTTCACATTGGGGAGAGACCGTTCACCTGCTCTGAGTGTGGGAAGGGATTCACTTGTTCATCCAGCCTGCTGGCACACCAGCAAGCTCACACTGGGGAGAGGCCGTTCACCTGCTCTGTGTGTGGGAAGGGATTCACTCGATCATCTAACCTGCTGAGACATCAGCGAGTTCACACTGGGGAGAGGCTGTTCACCTGCTCTGTGTGTGGGAAGGGGTTCACTCAGTCATCTAACCTGCTGAGACACCAGCGAGGTCACAAGTGACTGCGGGGGTTGGACTCTGCTGTTATTGTTGCCGTTAATCACATCCCGGACTGAACCATGTTCACTCGGACCGTTGGGGTTTGTTGCCACTGGTGTCATTATCCCTATAACTGGGTTGGAGTTTAATTTTCTGGATATCATAGAATCATAGATTGGTTACAGCACAGAAGGAGGCCTTTCGGCCCATCGAGCCCTTGCCAGCTCTCTGCAAGAGCACTTCAGCTAGTCCCACTCCCCGCCCTTTCCCCGTAGCCCTGCTTCAGCTACTTATTCAATTCCCTTTTTGAAAAGGACGATTGAATCTGCCTCCACCATCCTTGCAATCAGTGCATTCCAGATCCTAACCACTCGCTGCGTAAAATGGTTTTCCTCATGTTGCCTTTGGTTCTTTTGTCAATCACCTTGAATCTGTGTCCTCTGGTTCTGGACCCTTCCACCAATGGGAACACTTTCTCTCTCTCTACTCTGTCTAGACCCCTCATAAGTTTAAACACCATGATCAAATCTCCTCTCAACCTTCTCTGCTCCAAGGAGAACCCCAGTTTCTCCAGAGTATCCATGTAACGGAAGTCCCTCATCCCTGGAATCATTCTTGTAAATCTTTTCTGCACCCTCTGTCAAATAAATCGGCTTTGTTACCTACATACAGTGAGTCGATTCCTTGATTTCTTAATTGATGTCCTGTTACCGACTGTACCATTTTTGAGCCTTTTTTCCTTTGTTAACGGAAGACTTGTATTTATAAAATGCCTTTCACCACCTCAGGACGTCCCAAAGCCCTTTACTGCCAATGACATACCCTTTAAGTGCAGTCGCTGCTGTAATGTAGGAAATGCAGCAACCAATTTGCACACAGCTGGCTCCCACACACAGCAATGTGATCATGACCAGGTAATCTGTTTTAGTCATGTTGGTTGAGCGATAAATGTTAGCCAGGACACCGGGGAAAACTCCCACTTACTTTGAAATAACGTCATGGGATATTTTACGCCCACTTGAGAGGTCAGATGAGGTTGTATGTCTCACGTGAAAGACGGCACCTCTGACAGTGCAGCGCTCCTTCTGTACTGTATTGGAATGTCGGCCTAGATTTTATGCTCCAGGCTCTGGAGGTGGACTTGAAACCACATAACCGACTGACTCAGAGACTAAAGTGCTACCACTGAGCCACGACTAACAGCTCATTGCTCTGGAATATTTCAGTTCTCTTACCGTCGGTTACTCTCCTGGACAAGTCCGAGCTTCCCATACCTTCCATAGTACCTCTCCCAGTCTTGGGATCCAGGGAAGGTATTAGTAACATGTCCGTGTACCTGCCCTGGGAGTGTTTGAAGGGCCAGTGTAGATGGAGCTTTACTCTGTAACTAACTCTTACCGTATCTGCCCTGAGAAAATTTGATGGGGCAGTGTAGAGGGAACATTACTCTGCATCTAACCCCTGCTGGTACCCGCACTGGGGCTTTTTGGGACAGAGTAGAGGCATCTTTATTCTGTATTTAACCAGTGCAGTATCTGCCCTGGGAGAGTGTAGAGGAAGCTTTACTCTCTATTTAACCTGTGCAATACCTGCACCAGGAGAGTGTAGAGTGGGCTTTACTCTGTATCTTACCTGTGCTGTAGTGTCCCTGGGAGTGTTTGATGGGACAGTGTAGAGGGAGCTTTACTCTGTATCTAACCCTGTGCTGTACCAGCCCTGGGAGTGTTTGATAGGACAGTGTAGAGGGAGCTTTACTCTGTATCTAACCCCATGCTGTACCAGCCCTGGGAGTGTTTGATAGGACAGTGTAGAGGGAGCTTTACTCTGTATCTAACCCCATGCTGTACCTGCCCTGGGTGTGTTTGATGGGACAGTGTAGAGGGAGTTTTGTTCTGTATCTAATCTGTGCAGTACTTGCCCTGTGAGTATTTACATAAGAACATAAGAATTAGGAACAGGAATAGGCCATTTGGCCCCGTGAGCCTGCTACGCTATTCAATGAGATCATGGCTGATCTACCTTAACTCCACGTTCTTGCACTATCTCCATATCCCTTGATTCTCTTAATATCCAAAAATCTATCAATCTCTGCCTTGAATGTACTCAATGACTGAGCATCCACAGCCTGGTGTAGAGATTACCAGAGATTCACCACCCTCTGAGTGAAAAGGTTTCTCCTCTTCTCAGTCCTAAATGGCTGACCCCTTATTCTGAGACTGTGACCCCTTGGGTTCTCGACTCCCGAGCCAGGGGAAACATCCTCCCTGCATCTACCCTGTCAAGCCCTGTAAGAATTTTGCATGTTTCAATGAGATCACCTCTCATTCTTCTAAACTCTAGAGAATATTGGCCTAGTCTACTCAATCTCTTCTCATAGGACAATCCCCCCGTCCCAGGAATCAGTCTGGTGAACCTGGCCGTGAATATGGGTTGAGGAATTCACATGGAGGCTTCATTTCAGGTGTCATCACCCCTCAACAAAATTTCCATCAGGGCCTCGATGCAATCATCCACGATAAGCTCATGGGTGGGAAGGGCCTTGTTTGCAAGTGAACGGATGTTCCAGAGGGAGATGCAGAGAGGGTCGGCGATGGCTGCCCCACTGCCTGCATCCACAGGGTCAGCGCTAAGGCGGGGGTGGGAAGGGGGGAGTTGGACAGGGAGGAGATTGGCAAGATTTGCTCCCAGTGGGCCCGCTGGGTGGGAATGTCAGCGAGTGAGTAGGATGGGACTGTGTGGGTTGCTGCTCCTGAGGAGGCAGCGACGAGGGCCTTGATGGGCCCTTCGGAGGATGCCAAGAGATGCATCGAGGGAAGCTGCAGGCTTGTCTAGGAGGGAGTCAAGCCTGGGACAGCGGCAGGAGAATAGGAAGGTCAAAGAGTAATGAAGGATGAGGGAGGGATTTGGAAGGGCAGAGTATCCGAGAGAGAGGAGATGAAAGGAGGTGCGACGATAGGAGAGCGGTCAGGCAAGGATAGAGGGAAAAGGGGAAAAAGTGGAAAAGTATTGAATGGCTCGGGCCTGAGCAGCAGCCACAGTGCGCACATGAATGGACACGGGGAAAAGCTCAGGTTATATCGGCCTGATTACATGTGATAATTAATGGGATACATATTGCCTGCCAGCAGGGAATAGGTTGGAGACAATATTGGGGAGACCAGGGTCAAAGTCCGAGGTCCCATGGAGGGACAAAGCTGATGGAAGTAGGACAGGGCCAGCACGGAGCATCGACGAACCGCTGTCCAAATTCAGAGACAGGTGTAGCAGGCGAGTGAAGTTCAGAGGCTATTTGAGGGGCAGAGTTTGAGAAGTGAGGTTGTTGCCGTAGGAATGAGAGTCAGTGGCGGTAAAAGAAGCTGATGGTAAAACAGACCCAAGTTGCAGGTCACCGTAGATCAAAGTGGCAGAGAAAAAGTAAAACCACAAGCCAGCGAGCAGCAAAGCTGGAAGCCGGTAGAACAAGTCACCGGACAGCAAGTGAAACAGCAGGTGTTAGCTATATGCCAACAGCGCTGAAAAACCACTGGAACTAGTTCAAAGGACACACAGCCGCAGTTTCAATTTTTTTTCGCAGCAGAGATGGAGACAAAGCACGTTAATCTTACAGTGCAATCCAATGTAGTTCAGTGCAGACACGTAATCTAAATGTCCGTTGAAGTCCAGGAGATCGGAAACTGATATGAGAAATGAATTCAGCAGCTGAAGACATTGAAGTGACTGAATAGCAGAGCAGAGACACAGCCGCTGAGTCACAGTGTGGTCAGTAGAGCAGCGTAGTCCTGTTGGCGAGGAATCCAGGTGATGGAATCAAGTTTCAGCAAAGTTCCGGCAGGTGAGCGAGCTCTGAGAACAAAGACACGCAAGGTCAGGGAATGGGCGGCGTACTCAGCAGGGACAGCTGTAAACCTGTAGTTTGGCATGAAATGCTTTCACCGTCAGAGCCATGGTATCTTAAGCAATGGGAGAAAGGAGATTGGGGGAAGAAGAGCAAAGGATGGCAATGGATGGCCAAGGATACAGTTGAAGAAAAGAGCAGCTCACTAAGGAGCTGTTAGCCCAGGAGTCATCTTGAATCCAATATTAACCAACCCCACAGTCACTGACACCAATCTCCTCCTGTCTGATATAAACCAACCTCACAGTCACTGACACCAATCTCCTCCTGTCTGATATAAACCAACCTCAGTCACTGACACCATTCTCCTCCTGTCTGAAATAAACCAACCCCACAGTCACTGACACCAATCTCCTCCTGTCTGAAATAAACCAACCCCACAGTCACTGACACCAATCCCCTCCTGTCTGATATAAACCAACCCCACAGTCACTGACACCATTCTCCTCCTGTCTGATATAAACCCACCCCACAGTCACTGACACCAATCTCCTCCTGTCTGATATAAACCAACCCCACAGTCACTGACACCATTCTCCTCCTGTCTGATATAAACCCACCCCACAGTCACTGACACCAATCCCCTCCTGTCTGATATAAACCCACCCCACAGTCATTGACACCAATCTCCTCCTGACTGCTTGACTGCAATATGATTTTCTAAATGTCCTGCTACTACATCCTTAATGATGGGCTCCAGTATTTTCCCAATGACATGGTAGGCTAACTGGTCTATAGTTTCCTGCTTTCTGTCTCCGTCTCTTGAATAGGAATGTAACATTTGCAGTTTTCCAGTCCGCTGGGACCTCTCCAGAATTCAGGGAATTTTGGTAGATTACAACCAATGCATCCACTATCTCTGCAGCCACTTCTTTTAAGACCCTAGGATGCAAGCCATCAGGTCCAGGGGACTTGTCCACCTTTAGTCCCATTAGTTTGCTTAGTACTTTATCTCTAGTGATAGTGACTGTTTTAAGTCCCCCCTCCCACCACAGTAGCTCCTTGATTATCAACCATTGGGATGTTTTTAAGTGTCCTCTAACGTGAAGACCAACACAAAATATTTGTTCAAAATCTCTGCCATTTCCGTGTTTCCCAATATTAATTCTCCAGTCTCATCCTCTAAGGGACCAATGTTTACTTTAGCTGCTCGGTTCCTTTTTATATACCTGTCGAAGCTCTTACTGATATTTCTTGCTAGTTTGCTCTCAACTGCTATCTTTGCGGTCATCATTTTTTTTAGTCGCCCTTTGCTGGTTTCTAACAATTTCCCAATTCTCTGTCCTTCACAACATTGTTTGCCTTTTTTTCAATTTGATACCATCCTTTACTTCCTTAGTTAGCCAGGGATGGTTCAGCCTTCTCGAAGCATCTTTATTTCTCACGAATAAATCTTTGCTGAGAGTTATGAAATATCTCCTTAAATGTTTGCCACTGCATTTCTACAGTCTTACCCTTTAACATACTTTCCCAGTCCACGTGGTGTCAGTGACGCTGGTGTGCCGACAGGGTGGATGAGCGAGTGAATCCCTTCCCACACTCTGAACAGAATGACCTCTCCCCGGTGTGACTGTAGTGATGAGTTTCCAACAGGGATGGGTAATTGAATCCCTTCCCACAGTCCCCACATTTCCACGGTTTCTCCATGGTGCGGGGTGTCCGTGTGTCTCTCCAGGTTGGATGATCAGTTGAAGCCTGGTCCCCACAGAACATGTGAACGGTTTCTCCTCACTGTGAATGATGCAATGTTTTTTCAGGCTGTGTAACTGGTTAAAGCTCTTTCCACCGTCAGTGCACTGGAACAATCTCACTCGGGTGTGTATGTCTCGGTGCTTTTCCAGTCACACTGATGTTTGAATTCTTTTCCCACAGGCAGAACAGGCAAACATTTCTCCTTCCACTTTCAAAGGCCGATGATATTCAGGTCCTGATGAATCGATTGACTCCGTCAGATCTTGATGTGATGTTTGGTTTGAATTTCCCATCTGTAAATCCTCCCCTTCTAATACCCTGTAAAAGAGTTCACAAAAGTCATCACTGTAAGTCCAGGGCAGAAAATCAAAACAGACAATTCCAGCTTCCATGGAATAATCTTTCCTCTTTTGTTCCCACAAATATGTGATCCAATCGAATTAAAAGGCGGCAAAATAAGCAACAAAAGCAAAGGGAACCTTCCCAACTAAACCAGAATGTTGTTCCCAGTGTGTATGAGACACTCCGTACCCTGAGGTGCCACCGGTCACCAAGGCATTAAGGAACCAGTGCACACCGCATATTCCCTCTCCAGGGCCATCCGGGCACCGACAAGACAAAAGACCACAAGAATTAGGCGCAGGAATCGGCCATATGGCCCCTCGGTCCTGCTCCGCCATTCAATAAGATCATGGCTGAACTTCAACCTCAGCTCCACTTTCCTGCCTGATCTCCATATCCCTTGATTCCCCCAGAGTCCAACAATCTATCTATCTCAGTCTTGAATATACTCAACACCCACAGCCCTTTGGGGTGGAGAATTCCAAAGATTTACAAACCTCTGAGTGAAGAAATTCCTCCTCATCTCAGTCTTATATGGCCGACCCCCTTATTCTGAGACTGTGGGCCCTATTTCTAGACTCTCCAGTCGGGGGAAACAACCTCTCAGCATCTACCCTGTTAGTCCCCCTCAGAATTTTACATGTTTCAATGAGATCCCCTCTTATTCTTCTAAACTCCGGAGCGTATAGGCCCATACTGCTCAATCCCTCCTCATAGGACAATCCCCCTATCCCGGGAATCAATCTGGTGAACCTGCATTGCACTCTCTCTAAGGCAAGTATATCCTTCCTCAGATAAGGAGACCAAAACTGTGCACAGTACTGCAGGTGTGGTCTCACCAAGGCCTTGTACAATTGTAGCAAGACTTCCTTACTCTTGTACTCCAACCCCCTGGCAATAAAGGCCCACATGCCTTTCTGATTGCTTGCCGTACCTGCATGCCAGCGCTCTGTGTTTCCTGTACGAGGACACCTAAATCTCTCTGAACACTAACATTTATTAGTTTTTCACCATTTAAAAAATATTCCGTTTTTCTATTCTTCCTACCAAAGTGAACAACCTCACATTTCCCCACATTATACTCCATCTGCCACCTTATTGCCCACTCTCTTGACCTGTCCATATCTCTTTGCAGGCTCTTTGCGTCCTCCTCACAGCGTACTTTCCCACCTGGCTTTGTATCGTCAGCAAACTTGGATACATTGTACTTGATCCCTTCATCCAAGTCTTTAATACAGATTGTAAATAGCTGAGGCCAAAGCAAAGCTAAGACCAAAGCTGACCGATCCTTGCAGTACCCCACTAGTTACAGCCCGCCAACCGGAACATGGCCCGTGTATCCCGACTCTCTGTCCATTAACCAATCCTCTATCCGTGCTAATATATTACCCTCAACTCCGTGAGCTCTCAATTAGCATTTTATGTGGCACATCAAATGCGTTTTAGAAATCCTGCAACATTACAGCCACTGGTTCCCCTTCATCCACCCTGCTGCTGACATCCTCAAAAAGCTTAATAAATGTATTAAAGACGATTTCCCTCCCACAAGACCATGTTGAGAGCAGACTGAGAGCCTGATTTTCTCAGTGCCCTGTTACACTTGTGTAGTAATGGATTGCAGCATTTCCCCCAAGGACTGATGTCAGACTAACTGGCCCCGAGTTGCCCGTTTTCTCTCTCCCTCCTTCCCTGACCGTGGAGGAGAGGCAGGCAGCCAGAGTGAGCCAGCCCCTGGGCCTGTCACCGCGGGGGGGGCAAACCCGGCCTCAGCCTGTGGGCTGTGATTGGGGCCTGAGGCCTACAGCGGGTGTGGGTGAAGCTCCCCGGCCCACCCGCGGGTCCACACCCTCCGCCGCCCCCACAATCTCCTCCCGCCTCCCCGAAGGGTCTGACCCACTCGAGCTCGGGGCAAACGCCGGAGCCGCAGGTTGTTGTTGGGGGCCTGAGGCCTACCCCGGGTGTTTAGAAAGCCGCCCCGCCGGTTCCGGGGCTTCCTGCTTCCTGCGCCGCCGCTTCCTCCTGCTCCCCGCTCCGGAACCTTCTCTCCGCCTCCGGCTGTTGGGAGGCGGGCGCACTCGAGGGGCACGTGACCTGGGCCCACGGCCTGATTGACAGGAGCTCCCGACCAATGGGGAGCGAGAACGCGGGAACAGTGGGCGGGCGGCCGAGGTTGACGCGCGCTGGAATGTGTGACATCATGAAAAGTGCAGACGTCATGACGTCAGTGCAACTTGGTTTTCCTGAGTGAGGGAGGCTGGGGGTCAAGGTTGATTTGATTCTGTGCTGACCCTTGACCTCCCTTGCTCCCCAGTGCAGACCAGGAGATGTTGCACATTCCAGCTGCTCACTGTGGGGGTTGTCAGCGGATCCCAGCCTGGGCTGCAGTTGGGGAGACTGCAGTTAACCTCAGTGCCCTGGGCTCCTGCTACTGATCACTGTCCACTCACCCCAGCAGCAAAGGCCAAGTCTGCAAAGGGGGCGTTGTTTTGGACTGTGATGCCCCCAAGGTTGAATAGGCTGCCAACAATCACTGCATACACTCACACATTGGCCCTTTGGATGGGGGCTAGGAGTGTGGGAAATTGCGCTCCGCTTCCATTGAGGAGTGGTAAGGCCAATTCTGCGGCGGGAACAGGACTTCCACGCTGGGGGCTAAAATTCCCGGCCCCAGAAGGCTGCCGCCCCCAAGATGAGAGCCTGTGTGGGGAGGCAGAGGGAAGTGGAGGGGAGACGGGGGCGGGGGATGGAGGGGAGAGTGGTGGAGGTGGGGGGGCGGAGAAACCCAGGGCGGGGGATGGGAGGGGCCACATTGCAGCGGAGGTCTGGGGGGGGCGAAGTGTGTTGGAGGAGCGGACCTGGGGGCTCTGTGCCTCGGTGCGGGGAGTGTTCAGAGTGGGGTGGACGGGTTGACTGCGCAGATGGCGGTTGGTGGATGTGGTGTGGTTGGCATCGGGGGGGTGTGGCTCCGGGGTGGGCGGGGCTGGGGGCTCGACATCCGAGGGTGTTCGGCATTTGGGAAGGATTCTGACGGGAAGGGGCAGGTTGTGTGCGGGGGGAGTGTTCCCGGTGTTGGGTGGGTCCGGAGCTGGGGTGGGGGGGGGTGGGGGGACGTTCTTGAGATGGGGGGTGGGTTGTTTGGGACTGGGATGGGGAGAGACTTCTTCACTCGGGGAGTTGTTGGCCTGTGGGTTTCCCTGCCACGGAGAGTTGTTGATGCCGGTTCATTGGATGTGTTCGGGAGGGAGTTGGATGTGGTCCTTGCGGTTGGGGGGGTCGGCGGGTGTGGAGGGGGCGTGGGGGGGAGGTGGTGCTGCGGTGGGTGATCAGCCATGATCTTGTTGAATGGCGGTGCAGCCTCGAAGGGCCGAATGGCCTACTCCTGCACCTATTTTCTATGTTTCTATGTTTCTACCAGTGATTGTGGAACTCCTCACTATAGAGGAATAGGAGGATATGTTGATAGGGTGGGAGGAGGTTCGTGTGGAGTTTAAACCACGACATGGACCAGTTGGGCTGAATGGCCTGTTTCTATGCTGCACATTCTATATAATACCATGAAAGGTCAAATCAAGGGAATCAGCAAAAACAAAAACAAAAACTTGTATTTATATCATGCCTTTAATGTGTAAAACGTCCTGAAGAATTTCACAGAGTATTATAAGACAAAAACATAACACCAAGCCACATAAGCAGATATCAGGACAGGTGACCAAAAGCTTGGTCAAAGACAGAGGTTTTCAGGAGCAGATTAAAGGAGGAATGAGAGGTGGAGAGGTTTTAGAGATTGGGGTCGAGGCAACAGAAGGTTGAGCGATTACCATCAGGGATGCTGAAGAAGGCAGAATTAGAGGCAAGCAGATATCTCAGCGGTTGTGGGGCTGGGGGAGATTACAGAGATAGGGAGGGGCGAGGCCATGGAGGGATCTGAAAACAAGCATGAATATTTTGAAATTGAGGCGTTGCTTAACCAGGAAGAATGTAGGTGAACGATGCTTCCCCAGCATTCTAGGCACACTGGCCTTCCCTCGTTCACCTGGACCTTGCTGGCTGCGATATTTCATCCTGCGACCTCGCTTCCACTTGCTTCTGCAAAAAAAAAACAAAAGGAAAAATAGCACCGCTCTGTGAGAGGTCTTCCCTCCACAGCTCAAACTTAGGTTATATGGATTACATTTCCCTTCCTGAATGCTTGAGCAGCAACTCCTATCTATTTAGATAGTCAATTTTATTTTCACACAAACCTATGTCCAGCCTTTGTGATTGAACAATACAAAAGGTATCTACAATGTGTTTGCTGCAAGTTCTTTATCTTCCCTCTCCAGCAATCTGTCGTGGGAGATAACACATGATTCCAAATCATTCATTCCAGGCATTTTTTTCAAAAAGTCTTACATTCAATTTTGTCACCATGCTGTGGTATTCAAGATCCATTACTGCAGATAAGAAGTTGAACATAACTGGAGTTCTTCTTTTTGTTCCAGCAAAGATCAAGGTCGTTTACACCTTGAAGTTATTGCCATAGTAAAGGACCCTCTCGGTAACTTTGCACAATCATCATCATCATAGACAGTCCCTCGAAATGAAGATGACTTGTTTCTATGCCGAAAAGGGATGAGTTCACAGGTTTTTCAATGAAGGACCTAATATTCTGGATCCCAAACTACATCCTGAAGGGTGGAAGATGCCTGTGCATGGATTTTTTTAACGTGTGGTTGCACACCAGCCACCCCTACTATTCCAACTGCTCGCCCCAACCCCTCCTCCACCCCCTCACCCCAACCCCCCTCACCCCAACCCCTCCTTTAATCCCTCACCCCAACTCCCCTCACCCCAACTCCCCTCACCCCAACACCTCCTTAACTCCCCTCACCCCAACCCCTCCTTCACCCACTCACCCCAACCCCCCTCACTCCAACGCCCCTCACCCCAGTCCCTCCTTCACCCCCTTGCCCCAACCCCCCTCACCCCAACCCTCCTCACTCCTACTCTGCAACCCCCCTCACCCCAAGCCCCCTCACACCAAACCCTCCTTCACCCCAACCCCTATTTCACACATACAATTTCATTTTGACCATCACTTCGACCAATGATCCACACTGGAGGTAAATATCAGGAGCTTCTGTGTGATGGTGAGGTGATCACTGGACAATAAAGCTGAGAGACTGGTGGGGGGCTGCTCATTATCCTCAGTGTGATTTAATCCCCTTTCCCACTGAATACTGTGGATAGACATGGTCACCTTGGTAACAGAATGGTCAGTGTGACATCACTTTCTAAACAAGACCACACAAGACAATGGGTTATCAATAAATGGTAAAGGTATTAAACAGTCTGCAATTACATTGGAAATAAAATGCTGGAAAATAATTGGTGAAGATAATTTATCTCTGGAATTGACTAGCAAACATTAAAAATGATGTGCTCTGTATACACAAACACTATATATATATATATAAAGAAAAAAACATGCTATATATATATATATATATATGCTATGATATATATAGACTTTGTGTGCTTATTTCAGTTGTTCTGTGTAACCTGATGCGATCAACATTCTATGATCTTTAGCTCATCCGGCGGTGCTTGGTGGATCAGGATATAAAGAGACCGCGCGCTGTTCCTCCTCCCACTGTCTGGGGGAATGGGGCAGATATTTAAAGGGGCAGGGACTCCCCTTTCTCTGCCTCATTATAGTTAAAGGGACAGTCCAGTTTATCTTGGGGTGTCGGAGGACTTCACTAACAGAGCTCCCATCAACAGTCGCTCCTTTCTGTACTGTGCAGTGATTGTAAAGCTGTCTATTTCAGTGACTTGAGCCTTTCTAAAATGTCTCACTGTGTTTGATGATCCACTTGCATAATTTGGAAAGATTTCAGAATTGTGCAGTGTGATGAAGGTGTTGGTTAAAGGTGGAGTCAAATTTGTTTCAAAATATTCTGTTCTAACCCTCCTCCAACCCCCCAAATTTTAGAACACTGCAATACTGACTGGGAAGTTCCCAAGTTCGATCCATGATCTGGGCTGTGAGTTGACCTCAGCCAAGGCAGCAGTTCAGGGATTATAATTGTCCTCAGTACCACTACGATAAATATGAGTAAAAATCAGCCAGTGTCCCTACTGTTCATACCGATCCAGTGACCTCAACTGGGAAGTGTGTGGGTGTCATTTGAGGACAGGATTTGAAGCTGTGATGCCTACCACAGTGGAAATCCTGCTGGCACTCATTGAGTCGACTGACGGTGAGGCACTAGAGGTTAACTAATGTCTGTGGAATTGCACACAGCCAGATTCAGCATTTTCTGGAGATAATAAATCTCAGATGATGAAAGGAATGTTGAATTTAGACAGTGAGGATGGAGGGAGAGTGTCTAGAATAAGGAATTTACAGCTTAGGGGGGGACAGGAGGAGATAGAATGTTGTGTAGAATCTAGAATTGTCTGTTCTGAATTTCTATCCTGTATTTAAAGTAATAATGTTTGTAAGCACCATTTATTTGCAGGATATTAGAAGGGGAGGATCTGCAGCTGGGAAACTCAAACCAAACATTGCGTCAAGATTTGACAGATTCCCGGATTAATCAAGATCACCTTATCATCAGCTTTTGTAAAAACATCAATCACAACGGGGAGAAACAGGACACATGTTGTGTGTGTGGATGCACCTTCAACCAATCGTTCAGCCTGTGAGACTCGTGCACCCACCTGACTCAACACTGTAAATGTGGGGACAGTGGGAATGGATGCTGTTGTACATGGAAAGTGATTCGGTCGCTCATCTCACCAACAGACATTTGAGGAATTAGATAACAGACTTTCTCCTGTGAATATAGAGCTGGTTTATTGGGCTGTAATGTGTTTACTTATTCATCTTGTTGACTCTAAGTCTTTGCCAATTATTTGATGTGATTGGTATATATGTACGTATTTTTAAAAATATGTTTGCTGAGTGGATTCAAATACAAATTGAAACCAGGTTTGCAGGCGTGGTGCTCCATTCACACATCGAAGGTGCGAGAGATGCTGTGGGGCAGATGCTCAGTCCAGTATCTGAAGGTGATTAACAGACTGGGTTTTATGTTTAGTGATCCTGGGCGTGTTACCAACACCTTCCCTGGATACCAAGGTTAGGAGATCAACTCTGGAAGGTATGGGAAACTGGGACTTGCCCCTGAAAGTAACCAAAGGTATAAGAACTGAAATAATCCAAAGTTAGAGAGGAGATACGGCACAAAATGGAGCAGTCAGTAACAGGATGTCAATTAGTCTCTTCTTATTTTGGAGTCATCAAATATCGACACACTCTGTTATTTGAAATATCAAAATATTAAATTCCAGCCCAGTTATAGGGGTTATGAACATCAGCAGAAACAATCCCCAACTGACAGAATGAACATGATTCAGTTAGGATGTGATTAACAGCAGCAGTAACAGTAGAAACCAACCCCTGCAGTCACTTGTGACCTTGCTGGTGTCTCAGCAGGTCGGATGAATGAGTGAATCCCTTCCCACACTCAGAGCAGGTGAACAGCCTCTCGCCAGTGTGACTGTAACGATGCATTGCCAGCTTACAAGGTTGGGTTCAGTTCTGCACCCGCTGTGCGCAGAGTGAGAATAAACTAAATGAGCTGCTGATTTTCTCTGCTGGCCCAATAGGGTGAGCCCATGCTGGTCCAATAGGGTGAGCTATGCTGGCCGAATAGGATGAGCCCGGGCTGGCCCAATAGGGTGAGCAAGGGCTGGCCCAATAGGGTGAGCAAGGGCTGGACCAATAGGGTGATGTAATGAGCAGAACTGTGTGAGTACTCCAGCTGTGTCCTAACTTGTGTTTTACACAGTTCTAGCATAACCTCCAGAGGGAGATGGGAGTCTGGAACTTACTGCCTGAAAGAATAGTCAAGGCAGAAACCCTCATCGCATTTACAAAAGTACTTGGATATGCACCGGAAGTGCGTTAACCAACAGGGCTACGGACCAAGAGCTGGAAATTGGGATTAGGCTGGATAGCTCTTTTTCGGCCGCACATACATGATAGGCCTAATGTCCTCGTTCTGTGTTGTAAACTGCAATGATTCCATGTCACCAATCCTCTCCTGTCTGAAAAAAACAACCCCACAGTCACTGACACCAATCCTCTCCTGTCTGAAAAAACCAACCCCACAGTCACTGACACCAATCCCCTCCTGTCTGATATAAACCAACCCCACAGTCACTGACACCAATCCCCTCCTGTCTGATATAAACCAACCCCACAGTCACTGACACCAATCCCCTCCTGTCTGATATAATGTTGTGAAAGACAGTGGAAGGCCAGAAGATTGGGAATTTTTTAGAAACCAGCAAAGGACGACAATAAAATGATAAAGACAGAAAAGATAGCATTAGAACAAACTAGCAAAAAATATAAAAACAGACAGTAAGAGCAGCTACAGGTATATAAAAGGGAAATGAGTAGCTAAAGTAAACGTTGGTCCCTTAGAGGATGAGACTAAAGAATTAATAACGGGAAACACGGATATGGCAGAGATTGTGAACAAATATTTTGTATTGTTCTTCACGGTAGAGGACACTAAAAACATCCCATAATCGAGCTATTGCGGTGGTGAGGGTGGGGTGAGGGGGGACTTAAAACAGTCACTATCACTAGAGATAAAGTACTCAGCAAACAAATGGGACTAAAGGTGGACAAATCCCCCGGACCTGATAACATACATCCGAAGGTCTTAAAAGAAGTGGCTGCAGAGATAGTGGATGTACTGGTTGTAATCTACCAAAATTACTTGAATTCTGGAGAGGTCCCAGCAGACTGGAAAACTTCAAATGTAACACCCCTATTCAAGTAAGGAGGGAGGCAGAGAGCAGGAAACCATAGACCAGTTAGCCTACCATTGGTCATTGGGAAAATACTGGAATCCATCATTAAGGAATTAGTTGCAGGACATTTAGAAAATCATGTTGCAGTCAAGCAGAGTCAGCATGGTTTTATGAATGGAAAATCATGGTTAATACATTTGCTGGAGTTGCTTGGCGATTAAATGAGCAGAGTGCATAAAGGAATACCAGTTGAAGTTGTATATTTGCATTTCCAGAAAGCATTCGATAAGGTGCCACACAAAAGGTTACTGCACAAGTTAAGAGCTCACGGGATTGGAGGTAATATATCAGAATGGATAGAGGATTGGCTAAGTAACAGAAAACAGAGAGTCGGTATAAATGGGTAATTTTCCAGTTCGCAAACTGTAACTAGTGGGGTGCTGCAGGGATCAGTGCTGGGACCTCAACTATTTACAATTTATATTAATGACTTGGATGAAGGGACCAAGTGTAACACAGTCAAATTTGCTGATGATACAAAGATAGGTGGGAAACCAAGTTGTGAGGAAGATGCAAAGAATCTAGAAAGGGATATGGATAGGATAATGAGGTACCAACGTTATAGGTAAAAAATGGGATGAGGTCCAACAAGCTGAATTTAGGGAGCTCGGAGTTAAATTAAAAAGTAGGACCTCAAAGGTAGTAATCTCAGGATTGTTACCAGGTCCACATGCTAGTCAGAGTAGAAATAGCAGGATAGTTAAGCTGAATACGTTTCTTGAGGAATGGTGCAAGAGGAAGGGATTCAAATTCCTAGGACATTGGAACCGGTTCTGGGGGAGGTGGGACCATGACAACCGGTCTGCACCTGGGCAGGACCGGAACTGATGTCCTAGGGGGAGTGTTTGCTCGTGCTGTTGGGGTGGGTTTAAACTAATACAGCAGGGGGATGGGAATCTATGCAGGGAGACAGAGTAAAATGGGGGCAGAAGCAAAAGGTAGAAAGGAGATAAGGAAAAGTGGAGGGCAGAGAAATCAAAGGCAAAAATCAAAAAGGGCCACATTACAACATAATTCTAAAAGAACAAAGAGTGTTAAAAAAACAAGCCTGAAGACTGTGTTTCAATGTGAGGAGCATTCATAATAAGGTGCAGATAGCTGTTAACGGGTATGATGTAATTGGGATTACGGAGACATGGCTACAGGGTGACCAAGGCTGGTAACTCAACATCCAGGGGTATTCAATATTCAGGAAGGTTAGACAGAAAGGAAAAGGAGGTGGGGTAGTGTTGCTGGTTAAAGAGGAGATTAACACAATAGTAAGAAGGACCTTAGCTTGGATGATGTGGAATCATCGGTCATTGGCAAAATACTGGATGTCTCGAACTACATCCTGAAGGGAGAAAGATGCCTGTGCATGGATTTTTTTAACGTGTGGTGGCCGTTGCACACCAGCCACCACACGGGCTTGACAGAGCTAGGTCTTGGTCCAGTGGCAAAGATTAACCAGGACGAATGAAGACCAGCTCTGCTGCATGGACCTAGTGCGCAAACATAGAAACATAGAAACATAGAAAATAGGTGCAGGAGTAGGCCATTCGGCCCTTCTAGCCTGCACCGCCATTCAATGAGTTCATGGCTGAACATTCAACTTCAGTACCCCATTCCTGCTTTCTCGCCATACCCCTTGATCCCCCTAGTAGTAAGGACCTCATCTAACTCCTTTTTGAATATATTTAGTGAATTGGCCTCAACAACTTTCTGTGGTAGAGAATTCCACAGGTTCACCACTCTCTGGGTGAAGAAGTTCCTCTGCATCTCGGTCCTAAATGGCTTACCCCTTATCCTTAGACTGTGACCTCTGGTTCTGGACTTCCCCAACATTGGGAACATTCTTCCTGCATCTAACCTGTCTAACCCCGTCAGAATTTTAAATGTTTCTATGAGGTCCCCTCTCATTCTTCTGAACTCCAGTGAACACAAGCCCAGTTGATCCAGTCTTTCTTGATAGGTCAGTCCCGCCATCCCGGGAATCAGTCTGGTGAACCTTCGCTGCACTCCCTCAATAGCAAGAATGTCCTTCCTCAGGTTAGGAGACCAAAACTGTACACAATACTCCAGGTGTGGCCTCACCAATGCCCTGTACAACTGTAGCAACACCTCCCTGCCCCTGTACTCAAATCCCCTTGCTATTAAGGCCAACATGCCATTTGCTTTCTTAACCGCCTGCTGCACCTGCATGCCAACCTTCAATGACTGATGTACCATGACACCCAGGTCTCGTTGCACCTCCCCTTTTCCTAATCTGTGACCATTCAGATAATAGTCTGTCTCTCTGTTTTTACCACCAAAGTGGATAACCTCACATTTATCCACATTATACTTCATCTGCCATGCATTTTCCCACTCACCTAACCTATCCAAGTCGCTCTGCAGCCTCACAGCATCCTCCTCGCAGCTCACACTGCCACCCAACTTAGTGTCATCCGCAAATTTGGAGATATTACATTTAATCCCCTCATCTAAATCATTAATGTGCAGTGTAAACAGCTGGGGCCCCAGCACAGAACCTTGCGGTACCCCACTAGTCACTGCCTGCCATTCTGAAAAGTACCCATTTACTCCTACTCTTTGCTTCCTGTCTGACAACCAGTTCTCAATCCATGTCAGCACACTACCCCCAATCCCATGTGCTCTAACTTTGCACATCAATCTCTTGTGTGGGACCTTGTCGAACGCCTTCTGAAAGTCCAAATATACTACATCAACTGGTTCTCCCTTGTCCACTTTACTGGAAACATCCTCAAATAATTCCAGAAGATTTGTCAAGCATGATTTCCCTTTCACAAATCCATGCTGACTTGGACCTATCATGTCACCTCTTTCCAAATGCACTGCTATGACATCCTTAATAATTGATTCCATCATTTTACCCACTACCGATGTCAGGCTGATCGGTCTATAATTCCCTGTTTTCTCTCTACCTCCTTTTTTAAAAAGTGGGGTTACATTGGCCACCCTCCACTCTATAGAAACTGATCCAGAGTCAATGGAATGTTGGAAAATGACTGTCAACGCATCCACTATTTCCAAGGCCACCTCCTTAAGTACTCTGGGATGCAGTCCATCAGGCCCTGGGGATTTATCGGCCTTCAATCCCATCAATTTCCCCAACACAATTTCCCGACTAATAAGGATTTCCCTCAGTTCCTCCTCCTTGCTAGACCCCCCGACCCCTTTTATAACCACATATCAGTGTGGGCTGGCCCATGCTGCCCCTGGGCCCCTAACTCACACCTCTCCTGGGCCCCAATCACGTCCCTCGCCGCTCCTTCGCCCCGACCTCGCTGCTGCTGCTGCACCGACCTACTTTCCAATCATCAACCTGGACCTTGATGACGTACGTCACTCTTTGCTGCCTTCGCAGCTTGCGTTGCTCCCTGAAGTTGCATGCCTCTATGCTGCTCCCTGAGCCGCACGCTGCTCCTTTTATGGCCCTGACCTGCCATAACATACCCCAATCTTCCAATATAACACGGACAGGGTATCCGGTCATTTATCACATTGCTGTTTTTGGGAGCTTGCTGTATTCAAATTGGCTGCCGCATTTCCCACATAACAACAGTGACTACACTCCAAAAGTACTTCATTGGCTGTAAAGCATTTGAGACGTTTGGTGGACATGAAAGGCGCTATATCAATGCAAGTCTTTCTTTATTAATACAAAAGCAAAATACTGCAGATATTGAAATCTGAAATAATAACAAACTGTTGGAAATCTCAGCAGGTCAGGCAACATCTGAGAGGAAGCTTGCAGGAAACATAAAAACTGACTGCAAAAGCTTCTATTGATGTGTGAAGAGAAAAAGATTATTGAAAAGAAACATAAATTGCTTCCAGTCAGAATCAGGTGAATTCATAATGGGGAACAAAGAAATGGCAAGCCAATTGAACAAATACTTTGGTTCTGTCTTCACTAAGGAAGACACAAATAACCTTTCAGAAATATTAGGGGCCCGAGGGTCTAGCGAGAAGGGGGAACTGAAGGAAATCCTTATTAGTCAGGAGATTGTGTTACACAAATTTATGGGATTGAAGGCCGATAAATCCCCAGGGCCTGATAGTCTGCATCCAAGAGTGCTTAAGGAAATGGCCCTAGAAATAGTGGATGCATTGGTGGTCATTTTCCATCATTCTATCGATTCTGGATCAGTTCCTATGGATTTAAGGGTAGCGAGTGTAATACCACTTTTTAAAAAAGGGAGAGAGAAAACAGGGAATTATAGACCGGTTAGCCTGACATCAGTAGTGGGGAAAATGTTGGAATCAATTATTAAAGATGTAACAGCAGCACATTTGGAAAGCAGTGACAGGATCGGTCCAAGTCAGCATGGATTTATGAAAGGGAAATCATGCTTGACAAATCTTCTTGAATTTTTTGAGGATGTAACTAGTAGAGTGGACAAGGGAGAACCAGTGGCTGTGGTGCATTTGGACTTTCAAAAGGCTTTTGATAATGTCCCACAAAAGAGATTAGTGTGCAAAATTAAAGCACATGGTATTGGGGGTAATGTATTGACGTGGATAGAGAACTGGTTGGCAGACAGGAAGCAAAGAGTAGGCATAAATGGGTCCTTTTCAGAATGGCAGGTAGTGACTAGTGGGTTACCGCAAGGTTCAGTGCTGGAACCTCAGCTATTTACAATATACATTAATGATTTAGATGAAGGAATTGAATGTAATCTCTCCAAGTTTGCAGATGACACTAAGCTGGGTGGCAGTGTGAGCTGTGAGGAGGATGCTAAGATGCTGCAGGGTGGCTTGGACAGGTTGCATGAGTGGGCAAATGCATTTTGGGCAAATGCATGGCAGATGCAGTATGATGTCGATAAATGTGAGGTTATCCACTTTGGTGGCAAAAACATGAAGGCAGAATATTATCTGAATAGTAACAGATTTGGAAAAGGGGAGGTGCATCGAGATCTGGGTGTCATGGTATATCAGTCATTGAAAGTTGGCATACAGGTACAGCAGGCAGTGAAGGAGGCAAATGGCATGTTGGCCTTCATAGCGAGAGGATTTAAGTATAGCAGTGAGGTCTTACTGCAGTTGTACAGGGCCTTGGTGAGGCCACACCTTGAATATTGTGTAGTTTTGGTCTCCTAATCTGAGGATGGACATTCTTGCTACTGTTGAGGGAGTGCAGCGAAGGTTCACCAGACTGATTCCTGGGATGGCAGGGCTGACATATGAAGAAAGACTGGATCGACTAGGCTTATATTCACTGCAATTTAGAAGAATGAGAGGGGATCTCATGGAAACATATAAAATTCTGACGGGATTGGACAGGTTAGATGCAGGAAGAATGTTCCGGATGTTCGGGAAGTCCAGAACCAGGGGTCACAGTCTAAGGATAAGGGATAAGCCAATTAAGACTGAGATGAGGAGAAACTTCTTCACTCAGAGAATTGTGAACCTGTGGAATTCTCGACCACAGAAAGTTGTTCAGGCCAGTTCGTTAGATATATTCAAAAGGGGGTTAGATGTGGCCCTTACAGCTAAAGGGATCAAGGGGTATGGGGAGAAAGCATTAAATGGTGGTGCAGGCTCGAAGGGCCGAATGGCCTACTCCTGCACATATTTTCTATGTTTCTGTGAGCGAGCAAAAATCTGGCAGTTGGACTATAATGTGGTAAAATGTCAGCTTATCCCCTTTGGTAGGAAAAAGAAAAAACAAAATTATTATTTAAATGAGGACTATTGCGAAATGCTGTTGTACAGATGGATCTGGGGATTCTTATACCTGAAACTCAAAAAGTTAGCGTGCAGGTAAAGCAAGTAATCAGGAAGGCAAATGGAATGCTGGCCTTTATTGCAAGGAGGATGGAGTATGAAAGTAGGGAAGTCCTGCTACACCTGTACAGGGCATTGGTAAGACCACACCTGGAGTACTGCGCATAGTTTTGGTCTGGACTTGTCTCTATTCCCGTGCCGAGGGGATTGCTACACCAGACGGGAGGAGCAACATTTAGGGACACGGATTCCCCACCAATTCCATTCCCTTTCTTTCTGGTGGATAATGGAGGGGCCACTGTGTGCAATGTGCAAGTCAGTAAGAATTGTCAGTAAGCTCTTTCTAATTGGACATTTTATTCAGTAGAAACTTTCACACACTATTGCAGATTTTGTACCAAAAATCAATTTAGGATTAAAGTAAAAGTTCATAATTTTATTGCAAACTAACTTTCTGTTGAGAGTTGCTGAATTAAGGGGAAAGATAACACACAGCGTTTCTTAAATGGACACTGCAGCCCCGAGAACACAATCAGCAATATATCCAGAATATTAAAGTCCAGCCCAGTTATAGGGTTATTAACATCAGCAGAAACAAACCCCAACTGTCAGAATGAACATGATTCAGTCGGGATGTGATTAACAGCAGCAATAACAGCAGGTTCCAACCCCTGCAGTCACTTGTGAACTCGCTGGTGTCTCAGCAGGTGGGATGACCGAGTGAATCGCTTCCCACACTCAGAGCAGGTGAATGGCCTCTCCCCAGTGTGAACTCGCTGGTGTTTCACCAGGTTGGATGAACAAGTGAATCCCTTCCCACACTCAGAGCAGGTGAATGGCCTCTCCCCAGTGTGAACTCGCTGGTGTGTCAGCAGGGTGGATGACCGAGTGAATCGCTTCCCACACTCAGAGCAGGTGAATGACCTCTCTCCAGTGTGAACTCGCTGGTGTGTCAGCAGGTGGGATGACCGAGTGAATCGCTTCCCACACTCAGAGCAGGTGAATGGCCTCTCCCCAGTGTGAACTCGCTGGTGTTTCACCAGGTTGGATGAACAAGTGAATCCCTTCCCACACTCAGAGCAGGTGAATGGCCTCTCCCCAGTGTGAACTCGCTGGTGTGTCAGCAGGGTGGATGACCGAGTGAATCGCTTCCCACACTCAGAGCAGGTGAATGACCTCTCTCCAGTGTGAACTCGCTGGTGTGTCAGCCGGTTGGATGACTGAGTAAATCCCTTCCCACACTCAGAGCAGGTGAACGGCCTCTCCCCAGTGTGAACTCGCTGGTGTTTCAGGAGGTCAGATGACCGAGTGAATCCCTTCCCACACTCAGAGCAGGTAAATGGCCTCTCCCCAGTGTGAACTCGCTGGTGTTTCAGCAGTTGGGATGAACAAGTGAATCCCTTCCCACACTCAGAGCAGGTGAATGGCCTCTCCCCAGTGTGAACTCGCTGGTGTATCCGCAGGTGGGATGACTGAGTAAATCCCTTCCCACACTCAGAGCAGGTGAACGGTCTCTCCCCGGAGTGAACTCGCCGGTGAGCTACAAGTTGGGATGACCCAGTGAATCCCTTCCCACACCCGGAGCAGGTGAACGGCCTCTCCCCAGTGTGACTGCGTCGATGAATTTCCAGCGTCGAAGGTGATCTGAATACCTTCCCACAGTCACCACATTTCCACGGTTTCTCCATGGTGCGGGTATCCTTGTGACTCTCCATGGTTGGACGATGGGTTGAAGCCTCGCCCATACACACAACTCGTTTACAGTTTCTTCGCGCTTTGAATGGTGCGATGTTTTTTCAGGCTGTGTAACTGGTTAAAGCTCTTTCCACAGGCAGTGCACTAGAACACTCTCACTCGGGTATGTGTGTGTCTCGGTGCTTTTCCAGTCACACTGATGTTTGAAATCTTTCCCAACAGACAGAACAGGCAAACATTTCTCCTTCCACTTTCAAAGGCCGATGATATTCAGGTCCTGATGAATCGATTGACTCCGTCAGATCTTGACGTGATGTTTGGTTTGTGTTTCCTGTCTGAAAATCTCCGCTTCTAATATTCTGTGAAAGGAGATAATAAAACTCATCGCTGTCAGTACAAGACAAAAATTCAGGATACACACATCTAGTTTCCATGGAACATTCTTTCCTCTCTTGTTCTTCCAAAGCTGTAAATCCCTGTCCCACACATTGTCCCTCCTGTTGTGCTGAAATCCAAACCATCGCACATTTCTAGACTGTTTCTCCTCCACTCCCAGTTTTCACCACCAATTCTGGCTGGGTTCAGTTCTACACTCACTGGTTCCCCTCCCTCTCCACCTCTGAAGGTGCTGACTATGGCTTGGCCCAGTTCCACATTCACTGGTTTCCCTCCCTCTCTTCCCCTAAAAGTGCTGACTCTGGCTTTGAGGAACAGGGTGAATGAAGGGGAACCAGTGGACGTGGTGTATTTGGACTTCCAGAAGGTAATTGATAAGGTGCCACATAAAAGGTTATCGCACAAGATAAAAGTTCACGGGGTTGGGGGTAATATATACGCATGGATAGAGGATTGGTTAACGAACAGAAAACAGAGAGTCGGGATAAATTCTCGGGTTGGCAATCAGTAACTAGTGGGGTGTTGCAGGAATCAGTGTTGGGCGCCCATCTATTTAAAATCTAGATTAATGAATTGGATGAAGGGACCGAGTGTAATGTAGTCAAGATGGGAGGAAATGCAATGTGCGAGGAGGACACAAAAAACCTGCAAAACGACATAGACAGGCTAAGTGAGTGGGCAAAAATTTGGCAGATGGAATATAATGCACATATAACATCACATAGTGCGCACAATGTCACACATCAGACGGTGCGCACAGTCACACATCACACAATGCGCACAGTCACACATCACATCGTGCACGTTGTTACACATCACACACCGCGCACATTGTCACACACCACACCGTGCACATTGTCACATCACACCGTGCACATTGTCACACATCACACGGTGCGCACACTGTCACACATCACACACCGGGCACATTGTCACACATCACACCGCGCACATTGTCACACATCACACCGCGCACATTGTCACACATCACACGGTGCGCACACTGTCACACATTACACACCGGGCACATTGTCACACATCACAATGTAACCCTACTTTTTAAAAAAGGAGGGAGAGAGAAAACAGGGAGTTATAGACCGGTCAGCCTGACATCGTTAGTGGGCAAAATGATGGAATCAATTATTAAGTATGTCATAGCAGCACATTTGGAAAGAGGTGACATGATAGGTCCAAGTCAGCATGGATTTGTGAAAGGGATATCACGCTTGACAAATCTTCTGGAATTTTTTGAGGATGTTTCCAGTAGAGTGGACAAGGGAGAACCAGTTGATGTGGTATATTTGGACTTTCAGAAGGCTTTCGACAAGGTCCCACACAAGAGATTAATGTGCAAAGTTAAAGCACATGGGATTGGGGGTAGTGTGCTGACGTGGATTGAGAACTGGTTGGCAGACAGGAAGCAAAGAGTAGGAATAAATGGGTACTTTTCAGAATGGCAGGCAGTGACTAGTGGGGTACCGCAAGGTTCTGTGCTGGGGCCCCAGCTGTTTACATTGTACATTAATGATTTAGACAAGGGGATTAAATGTAGTATCTCCAAATTTGCGGATGACACTAAGTTGGGTGGCAGTGTGAGCTGTGAGGAGGATGCTATGAGGCTGCAGAGTGACTTGGATAGGTTAGGTGAGTGGGCAAATGGATGGCATATGAAGTATAATGTGGATAAATGTGAGTTTATCCATTTTGGTGGTAAAAACAGAGAGACAAACTATTATCTGAATGGTGACAGATTAGGAAAAGTGGAGGTGCAGCGAGACCTGGGTGTCATGGTACATCAGTCATTGAAGGTTGGCATGCAGGTACAGCAGGCGGTTAAGAACGCAAATGGCATGTTGGCCTTCATAGCGAGAGGATTTGAGTACAGGGACAGGGAGGTGTTGTTGCAGTTGTACAGGGCCTTGGTGAGGCCACACCTGGAGTATTGTGTACAGTTCTGGTCTCCTAACTTGAGGAAGGACATTCTTGCTATTGAGGGAGTGCAGCGAAGGTTCACCAGACTGATTCCCGGGATGGCAGAACTGACATATCAAGAAAGACTGGATCAACTGGGCTTGTATTCACTGGAGTTCAGAAGAATGAGAGGGGATCTCATAGAAACGTTTAAAATTCTGACGGGTTTAGACAGGTTAGATGCAGGAAGAATGTTCCCAATGTTGGGGAAGTCCAGAACCAGGGGTCACAGTCGAAGGATAAGGCGTAAGCCATTTAGGACCGAGATGAGGAGAAACTTCTTCACCCAGAGAGTGGTGAACCTGTGGAATTCTCTACCACAGAAAGTTGTTGAGGCCAATTCACTAAATATATTCAAAAAGGAGTTGGATGTAGTCCTTACTACTAGGGGGATTAAGGGGTATGGCGAGAAAGCAGGAATGGGGTACTGAAGTTGCGTGTTCAGCCATGAACTCATTGAATGGTGGTGCAGGCTCGAATGGCCTACTCCTGCACATATTTTCTATATTTCTATGTTTCTATAATGTAGGAAAGTGTGAGGTTCTGCAGTTTGGCAGAAAAAAATTCGAAGAGCATGTTATTATTTAAATGGAGAAGAATTTGCAGTACACCGGGACCTGGGGAGTCCTGCTGCATGAAACACAAATGGTAAGTATGCAGGTACAGCAAGTGAACAGGAAGGCCAATGGAATCTTGAACTTTATTGCAAAGGGGATGGAGTATAAAAACAAGGAAGTCTTGCTACAGTTATACGGGGTATTGGTGAGGCCACACCTGGAATACTGCGTACAGTTTTAGTTTCCATATCTAAGAAAGGATATACTTGCTTTGGAGGCAGTTCAGAGAAGGTTCACAAGGTTGATTCCGGAGATGAGGGGGTTGACTTATGAGGGAAGGTTGAGTAGGTTGGGCCTCTACTCATTGGAATTCAGACGAATGAGAGGTGATCTTATTGAAACGTATAAGATTATGAGGGAGCTTGACAATGTGGATGCAGAGAGGGTGTTTCCACTGAGATGGGGAGACTTGAAGTAGAGGGCATAATCTTAGAATAAGGGGCCGCCCAGTTAAAACTGAGATGAGGAGGAATGTCTTCCCTCAAAGGGTTGTAAATCTGTGCAATTTGCTGCCTCAGAGAGCTGTGGAAGCTGGCTCATTGAATAAAGTTAAGACAGAGATAGACAATTTCTTAATCGATAATGGAATAAGGGGTTAGGGTGAGCAGGCAGAGAAGTGGACCTGAGTCCATGATCGGCTCAACCATGATCGCATTAAATGGTGGAGCAGACTCGAGGGGCCGTATGCCCTACTCCTGCTATTATTTCTTATGTTCTTATGCTGACTCTGTCTGGGTTCAGTTCTACACTCACTGGTTCCCCTCCCTCCCCTCCCCTGATGGTGCTGACTCTGGCTGGGTTCAGTTCTACACTCACTGGTTCCCCAGCCTCTGCTTCCTTGATGGTGCAGACACTGGCTGGGTTCAGTTCTTCAATCACACGTTTCCCACCCTCTGCTCCCCTAAGGTGCTGACTGTGGCTGGATTCAGTTCTACACTCACTGGTTCCCCTCCCTACGCTCTCCTGAATGAGCTGGATCTGGCCGAGTTCAGTTCTGCACTCACTTGTTCCCCTCCCTCTCCCTCCCCTGATGGTGCTGACTCTGGCTGGGTTCAGTTCTACACTCACTGGTTCCCCTCCCTCTCCTCCCCTGAAGGTGCTGACTCTGGCTGGGTTCAGTTCTACACTCACTGGTTCCCCTCCCTCTCTTCCCCTGATGGTGCTGACTATGTCTGGGTTCAGTTCTACACTCACTGGTTCCCCTCCCTCTCTTCCCCTGATGGTGCTGACTATGTCTGGGTTCAGTTCTACACTCACTGATTCCCCTCCCTCTCCTCCCCTGAAGGTGCTGACTCTGGCTGGGTTCAGTTCTACACTCACTGGTTCCCCTCCCTCTCTTCCCCTGATGGTGCTGACTCTGGCTGGGTTCACACTGGTTCCCTTCCCTCTCCTCCCCTGAAGATGCTGACTCTGGCTGGGTTCAGTTCTACACTCTGGTTCCCCTCCCTTTCCTCCCCTGATGGTGCTGACTCTGGCTGGGTTCAGTTCTACACTCACTGATTCCCCTCCCTCTCCTCCCCTGATGGTGCTGACTGTGGTTAGGTTCAGTTCTGCACTCACTGGTTCCTCTCCCTCTCCTCTCCTGAATGAGCTTGATCTGGCAAGTTCAGTTCTACACTCACTTATTCTCCTCCCTCTCCCATCCTCTGGCTGAGTTTAATTCTACAATAACTGGTTTCCACTCAAGTGCTGGTTAACTTAGATCTGCTCCTGTGTAATGAGATAGGATTAATAAACAATCTCCGAATAAAGGAGTCCCTTGGAATGAGTGATCATAACATGGTTGAATTTCAAATTCAGATGGAGAGCGAGAAATTTGGATCTCAAACCAGCGTTCTAAGCTTAAATGACGGAGACTACATAGGTATGAGGGCAGATTGGGCAAAAGTGGACTGGAAAAATAGATTGAAGTGTAGGATGGTTAAAGTGTAGGGCCAAATTACAGCAAAATTCTAAAGGGGCAAAGTGTGTTCAAAAGACAAGCCTGAAGGTTCTGTGCCTCAATGCGAGGAGTATTCGGAATAAGGTGGACGAATTAACTGCACAGATAGCTGTAAACGGATATGATGTAATTGGCATCACGGAGACATGGCTCCAGGGTGACCAAGGCTGGGAACTCAACATCCAGGGGTATTCAACATTCAGGAAGGATAGATAGAATGGAAAAGGAGGTGGGGTGGCGTTGCTGGTTAAAGAGAAAATTAACGCAATAGTAAGGAAGGACATTAGCTTGGATGATGTGGAATCAGTATGGATGGAGCTATGGAATACCAAAGGGCAGAAACCGCTAGTGGGAGTTATGTAAAGAACACCAAACAGTAGTAGTGAGGTTGGGGACAGCATCAAACAAGAAATTAGGGATGCGTGCAATAAAGGTACAGCAGTTATCATGGGCGATTTTAATCTACATATTGATTGGGCTAACCAAACTGGTAGCAATGCGGTGGAGGAGGATTTCCTGGAGTCTTTTACGGATAGTTTTCTAGACCAATATGTCGAGGAACCAACCAGAGGGCTGGCCATCCTAGACTGGGTGAGGTGTAATGAGAGAGAATTAATTAGCAATCTTGTTGTGCGCGGCCCCTTGGGGATGAGTGACCATAATATGGTAGAATTCTTTATTAAGATGGAGTGACACAATTAAGGTGAAGATAGGCACATTTTTGAGCGATAAGGGACTAAAGGGTTATGGGGAGCGGACGGGGAATTGGAGCCGAGTCCATGATCGGATCAGCCATGATCTTATTGAATGGGGAGCAGGCTCAAGGGGCCAAATGGCCTCCACCTGCTCCTATTTCTTATGTTCTAGAGTTTCCCCTCCACTCCCAGTTTTCACCACCGATTCTGGCTGGGTTCAGTTCTACACTCACTGGTTCCCCTCCCTCTCCTCCCCTGAAGGTGCTGACTCTGGCTGGGTTCAATTCCAGACACTGACATCATTCACATTGTTCCTGCACCAAGATGGCCGCGCATGTGCTGTGCTACTCACTCAATATTGATGGAGGACCGTTGAACCTGACTTCCTATACAAAGATGGCCTCCGTTAGCTAGGGCCTGTGGCCGGGAGAAAGCCCCGAAGCTGCAACCGCTGATATTCCGGTTATTATTTCCGGCTTGCGGCGGGCACCGGTTGTTTATGAAGCATCCCGGGCTCCCTGGTGGTCCATTACTCCGCTCCTTCCCGCTGAAAAGGACACTTCTGAAGAGCCTTTCAAAAACATACTGCCTCCGCCATTACCCACATCGCGCCTGCTCCAAAGCCCACCCACCAGAACCTGCGCCTGCGCACTGAGCTCCTGTAATCTGAGCTGGAATTTAAAACCCTGCACAAATGTTGAATAAAGTATCTGTGTTTCAAACAGTGTTTCGAATATTTGATTGCTCCGTGATCACAGGGCAGGGAGGTATTGCTACAGTTCTACAGGGCCTTGGTGAGGCCACACCTGGAGTATTGTGCACAGTTTTGGTCTCCTAACTTGAGGAAGGACATTCTTGCTATTGAGGGAGTGCAGCGAAGGTTCACCAGACTGATTCCCGGGATGGCGGGACTGACATATCAAGAAAGGCTGGGGGATCAAGGGGTATGGCGAGAAAGCAGGAATGGGGTACTGAGGTTGCATGTTCAGCCATGAACTCATTGAATGGCGGTGCAGGCTCGAAGGGCCGAATGGCCGACTCCTGCATCTATTTTCTATGTTTCTATGTTTCTATGTTTCTACCAGTTGATATTCCATTTTAGTGCTTTTTCTCAATCTAACTTATGTCACTTCTCACCTAGTTTGCCTTCTATCATATCAAACCCCAAACTTGTTCTGGTTGAGGTCCTATGAGACGATTTTAGGGAGCAAGGAGCTAAATTAAAAAGTAGGACCTCAAAGATAGTAATCTCAGGATTGCTACCAATGCCACGTGCTAGTCAGAGTAGGAAGCACAAGGTAGCTCAGATGAATATGTGGCTTGAGCAGTGGTGCAGAAGGGAGGGATTCAAATTTCTGGGATATTGGAACCAGTTCTGGGGAGGTGGGACCAGTACAATTGATCTGCACCTGGGAAGGACCGGAACCAATGTCCCAGGTGGAGTGTTTGCTAGTGCTGTTGGGGAGGGGTTAGACTAATATGGCAGGTGAGGCCTTACTAAGGCCCTGCACAACTGCAGTAAGCCTCCCTGCTCCTATACTCAAATCCCCTAGCTATGAACGCCCACATACCATTTGCCTTCTTCACCACCTGCTGTACCTGCATGCCAACTTTCAATGACTGATGTACCATGATACCCAGGTCTCGTTGCATCTCCCCTTTCCTAATGTGCCGCCATTCAGATAATATTCTGCCTTCATGTTTTTTCCACCAAAGTGGATAAGCTCACATTTATCCACATTATACTGCATCTGCCATGAGTTTGCCCACTCACCTAACCTTTTAAAGTCACCCTGCAGCCTATTAGCGTCCTCCTCACAGCTCACACCACCACCCAGTTTAGTGTCATCTGCAAACTTGGAGATATTACACTCAATTACTTCATCTAAATCATTAATGTATATTGTAAATAGCTGGCATACCAACATTGAGTCCTGCGGCACCCCACTAGTCACTGCCTGCCATTCCGAAAAGGACTCGTTTATCCCGACTCTCTCCTTCTTGTCTGCCAACCAGTTCTCTATCCATGCCAGTACATTACTCCCAATACCATTTGCTTTAATTTTGCACACCAATCTCTTGTGTGGGACCTTGTGAAAAGCCTTTTGAAAGTCCAAATACACCACATCCACGGGTTCTCCCTTGTCCACTTTACCAGTTACATCCTCAAAGAATTCTAGAAGATTTGTTAAGCATGATTTCCCTTTCATAAATCCATGCTGACTTGAACTGATCCTTTTACTGCTTTCCAAATGCGCTGTTAGTTCATCTTTAATAATTTATTCCAACATTTTCGCCACTACTGATGTCAGGCTAACCGGTCTATAATTTCCCGTTTTCTCTCTCCCTCCTTTTTAAAAATGTGGTGTTACTTTAGCTACCCTCCAGTCCATAGGAACTGATCCAGAGTCGATAAACTGTTGGAAAATGATCACCAATGCATCCACTATTTCTAGGGCCACTTCCTTAAATAGCCTGGGATGCAGACTATCAAGCTCCGGGGATTTATCGGCCTTCAATCCCATCAATTTCCCTAACACAATTTCCCACTAATAAGGATTTCCTTCAGCTCCTCCTTCTCGCTTGACCCTTGGTGCGCGAGTATTTCCGGAAGGTTATTGGTGTCTTTCTTTGTGAAGACAGAACCAAAGTATCTGTTCAACTCGTCCGTCCTTTCTTTGTTCCCCATTATAAATTCACCAGAATCTGACTGCACGGGGCCTACGTTTGTCTTCACTAATCTTTTTCTCTTCACATATCTCTCGAAGCTTTTGCAGCCAGTTTTTATGTTCCCAGCAAGCTTCCTCTCAAACTCTATTTTCCGACTCCTAATGAAACCCTTTGTCCTCCTCTGTTGAATTATAAAATTCTCCCAGTCCTGGCATTTGCTGCTTTATCTGACCAGTTTATATGCCTCTTCCTTGGATTGAACACTATATTTAATTTCACTTGTTAGCCACGGTTGAGCCACTTTCCCCGTTTTATTTTTACTCCAGACAGGTATGTACAATTGTTGAAGTTCATCAATGTGATCTTTAAATGTTTGCCATTGCCAAGCCACCATCAACCCTTTAAGTATCATGCACCAGTCTATTCTAGCCTATTCATATCTCATACCATCGAAGTTACCTTTCATAGGAACAGGAGTAGGCCATCTAGCCCCTCGAGCCTGCTCCACCATTCAACAAGATCATGGCTGATCTGAACTCCCACTAGTATTTTCAGCCCTTTGGTATTCCGTAGCTCCATCCATACTGATTCCACATCATCCAAGCTAATGTCCATCCTTACTATTGCGTTAATTTACTCTTTAACCAGCAACGCCACCCCACCTCCTTTTCCATTCTGTCTATCCTTCCTGAATGTTGAATACCCCTGGATGTTGAGTTCCCAGCCTTGGTCACCTTGGAGCCATGTCTCCGTGATGCCAATTACATCATATCTGTCAACAGCTATCTGTGCAGTTAATTCGTCCACCTTATTATGAATACTCCTCGCATTGAGGCACAGAGCCTTCAGGCTTGTCTTTTTAACACACTTTTCCCCTTTAGAATTTTGCTGTAATGTGGCCCTTTTTGCTTTTTGTCTTGGGTTTCTCTGCCCTCCACTTTTACTTTTCTTCTTTCTACTCCTGCATCCTACTCCATTCATCTACACTCACTGATTCCTGGTATTGTTGTTGATGTACAAAATTCTAAATAAATGACACTGCCCTCTAAACAGCAATTAATTACAATTGTTGACATTTACAATGTTTTTGCTTCAGCCCCTATTCTACTTCCCTCTGCCTCCCTGCATAGGTTCCCATCCCCGTAACCCATCCCCAAGAGCACTAGCAAACACTCCCCCAAGGACATTGGTCCCAGTCCTTCCCAGGTGCAGGTCAATTGTACTGGTCCCACCTCCCCCAGAACTGGTTCCAATATCCTAGGAATTTGAATCCCTCCCTTCTGCACCATTGCTCAAGCCACGTATTCATCTGGGTTATCCTGTGTTTCCTACTCTGACTAGCACGTGGCATTATTAGCAATTCTGAGATTACTACCTTTGTGGTCCTACTTTTTAATTTAGCTCCTAGCTCCCTAAATTCGTCTCGTAGGGCCTCAAACAGAACAAGTTTGGTGTTTGATATGATAGAAGGCAAACAAGGTGAGAAGCGACATAAGTTAGATTAAGAAAAAGCACTAAAATGGAACATCAATTGGTCTCCTGTGATCACGGAGCAATCAAATATTTGAAACACAGATAATTTATTCAAAATTTATGCAGGGTATTAATTTCCAGCTCAGATATAGGGGTTATTATGATCATCAGAAACGAACAAGAGCTGCCAGAATGAACATGGTTCAATACCCAATGCAATCACAGTAAATCCTGTTCTATTCACAAATGCAGCCTTTCTCCTCAGCCCATTTAAAACTGAGATGAGGAGGAATTTCTTTTCTCAGAGGGTTGTAAATCTGTGGAATTCTCTGCCCCAGAGAGCAGTGGCGGCTGATTCATTGAATATATTTAAGGCGGAGATAGACAGATTTTTGAGCGATAAGGGAGTAAAGGGCTCTGGGGAGCCTGGGAAGTGGAGCTGACTCTATGATCAGATCAGCTATAATCTTATTGAATGGGGAGCAGGCTCGGGAGGCCGGAGGGCCGACTCCTGCTCCTATTTCTCATGGTCTTATGTACCCAGCATACCGCGCGGGGAAGAATGTGCTGCACCCAGACTACGGGAGCTCAGTGCGCAGGCGCGGGTCCTGGCGGTAGGTGTGGGGCCTTAGGAGCATGCGCGGTGCGGGTAATGGCGAAGGCAACACGTTTTGGACAGGCTGTTGAGAAGTGTCCTTTTCAGCGGGATGGAGCGGAGTAATGAACCAGCGGAGAGCCGGAGAGGCTTCATAAACAACCGGTGCCCGCCGCAAGCCCGGAATAATAACCGGAATATCGTCGGTTGCAGCTTCGGGGCTTTCTCCCGGTCACAGGCCCAGGTTAACGGCGGCCATGTTTGTGTAGGAAGTCAGGTTCAACGGTCCGCCATCGATATTCAGTGAGTAGCACAGCACATGCGCAGCCATGTTGGTGCAGGAACAAAGTGAATGATGTCAGTGTCTGGAACTGAACCCAGCCAGAGTCAGCACCTTCAGGGGAGGAGAACCAGTGAGTGGGGAACTCAACGCAGCCAGAATCGGTGGTGAAAACTGGGAGTGGAGGGGAAACTCTTGAACATAAGAAAAAGGAGCATTTGAAACCCTTGAGTCTGCTCCCCATTCAATAAGATCATGGCTGATCCGATCATGGACTCGGCTCCAATTCCCCATCTGCTCCACATAACCCTCTACTCCCTTATCGCTCAAAAATGTGTCATTCTCCATCTTAATAAAGAATTCTACCATATTATGCTCAATCTTCCCCAACGGGCCTCGCACAACAAGATTGCTAATTAGTCCTCTCTCATTACACATCATTCAGTCTCGGATGGCCAGCCCTCTGGTTGGTTCCTCGACATATTGGTCTAGAAAACCATCTGTAAAAGATTCCAGGAAATCCTCCTCCACCGCATTGCAACCAGTTTGGTTAGCCCAATCAATATGTAGATTAAAATCGCTCATGATAATTGCTGTACCTTTATTGCACGCATCCCTAATTTCTTGTTTGATGCTGTCCCCAACCTCACTACTACTGTTTGGTGTTCTTTACATAACTCCCACTAGCATTTTCTGCCCTTTGGTATTCCGTAGCTCCATCCATACTAATTCCACATCATCCAAGCTAATGTCCTTCCTTACTATTGCGTTAATTTTCTCTTTAACCAGCAACGCCACCCCACCTCCTTTTCCATTCTATCTATCCTTCCTGAATGTTGAATACCCCTGGATGTTGAGTTCCCAGCCTTGGTCACCCGAGAGCCATGTCTCCGTGATGTCAATTACATCATATCCATTAACAGCTATCTGCACAGTTAATCCGTCCACCTTATTCCGAATACTCGTCGCGTGAGGCACAGAGCCTTCAGGCTTGTCTTTTGAACACACTTTGCCCCTTTAGAATTTTGCTGTAATTTGGCCCTACAATTTAACCGTCCTACACTTTAATCTATTTTCCCAGTCCACCTTTGCCCAATCTGCCTTCATACCTATGTAGTCTCCATCATTTAAGCTTAGAACGCTGGTTTGAAATCCAAATTTCTCGCTCTCCATATCAATTTGAAATTCAACCATGCTATGATCACTCATTCCAAGGTGCTCCTTTATTCGGAGATTGTTTATTAATCCTATCTCATTACACAGGACCAGATCTAAGTTAGCCAGCACTTCAGAGGAGGAGAGGGAGAGGAAACCAGTTATTGTAGAATTAAACCCAGCCAGAGTCAGCACCATCAGGGGAGGGGAACCAGTGAGTGCAGAACTGAATCCAGCCACAGTCAGCACCTTTAGGGAGCAGAGGATGGGAAAGTGTGATTGAAGAACTGAACCCAGCCAGTGTCCACCATCAAGGAAGCAGAGGCTGGGGAACCAGTGAGTGTAGAACTGAACCCAGCCAGAGTCAGCACCATCAGGGGAGGGGAGGAGGGGAACCAGTGAGTGCAGAACTGAACCCAGACAGAGTCAGCATAAGAATATAAGAAATAATAGCAGGAGTAGGCCATATGGCCCCTCGAGTCTGCTCCACTATTTAATACGATCATGGTTGAGCCGATCATGGACTCAGGTCCACTTCTCTGTCTGCTCCCCCTAACCCCTTATTCCCTTATCAGTTAAGAAATTGTCTATCTCTGTCTTAAATTTATTCAATGACCCAGCTTCCACAGCTCTCTGAGGCAGCAAATTGCACAGATTTACATCCCTTTGAGGGAAGAAATTTCTCCTCATCTCAGTTTTAAATGGGCGGCCTCTTATTCTAAGATTATGCCCTCTAGTTCTAGTCTCCCCTATCAGTTGAAACATTCTCTCTGCATCCACCTTGTCAAGCCCCCTCATAATCTTATACGTTTCAATAAGATCTCTTCTCATTCGTCTGAATTCCAATGAGTAGAGGCCCAACCTTCTGAACCTTTCCTCATAAGTTAACCCCCTCATCTCCGGAATCAACCTTGTGAACATTTCTCCTTCCACTTTCAAAGGCCGATGATATTCAGATCCTGATGAATGGAGTGACCGTGTCAGATCTTGATGTGATGTGATGTTTGGTTTGTGTTTCCTGTCTGAAAATCTCCCCTTCTAATATTCTGTAAAAGGAGATAACAAAACTCATCGCTGTCAGTACAAGACAGAAATTCAGGATAGACACATCTAGTTTCCATGGAATATTCTTTCCTCTCTTGTTCTTCCAAAGCTGTAAATCCCTGTCCCACACATTGTCCCCCTTGTTGTGCTGAAATCCAAACCTATCTCACATTTCTAGACCGTTTCTCCTCCACTCCCATTTTTCACCACCAATTCTGGCTGGGTTCAGGTCTACACTCACTGGTTCCCATCCCTCTCCACCCCTGAAGGTGCTGACTCTGTCTGGGTTCAGTTCTACCCTCACTGGTTCCCCTCCCTCTCCACCCCTGAAGGTGCTGACTATGGCTGGACCCAGTTCCACATTCACTGGTTTCCCTCCCTCTCGTCCCCTAAAAGTGCAAGCATATCCTTTCTTAGATATGGAAACCAAAACTGTACTCAGTATTCCAGGTGTGGCCTCACCAATACCCCGTATAACTGTAGCAATACTTCAATGTTTTTATACTCCATCCTCTTTGCAATAAAGGTCAAGATTCCATTGGCCTTCCTGTTCACTTGCTGTACCTGCATACTAATGTTTCATGCAGCAGGACTCCCCAGGTCCCGTTGTACTGCACATTTTTCTCCATTTAAATAATAACATGCTCTTCAAATTTTTTTCTACCAAACTGCATAACCTCACACTTTCCAACATTATACTCCATCTGCCAAATTTTTGCCCACTCACTTAGCCTGTCTATGTCTTTTTTCAGGTTTTTTGTGTCCTCCTCGCACATTGCATTTCCTCCCATCTTGGCTACATTACACTCAGTCCCTTCATCCAATTCGTTCATCTAGATTGTAAATAGTTGGGGTCCCAACACTGATTCCTGCAGCACCCCACTAGTTACTGATTGCCAACCCGAGAATTTATCCCGAATCTCTGTTTTGTTTTACTTAACCAATCCTCCATTCATGCGAATATATTACCCCCCAACCCCGTGAACTTTTATCTTGTGCGGTAACCTTTTATGTGGCACCTTGTCAAATATCTTCTGTAAGTCCAAATACACCACATCCACTGGTTTCCCTTCATTCACCCTGTTCCTCAAAGCTAGAGTCAGCACTTTTAGGGGACGAGAGGGAGGGAAACCAGTGAATGTGGAACTGGGTCCAGCCATAGTCAGCACCTTCAGGGGTGGAGAGGGAGGGGAACCAGTGAGGGTAGAACTGAACCCAGACAGAGTCAGCACCTTCAGGGGTGGAGAGGGATGGGAACCAGTGAGTGTAGACCTGAACCCAGCCAGAATTGGTGGTGAAAAATGGGAGTGGAGGAGAAACGGTCTAGAAATGTGAGATAGGTTTGGATTTCAGCACAACAAGGGGGACAATGTGTGGGACAGGGATTTACAGCTTTGGAAGAAAAAGAGAGGAAAGAATATTCCATGGAAACTAGATGTGTCTATCCTGAATTTCTGTCTTGTACTGACAGCGATGAGTTTTGTTATCTCCTTTTACAGAATATTAGAAGGGGAGATTTTCAGACAGGAAACACAAACCAAACATCACATCACATCAAGATCTGACACGGTCACTCCATTCATCAGGACCTGAATATCATCGGCCTTTGAAAGTGGAAGGAGAAATGTTTGTCTGTTCTCTCTGTGGGAAAAGATTTCAAACATCAGTGTGACTGGAAAAGCACCGAGACACACACACCTGAGTGAGTGTTCCAGTGCACTGCCTGTGGAAAGAGCTTTAACCAGTTACACAGCCTGAAAAATCATCGCACCATTCACAGTGCGGAGAAACTGTAAACGTGTTGTGTGCGTGGGCGAGGCTTCAACCCATCGTCCAACCATGGAGAGTCACAAGGATACGCGCACCTTGGAGAAACCGTGGGAATGTGGTGACTGTGGGAAGGTATTCAGATCACCGTCGGAGCTGGAAATTCATCGACGCAGTCACACTGGGGAGAGGCCGTTCACCTGCTCAGAGTGTGGGAAGGGATTCACTGGGTCATCCCAACTTGTAGCTCACCGGCGAGCTCACACCGATGAGAGACCGTTCACCTGCTCTGAGTGTGGGAAGGGATTCACATGTTCATCCATCCTGCGGATACACCAGCGAGTTCACACTGGAGAGAGGCCATTCACCTGCTCTGAGTGTGGGAAGAGATTTACTCAGTCATCCCACCTGCTGACACACCAGCGAGTTCACACTGGGGAGAGACCATTCACCTGCCCTGAGTGTGGGAAGGGATTCACTCGATCATCCAACCTGCTGACACACCAGCGAGTTCACACTGGGGAGAGGCCATTCACCTGCTCAAAGTGTGGGAAGGGATTCACTACATCATCCAACCTACTGACACACCAGCGACTTCACACTGGGGAGAGACCGTTCACCTGCCCTGAGTGTGGGAAAGGATTCAATGTGTCACACAACCTTGTAAATCACCAGCGAGTTCACACTGGGGAGAGGCCGTTCACCTGCTCTGAGTGTGGGAAAGGATTCATATGTTCATCCCAACTGCTGAAACACCAGCGAGTTCACACTGGGGAGAGGCCGTTCACCTGCTCTGAGTGTGGGAAGCGATTCACTTGTTCATCCCAACTGCTGAAACATCAGCGAGTTCACTCTGGGGAGAGGCCGTTCACCTGCTCTGAGTGTGGGAAGGGATTCACTCAGTCATCTGACTTGCTGAAACACCAGCGAGTTCACACTGGGGAGAGGCCGTTCACCTGCTCTGAGTGTGGGAAGGGATTAATTCGGTCATCCACCCTGCTGATACACATGCGAGTTCACAAGTGACTGCAGGGGTTGGAATCTGCTGTTATTGCTGCTGTTAATCACATCCCGACTGAACCATGTTCATTCTGACAGTTGGGGTTTGTTTCTGCTGATGTTAATAACCCTATAACTGGGCTGGACTTTAATATTCTGGATATATTGCTGATTGTGTTCTTGGGGCTACAGTGTCCATTTATGAAACGCTGTGGGTTATCTTTCCCCTTAATTCAGCAACTCTCAACAGAAAGTTAGTTTGCAATAAAATTATGAACTTTTACTTTAATCCTAAATTGATTTTTGGTACAAAATCTGCAATAGTGTGTGAAAGTTTCTACTGAATAAAATGTCCAAGTAGAAAGAGCTTGCTGACAATTCTTATTGACTTGCACATTACACACAGTGGCCCCTCCATTATCCACCAGAAAGAAGGGGAATGGGAATTGGTGGGGAATCCGTGTCCCTAAATGTTGCCCCTCCCATCTGGTGTAGCAATCCCCTACTTTCATACTCCACCCCCCTTGCAATAAAGGCCAGCATTCCATTTGCCTTCCTGATTACTTGCTGTACTTCCATACTAACTTTTTGAGTTTCAGGTACAAGAAACTCCAGATCCCTCTGTACCACAGCATTTTGCAATAGTCCTCATTTAAATAATCATTTTGTTTTATCTTTTTTCTACCAAAGGGGATAACCTGACATTTTACCACGTTATAGTCCAACTGCCAGATTTTTGCTCGCTCACAGAAACATAGAAAATAGGTGCAGGAGTAGGCCATTCAGCCCTTCGAGCCTGCACCACCATTCAATGCTTTCTCCCCATACCCCTTGATCCCTTTAGCTGTAAGTGCCACATCTAATCCCCTGTTGAATATATCTAACGAACTGGCCTCAACAACTTTCTGTGGTAGAGAATTCCACAGGTTCACAATTCTCTTAGTGAAGAAGTTTCTTCTTATCTCAGTCTTAATTGGCTTACCCCTTATCCTTAGATTGTGACTCCTGGTTCTGGACTTCCTGAACATCCGGAACATTCTTCCTGCATCTAACCTGTCAAATCCCGTCAGAATTTTATATGTTTTCATGAGATCCCCTCTCATTCTTCTAAATTCCAGTGAATATAAGCCTAGTCGATCCAGTCTTTCTTCATATGTCAGTCCTGCCATCCCAGGAATCAGTCTGGTGAACCTTCGCTGCACTCCTTCAATAGCAAGAATGTCCATACTCAGACTAGGAGACCAAAACTACACAATATTCAAGGTGTGGCCTCACCAAGGCCCTGTAGAACTGCAGTAAGACCTCACTGCTATACTCAAATCCTCTCGCTATGAAGGCCAACATGCCATTTGCCTTCTTCACTGCCTGCTGTACCTGCATGCCAACTTTCAATGACTGATGTACCATGACACCCAGGTCTCGATGCACCTCCCCTTTTCCTAATCTGTCACCACAGATAATATTCTGCCTTCATGTTTTTGCCACCAAAGTGGATAACCTCACATTTATCTACATCATACTGCATCTGCCATGCATTTGCCCACTCATGCAACCTGTCCAAGCCACCCTACAACCTCTTAGTATCCTCCTCACAGCTCACACTGCCACCCAGCTTAGTGTCATCTGCAAACTTGGAGAGATTACATTCAATTCCTTCATCTAAATCATTAATGTATATTGTAAATAGCTGAGGTCCCAGCACTGAACCTTGCGGTACCTCACTAGTCACTATCTGCCATTCTGAAAAGGACCCATTTATGCCTACTCTTTGCTTCCTGTCTGCCAACCACGTCAATACATTACCCCCAATACCATGTGCTTTAATTTTGCACACTAATCTCTTTTGTGGGACCTTGTCAAAAGCTTTTTGAAAGTCCAAATACACCACATCTACTGGTTCTCCCTTGACCACCCTTTCATAAATCCATGCTGACTTGGACCGATCCTGTCACTGCTTTCCAAATGCGCTGCTATTACATCTTTAATAATTGATTCCAACATTTTCCCCACTACTGATGTCAGGCTAACCGATCTATAATTCCCTGTTTTCTCTCTCCCTTGTAAAAAAAAGTGTTATTACACTCGCTACCCTTAAATCCATAGGAACTGATTCAGAGTCGATAGAATGATGGAAAATGACCACCAATGCATCCACTATTTCGAGAGCCATTTCCTTAAGTACTCTGAGATGCAGACTATCAGGCCCTGGGGATTTATCGGCCTTCAATCCCACCAATTTCCATCACAAAATGTCCTGACTAATCAGGATTTCCTTCAGTTCCCCCTTCTCGCTAGACCCTCGGGCCCCTAATATTTTTGAAAGGTTATTTGTGTCTTCCTTAGTGAAGATAGACCAAAGTATTTGTTCAATTGGTCTGCCATTTCTTTGTTCCCCATTATAAATTCACCTGATTCTGACTAGAAGCAACCTATGTTTGTTTTCAATAATCTTTTTCTCTTCACATATCTATAGAAGCTTTTGCAGTCAGTTTTTATGTATTCTGCAAGCTTCCTCTCATACTCTATTCCTTCTCTCAGATGTTGCCTGAACTGCTGAGATTTCCAGCAGTTTGTTATTATTTCAGATTTCAGCATCTGCAGTATTTTGCTTTTGTATTAGGAAAGAAAGACTTGTATTGATATAGCGCCTTTCATGTCCACCAAACGTCTCAAAACAGCCAATGAAGTACTTTTGGAGTGTAGTCACTGTTGTAATGTGGAAAACGCAGCAGCCAATTTGAACACAGCAAGCTCCCACAAACAGCAATGTGATAAATGACAGGATATCCTGTCCGTGTTATATTGGAAGATCGGGATATGTTATGGCAGGTCGGGGCCATAAAAGGAGCAGCGTGTGGCCCAGGGAACAGCGTGGAGGCATGCAGCTTCAGGGAGCAGCGCGAGCTGCAAAGGCAGCAAAGAGTGACGTCATCAAGGTCCAGGTTGATGATTGGACCGTGGGTCGGTGCAGCAGGAGCGGTGAGGTTGGGGCGAAGGAGCGGCGAGAGACTGTGGAGGGACGTGATTGGGGCCCAGGAGAGGTGTGAGTTCGGGGCCAGGGGCCCAGGGGCAGCACGGGCCAGCCCACACTGCAATATGTGTGTGCACTAGATCCATGCAACAGAGCTGGTCTTCAGTCGTCCTGGTTAATCCTTGCCACTGGACCAAGACCTAGCTCTGTCAAGCCCGTGTGGTGGCTTCTGTGCAACAGCCACCACACATTAAAAAAATCCATGCACAGGCATCTTCCTCCCTTCAGGATGTAGTTCGGGACCTGGAATATTAGGTCCTTTATTGAAACACCTGTGAACTCATCCTTTTTTGGCATGGAAGCAAGTCATCCTCGTTTCGAGGGATTGCCTATGATGATGATTTTCCCACCTCCGAATAAAACCCTTTGTCCTCCTCTACTGAGTTCTAAATTTCTCCCAGTCCTCCGGTGTGCTGCTTTTTCTGTCTAATTTATATGCCTCTTCTTTGGATTTAACACTATCCCTAATTTCCTTTGTTAGCCACGGTTGAGCCACCTTTCCCGTTTTATTTTTACACCAGACAAGGATACAATTGTTGAAGTTCATCCATGTGATCTTTAAATGTCCGCCATTGCCTATCCACCGTCAACCTTTTAAGTATCATTCACCAGTCTATCCTAGCCAATTCATGTCTCATACCATCGAAGGTACCTTTCTGAAAGTTCAGGACACTAGTCTTTGAATTAACTGTGTCACTATCCATTCTAATGAAGAATTCTACCATATTAATGTCACTCTTCCCCAAGGGGCCTCGCACAACAAGATTGCTAATTGATCCTCTCTCATTACACAACACCCAGTCTAGGATGGCCAGCTCTCCAGTTGGATCCTTGACATATTGGTCGAGAAAACCATCCCTTATACACTCCAGGCAATCCTCCTCCACTGTATTGCTACCAGTTTGGTTAGCCCAATCTATATGTAGATTAAAATCACTCATGATAACTGCTGTACCTTTATTGCACGCATCCCTAATTTCCTGTTTGATGCCATACCCAACCTCCCAACTACTGTTTGGTGGTCTGTACACAAGACCCACTCGCGTTTTCTGCCCTTTGATGTTCTGCACCTCTACCGATACAGATTCCATATCATCCAAGCTAATATCCTTCTTACTATTGCGTTAATCTCCTCTTTAACTAGCAACACTACCCCACCTCCTTTTCCTTTCTGTCTATCCTTCCTGAATATTGAATACCCCTCGATGTTGAGTTACCAGCCTTGGTCACCCTGAAGCCATGTCTCCGTAATCCCAATTACATCATATCCGTTAACAGCTATCTGCACCTTATTATGAATGCTCCTCACATTGAGACACAGTCTTCAGGCTTGTTTTTTTAACACTCTTTGTGCTTTTAGAATTATGTTGTAATGTGGCCCTTTTTGATTTTTGCCTTTGATTTCTCTGCCGTCCACTTTTCCCTATCTACTTTCTACCTTTTGCTTCTGCCCCCATTTTACTTCCCTTTGTCTCCCTGCATAGGTTCCCATCTCCCTGCTGTATTAGTTTAAACCCACCCCAACAGCACTAGCAAACACTCCCCCTAGGACATCAGTTCCGGTCCTGCCCAGGTGCAGACCGGTTGTATTGGTCCCACCTCCCCCAGAACCGGTTCCAATGTCCCAGGAATTTAAATCCCTCCCTCTTGCACCATTCCTCAAGAAACTTATTCATCTTAACTATCCTGCTATTTCTACTCTGACTAGCATGTGGCACTGGTAACAATCCTGAGATTACTACCTTTGAGGTCCTATTTTTTAATTTAACTCCTAGCTCCCTAAATTTAGCTTGTTGGACCTCATCCCATTTTTTTACCTATATCGTTGGTACCTCATTATCCTATCCATAACCCTTTCTAGATTATTTGCATCTTCCTCACAACTTGGTTTCCCACCTATCTTTGTATCATCAGCAAATTTGACTGTGTTACACTTGGTCCCTTCATCCAAGTCATTAATATAAATTGTAAATAGTTGAGGTCCCAGCACTGATCCCTGCAGCACATCACTAGTTACAATTTGCCAACCAGAAAACGACCCATTTATACCGACTCTCTGTTTTCTGTTACTTAGCCAATCCTCTATCCATTCTGATATATTACCCCCAATCCCGTGAGCTCTTAGCTTGTGCAGTAACCTTTTGTGTGGCACCTTATCGAATGCTTTCTGGAAATGCAAATATACAACTTCAACTGGTATTCCTTTATGCACTCTGCTCATTACATCGCCAAGCAACTCCAGCAAATTTATTAACCATGATTTCCCTTTCATAAAACCATGCTGACTCTGCTTGACTGCAACATGATTTTCTAAATGTCCTGCTACTAATTCCTTAATGATGGATTCCAGTATTTTCCCAATGACCGATGGTAGGCTAACTGGTCTATGGTTTCCTGATCTCTGCCTCCCTCCTTACTTGAATATGGGTCTTACATTTGCAGTTTTCCAGTCTGCTGGGACCTCTCCAGAATTCAGGTAATTTTGGTAGATTACAACCAGTACATCCACTATCTTTGCAGCCACTTCTTTTAAGACCTTAGGATGCATGCCATCAGGTCCAGGGGATTTGTCCACCTTTAGTCCCATTTGTTTGCTGAGTACTTTATCTCTAGTGATAATGACTGTTTTAAGTCCCCCCTCACCACCGCAATAGCTCCTTGATTATGGAATATTTTTAGTGTCCTCTACCGTGAAGAAGAATACAAAATATTTGTTCAAAATCTCTGCCATTTCCGTGTTTCCCGTTATTAATTCTTCAGTCTCATCCTCGAAGGGACCAATGTTTACTTTAGCTACTCATTTCCTTTTTATATACCTGTCGATGCTCTTACTGTCTGTTTTTATATTTCTTGCTAGTTTGTTCTTATGCTATCTTTTCTGTCTTTATCATTTTTTTGTCGTCCTTTGCTGCTTTCTAAAAAATTCCCAATCTTCTGGCCTTCCACTGTCTTTTACAACATTATATCAGACAGGATGGGATTGGTGTCAGTGACTGGGGTGGGTTTATATCAGACAGGAGGGGATTGGTGTCAGTGACTGTGGGGTTGGTTTACATCAGACAGGAGGGGATTGGTGTCAGTGACTGTGGGGTTGGTTTATATCAGACAGGAGGGGATTGGTGTCAGTGACTGTGAGGTTGGTTTATATCAGACAGGAAGGGATTGGTGTCAGTGACTGTGGGGTTGGTTTATATCAGACAGGAGAGGATTGGTGTCAGTGACTGTGGGGTTATTTTTTTCAGACAGGAGAGAATTGGTGACATGGAATCATTGCAGTTTATGACACAGAATGAGGCCATTCGGCCCATCATGTCTGTGCGGCCGAAAAAGAGCTATCCAGCCTAATCCCACTTTCCAGCTCTTGGTCCGTAGCCCTGTAGGTTAACGCACTTCCAGTGCATATCCAAGTACTTTTGTAAATGCGATGACGGTTTCTGCCTCTACTATTCTTTCAGGCAGTAAGTTCCAGACTCCCATCTCCTTCTGCAGGTTATGCTAGAAGTGTGTAAAACACAAGTTAGGACACAGCTGGAGTACTCACACAGTTCTGGTCATTACATTACCCTATTGGGCCAGCCCTTGCTCACCCTATTGAGCCAGCCCGGGCTCATCCTATTGGGCCAGCATGGGCTCACCCTATTGAACCAACATGGGCTCACTCTATTGGGCCAGCAGAGAAAATCAGCAGCTCATTTAGTTTATTCTCACTCTGCGCACAGTGGGGGCAGAACTGAACCCAACCTTGTAAGCTGGCAATGCATCGTTTCGGTCACACTGGGGAGAGGCTGTTCACCTGCTCTGAGTGTGGGAAGGGATTCACTCATTTATCCGACCTGCTGAGACACCAGCGAGTTCACAAGTGACTGCAGGGGTTGGTTTCTACTGTTATTGCTGCTGTTAATCACATCCTAACTGAATCATGTTCATTCTGTCAGTTGGGGATTGTTTCTGCTGATGTTAATAACCCCTATAACTGGGCTGGAGTTTAATATTTTGATATTTCAAATAACAGAGTGTGTCGATATTTGATGACTCCAAAATAAGAGACGAATTGACATCCTGTTACTGACTGCTCCATTTTGTGCCGTATCTCCTCTCTAACTCTGGATTATTTCAGTTCTTATACCTTCGGTTACTCTGAGGGGCAAGTCCCAGTTTCCCATACCTTCCAGAGTGCCTCTCCTAGCCTTGGTATCCAGGGAAGGTGTTGGTAACACGCCCAGGATCACTAAACATAAAACCCAGTCTGTTAATCACCTTCAGGTACTGGACGTAGCGTGTGCCCCACAGCATCTCTCTCACCTTCAATGTGTGAATGGAGCATCACGCCTGCAAACCTGGTTTCAATTTGTATTTGAATCCACTCAGCAAACATATTTTTTAAAATACGTACATGTAAACCAATAACATCAAATAATTGGCAAAGATTTAGAGTCAACAAGATGAATAAGTAAACACATTACGGCCCAAAAAAACAGCTCTATATTTACAGGAGAAAGTCTGTTATCTAATTCCTCAACTGTCTATTGGTGAGATGAGTGACTGAATCACTTTCCACGTGCAACAGAATCCATTCCCACTGTCCCCACATTTACAGTGTTGAGTCAGGTGGGTACACGAGTCTCACAGGCTGAACGATTGGTTGAAGGTGCATCCATACACACAACATGTGTCCTGTTTCTCCCCACTGTGATTGGTGTTTTTACAAAAGCTGATGATAAGGTGATCTTGATTAATCCGGGAATCTGTCAAATCTTGACGCAATGTTTGGTTTGAGTTTCCCAGCGGCAGATCCTCCCCTTCTAATACCCTGCAAATAAATGGTGCTTACAAATATTGTTACTTTAAATACAGGATAGAAATTCAGAACAGACAATTCTAGATTCTACACAACATTCTGTCCCCTCCTGTCCCTCCTAAGCTGTAAATTCCTTATTCTAGACACTCTCCCTCCATCCTCACTGTCTAAATTAAACATTCCTTTCATCGTCTGAGATTTATTATCTCCAGAAAATGCTGAATCTGGTTGTGTGCAATTCCACAGACATTAGTTAACCTCTACTGCCTCACCGTCAGTCGACTCGATGGGTGCCAGCAGGATTTCCACTGTGGTAGGCATCACAGCCTCAAATCCTGTCCTCAAATGACATCCACGCACTTCCCAGTTGAGGTCACTGGATCGGTATGAACAGTAGGGACACTGACTGATTTTTACTCATATTTAGCCCAGTGGTACTGAGGACAATTTTAATCCCTGAACTGCTGCCTTGGCTGAGATCAACTCACAGACCAGATCATGAATCGAACTTGGGAACTTCCCAGTCAGTATTGCAGTGTTCTAAAATTTGGGGGGTTGGGGGAGGGTTGGAACAGAATATTTTGAAACAAATTTGACTCCGCCTTTAACCAACACCTTCGTCACACTGCACAATTCTGAAATCTTTCCAAATTATGCAAGTGGATCATCAAACACAGTGAGACATTTTAGAAAGGCTCAAGTCACTGAAATAGACAGCTTTACAATCACTGCACAGTACAGAAAGGAGCGACTGTTGATGGGAGCTGTGTTAGTGAAGTCCTCTGACAACCCAAGATAAACTGGACTGTCCTTTTAACTATAATGAGGCAGAGAAAGGGGAGTCCCTGTCCCTGAAAATATCTGCCCCATTCCCCCAGGCAGTGGGAGGAGGAACAGCGCGCGGTCTCTTTATATCCTGATCCACCAAGCACCACCGGATGGGCTAAAGATCATAGAATGTTGATTGCATCAGGTTACACAGAACAGCTGAAATGAGCACACAAAATCTATATATATATCATAGCATATATATATATATATATATATAGCATATTTTTTTTCTTTATATATAGTGTTTGTGTATACAGAGCACATAATTTTTAATGTTTGCTAGTCAATTCCAGAGATAAATTATCTTCACCAATTATTTTCCAGCATTTTATTTCCAATGTAATTGCAGACTGTTTAATACCTTTACTATTTATTGATAACCCATTACCTTGTGTGGTCTTGTTTAGAAAGTGATGTCACACTGACCATTCCGTTACCAAGGTGACCATGTCTGTCCGCAGTATTCAGTGGGAAAGGGGATTAAATCACACCGAGGATAATGAGGAGCCCCCCACCAGTCTCTGAGCTTTATTGTCCAGTGATCACCTCACCATCACACAGAAGCTCCTGATATTTACCTCCAGTGTGGATCATTGGTCGATGTGATGGGCAAAATGAAATTGTATGTGTGAAATAGGGGTTGGGGTGAAGGAGGGTTTGATGTGAGGGGGCTTGGGGTGAGGGGGGTTGCAGAGTAGGAGTGAGGGGGGTTGGGGTGAGGGGGGTTGGGGCGAGGGGGTGAAGGAGGGGTTGGGGTGAGGGGGGTTGGAGTGAGGGGGGTTGGGGTGAGCGGGTGAAGGTTGGGGTGAGGTGGTGAAGGAGAGGTTGGGGTGAGGGGGTGAAGGGGGGAGTTGGGGTGAGGGGAGTTGGGGTGAGGGGAGTTGGGGTGAGGGATTAAAGGAGGGGTTGGGGTGAGGGGAGTTGGGGTGAGGGAGTGAAGGAGGGGTTGGGGTGAGGGGGTTGGGGCGAGGGGGGTTGGGGTGAGGGAGTGAAGGAGGGGTTGGGGTGAGGGGGGTTGGGGCGAGGGGGTGAAGGAGGGGTTGGGGTGAGGGGGGTTGGGGTGAGGGAGTGAAGGAGGGATTGGGATGAGGGTGGTTGGGGTGAGGGGGGTTGGAGTGAGGGAGTGAAGGAGGGGTTAGGGTGAGGGGGTGAAGGAGAGGTTGGGGTCAGGGAGTGAAGGAGGGGTTGGGGTGAGGGGGTTGGGGTGAGGGGTTTGTGGTGAGGGGGGTTGGGGTGAGGGGGCTTGGGGTGAGGGTGTGGAGGAGGGGTTGGGGCGAGCAGTTGGAATAGTAGGGGTGGCTGGTGTGCAACCACACATTAAAAAAATCCATGCACAGGCATCTTCCACCCTTCAGGATGTAGTTTGGGATCCAGAATATTAGGTCCTTCATTGAAAAACCTGTGAACTCATCCCTTTTCGGCATAGAAACAAGTCATCTTCATATCGACGGACTGTCTATGATGATGATGATGGTGCAAAGTTACCGAGAGGGTCCTTTACTATGGCAATAACTTCAAGGTGTAAACGACCTTGATCTTTGCTGGAACAAAAAGAAGAACTCCAGTTATGTTCAACTTCTTATCTGCAGTAATGGATCTTGAATACCACAGCATGGTGACAAAATTGAATGTAAGACTTTTTGAAAAAAATGCCTGGAATGAATGATTTGGAATCATGTGTTATCTTCCACGACAGATTGCTGGAGAGGGAAGATAAAGAACTTGCAGCAAACACATTGCAGATACCTTTTGTATTGTTCAATCACAAAGGCTGGACATAGGTTTGTGTGAAAATAAAATTGACTATCTAAATAGATAGGAGTTGCTGCTCAAGCATTCAGGAAGGGAAATGTAATCCATATAACCTAAGTTTGAGCTGTGGAGGGAAGACCTTTCACAGAGCGGTGCTATTTTTCCTTTTGTTTTTTTTTTGCAGAAGCAAGTGGAAGCGAGGTCGCAGGATGAAATATCGCAGCCAGCAAGGTCCAGGTGAACGAGGGAAGGCGAGTGTGCCTCGAATGCTGGGGAAACATCGCTGACCTACATTCTTCCTGGTTAAGCAACACCTCGATTTCAAAATGTTCATGCTTATTTTCAGATCCCTCCATGGCCTCGCCCCTCCCTATCTCTGTAATCTCCCCCAGCCCCACAACCGCTGAGATATCTGCTCTCCTCTAATTCTGCCTTTTTGAGCATCCCTGATGGTAATCACTCAACCTTCTGTTGCCTCGACCCCAATCTCTAAAACCTCTCCACCTCTCATTCCTCCTTTAATCTGCTCCTGAAAACCTCTGTCTTTGACCAAGCTTTTGGTCACCTGTCCTGATATCTGCTTATGTGGCTTGGTGTTATGTTTTTGTCTTATAATACTCTGTGAAATTCCTCAGGACGTTTTACACATTAAAGGCATGATATAAATACAAGTTTTTGTTTTTGTTTTTGCTGATTCCCTTGATTTGACCTTTCATGGTATTATATAGAATGTGCAGCATAGAAACAGGCCATTCAGCCCAACTGGTCCATGTTGGGGTTTAAACTCCACACGAACCTCCTCCCACCCTATCAACATATCCTCCTATTCCTCTACAGTGAGGAGTTCCACAATCACTGGTAGAAACATAGAAACATAGAAAATAGGTGCAGGAGTAGGCCATTCGGCCCTTCGAGGCTGCACCGCCATTCAACAAGATCATGGCTGATCACCCACCGCAGCACCACCCCCCCCCCATGCCCCCTCCACACCCGCCGACCCCCCCAACCGCAAGGACCACATCCAACTCCCTCCCGAACACATCCAATGAACCGGCATCAACTACTCTCCGTGGCAGGGAAACCCACAGGCCAACAACTCCCCGAGTGAAGAAGTCTCTCCCCATCCCAGTCCCAAACAACCCACCCCCCATCTCAAGAACGTCCCCCCGCCCCCCCCACCCCGGCTACGGACCCACCCAACACCGGGAACACTCCCCCCGCACACAACCCGCCCCTTCCCGTCAGAATCCTTCCCAAATGCCGAACACCCTCGGATGTCGAGCCCCCAGCCCCGCCCACCCCGGAGCCACACCCCCCCGATGCCAACCACACCACATCCACCAACCGCCATCTGCGCAGTCAACCCGTCCACCCCACTCTGAACACTCCCCGCACCGAGGCACAGAGCCCCCAGGCCCGCCCCTCCAACACACTTCGCCCCCCCCAGACCTCCGCTGCAATGTGGCCCCTCCCATCCCCCGCCCTGTGTTTCTCCGCCCCCCCCCAACTCCACCACTCTCCCCTCCATCCCCCGCCCCCGTCTCCCCTCCACTTCCCTCTGCCTCCCCACACAGGCTCCCATCTTGGGGGCGGCAGCCTTCTGGGGCTGGGAATTTTAGCCCCCAGCGTGGAAGTCCTGCTCCCGCCGCAGCATTGGCCTTACCACTCCTCAATGGAAGCGGAGCGCAATTTCCCACACTCCTAGCCCCCATCCAAAGGGCCAATGTGTGAGTGCATGCAGTGATTGCTGGCAGCCTATTCAACCTTGGGGGCATCACAGTCCAAAACAACGCCCCCTTCGCAGACTTGGCCTTTGCTGCTGGGGTGAGTGGACAGTGATCAGTAGCAGGAGCCCAGGACACTGAGGTTAACTGCAGTCTCCCCAACTGCAGCCCAGGCTGGGATCCGAATGACAGCCCCCACAGTGAGCAGCTGGAATGTGCAACCTCTCCTGGTCTGCACTGGGGAGCAAGGGAGGTCAAGGGTCAGCACAGAATCAAATCAACCTTGACCCCCAGCTTCCCTCACTCAGGAGAACCAAGTTGCATTGTATCATGACGTCTGTACTCTTCATGACGTCAACACGTTCCAGCGCGCGTCACCCTCGGCCGCCCGCCCACTGTTCCCGCGATCTCTCTCCCCAATGGTCGGGAGCTCCTGTCAATCAGGCCGTGGGCCCGGGTCACGTGCCCCCTCGAGTGCGCGCGCCGCCCAACGGTCGGAGGCGGAGAGAAGGTTCCGGAGCGGGGAGGAGGAGGAAGCGGCGGGGGAGGAGGAGGAAGCGGCGGGGGAGGAGGAGGAAGCGGCGGCGGCGGCGGCGGCGGGGAGCCCCCGGAACCGGCGGGGAGGCTTTCTAAACACCCGGGGTAGGCCTCAGGCCCCCAACAACAGCCTGCGGCTCCGGCGTTTGCCCCGAGCTCGAGTGGGTCAGACCCTTCGGGGAGGCGGGAGGAGATTGTGGGGGCGGCGGAGGGTGTGGACCCGCGGGTGGGCCGGGGAGCTTCACCCACGCCCGCTGTAGGCCTCAGGCCCCAATCACAGCCCACAGGCTGAGTCCGGGTTTGCCCCCCCCCCCCCGCGGTGACAGGCCCAGGGGCTGGCTCACTCTGGCTGCCTGCCTCTCCTCCACGGTCAGGGAAGGAGGGAGAGAGAAAACGGGCAACTCGGGGCCAGTTAGTCTGACATCAGTCCTTGGGGGAAATGCTGCAATCCATTACTACACAAGGGTAACAGGGCACTGAGAAAATCAGGCTCTCAGTCTGCACTCAACATGGTCTTGTGGGAGGGAAATCGTCTTTAATACATTTATTAAGCTTTTTGAGGATGTCAGCAGCAGGGTGGATAAAGGGGAACCAGTGGCTGTAATGTTGCAGGATTTCCAAAACACATTTGATGTGCCACATAAAATGCTGATTGAGAGCTCACGGAGTTGAGGGTAATATATTAGCACGGATAGAGGATTGGTTAACGGACAGAGAGTCGGGATATACGGACCATGTTCCGGTTGGCGGGCTGTAACTAGTGGGGGTACTGCAAGGATCAGTCAGCTTTGGTCTTTGCTTTGGCCTCAGATATTTACAATCTATATTAAAGACTTGGATGAAGGGATCAAGTACAATGTATCCACGTTTGCTGACGATACAAAGCCAGGTGGGAAAGTACGCTGTGAGGAGGACGCAAAGAGCCTGCAAAGGGATCATGGACAGGTCAAGAGAGTGGGCAATAAGGTGGCAGATGGAGTATAATGTGGGGAAATGTGAGGTTGTTCACTTTAGTAGGAAGAATAGAAAAACAATATTTTTTAAATGGTGAAAAACTAATAAATGTTAGTGTTCAGAGAGATTCAGGTGTCCTCGTACAGGAAACACAGAGCGCTGGCATGCAGGTACGGCAAGCAATCAGGAAGGCATGTGGGCCTTTATTGCCAGGGGGTTGGAGTACAAGAGTAAGGAAGTCTTGCTACAATTGTACAAGGCCTTGGTGAAACCACACCTGCAGTACTGTGCATAGTTTTGATCTCCTTATCTGAGGAAGGATATACTTGCCTTAGAGAGAGTGCAATGAAGGTTCACCAGATTGATTCCCGGGATAGGGGGATTGTCCTATGAGGAGGGATTGAGCATTATGCGCCTATACGCTCCGGAGTTTAGAAGAATAAGAGGGGATCTCATTGAAACATGTAAAATTCTGAGGGGGACTGACAGGGTAGATGCTGACAGGTTGTTTCCCCTGACTGGAGAGTCTGGAAATAGGGCCCACAGTCTCAGAATAAGGGGGTTGGCCATATAAGACTGAGATGAGGAGCAATTTCTTCACTCAGAGGTTTGTAAATCTTTGGAATTATCCACCCCAAAGGGCTGTAGGTGCTGAGGTGTTGAGTATATTCAAGGCTGAGATAGATCGATTGTTGGACTCTGGGGGAATCAAGGGATATGGAGATCAGGCAGGAAAGTGGAGCTGAGGTTGAAGTTCAGCCATGATCATATTGAATGGCGGAGCAGGCCCAAGGGGCTGTATGGCCGATTCCTGCGCCTAATTCTTGTGGTCTTTTGTCTTGTCGGTGCCCGGATGGCCCTGGAGAGGGAACATGCGGTGTGCATTGGTTCCTTGATGACTCCCGTGACTGGTGGCACCTCAGGGTATCGGAGTGTCTCATACACACTGGGAACAACATTCTGGTTTAGTTGGGAAGGTTCCCTTTGCTTTTGTTGCTTACTTTGGCGCCTTTTAATTCGATTGGATCACATGTTTGTCAGAACAAGAGAGGAAAGAATATTCCATGGAAGCTGGAATTGTCTGTTTTGATTTTCTGCCCTGGACTTACAGTGATGACTTTTGTGAACTCTTTTACAGGGTATTAGAAGGGGAGGATTTACAGACGGGAAACTCAAACCAAACCACATCAAGATCTGACGGAGTCACTCGATTCATCAGGACCTGAATATCATCGGCCTTTGAAAGTGGAAGGAGAAATGTTTGCCTGTTCTGCCTGTGGGAAAAGATTTCAAATATCAGTGTGACTGGAAAAGCACCGAGACATACACACCCGAATGATATTGTTCCAGTGCACTGACTGGAAAGAGCTTTAACCAGTTACACAGCCTGAAAAAACATCGCACCATTCACAGTGAGGAGAAACCGTACACATGTTCTGTGGGGACCAGGCTTCAACTGATCGTCCAACCTGGAGAGACACACGGACACCCCGCACCATGGAGAAACCGTGGAAATGTGGGGACTTTGGGAAGGGATTCAATTACCCATCCCTGTTGGAAACTCATCACTACAGTCACACCGGGGAGAGGTCGTTTGCTCAGAGTGTGGGAAGGGATTCACTCGCTCATCCACCCTGTCGGCACACCAGCGTCACTGACACCACGTGGACTGGGAAAGTATGTTAAAGGGTAAGACTGTAGAAACGCAGTGGCAAACATTTAAGGAGATATTTCATAACTCTCAGCAAAGATTTATTCGTGAGAAATAAAGATGCTTAGAGAAGGCTGAACCATCCCTGGCTAACTGAGGAAGTAAAGGATGGTATCAAATTTAAAAAAAAGGCATACAGTGTTGTGAAGGACAGTGGAGGCCAGAGGATTGGGAAATTGTTAGAAACCAGCAAAGGACGATTAAAAAAATGATGACAGAAAAGATAACAGTTGAGAGCAAACTAGCAAGAAATATCAGTAAGAGCTTCTACAGGTATATAAAAAGGAACCGAGTAGCTAAAGTAAACATTGGTCCTTTAGAGGATGAGCCTGGAAAATTAATATTGGGAAACACGGAAATGGCAGAGATTTTGAACAAATATTTTGTATTGGTCTTCACGTTAGAGGACACTAAAAACATCTCAATGGTTGATAATCAAGGAGCTATTGTGCGGGGAGGGGTGACTTAAAACAGTCACTATCACTAGAGATAAAGTACTAAGCAAACTAATGGGACTAAAGGTGGACAAGTCCCCTGGACCTGATGGCATGCATCCTCGGGTCTGAAAAGAAGTGGCTGCAGAGATAGTGGATGCACTGGTTGTAATCTACCAAAATTCCCTGAATTCTCCAGCGGACTGGAAAACCGCAAATGTTACATTCCTATTTAAGAGACGGAGACAGAAAGCAGGAAACTATAGACCAGTTAGCCTACCATGTCATTGGAAAATACTGGAGTCCATCATTAAGGATGTAGTAACAGGACATTTAGAAAATCATATTGCAGTCAAGCAGAGTCAGCATGGTTTTATGAAAGGGAAATCATGTTTGACAAAGTTGCTGGAGTTGTTTGAGGATGTAATGAGCAGAGTGGATAAAGGAGAACCTGTTGATGTCATATATTTGGATTTCCAGAAAGCATTCGATAAGGTGCCACACAAAAGGTTACTGCACAAGCTAAGAGCTCACGGGCTTGGGGGTAATATATTAGCATGGATAGAGGATTGGCTAAGTAACAGAAAACAGAGAGTTAGGATAAATGGGTCATTTTCAGGTTGGCAAACTGTAACTAGTGGTGTGCTGCAGGGATCAGTGCTGGGGCTTCAACTATTTATAATTTATATTAATGACTTGGATGAAGGGACTTAGTGTAATGCAGCCAAATTTGCTGCTGATACAAAGATAGGTGGAAAGCAAGTTGTGAGTAGGACGCGAAGAATCTACAAAGGGATTTGGATAGGTTCAGTGAGTGGGCAAAAATCTGGCAGATGGACTATAATGTGGTAAAATGTCAGGTTATCCCCTTTGGTAGGAAAAATTAAAAAAATTATTATTTAAATGAGGACGATTACAAAATGCTGTAATACAAAGAGATCTGGGCGTTCTTATACATGAAACGCAAAAAGTTAGCATGGAAGTACAGCAAACAATCAGGAAGGCAAATGGAATGCTGGCCTTTATTGCAAGGGGGATGGAGTATAAAAGTAGGGAAGTCCTGCTACACCTGTACAGGGCGTTGGTAAGACCACACCTGGAGTACTGCGCAGTTTTGGTCTGGACTTGTCTCTTTTCCCGTGCCGAGGAGATTGCTACACCAGACGGGAGGGGCAACATTTGGGGACACTGATTCCCCACCAATTCCCATTCCCTTCTTGTGGATAATGGAGGGGCCACTGTGTGTAATGTGCAAGTCAGTAAGAATTGTCAGCCAGCTCTTTCTAATTGGAGATGTTCTTCAGTGGAAACTTTCATACTATTGTAGATTTTGTACCAAAGATCAACTTAGGATTAAAGTAAAAGTTCATAATTTTATTGCAAACTAACTTTCTGTTGAGAGTCGCTGAATTAAGGGGAAAGATAACACACACTGTTTCTTAAATGGACACTGCAGCCCCGAGAACACAATCAGCAATATATCCAGAATATTAAAGTCCAGCCCAGTTATAGGATTATTAACATCAGCAGAAACAAACCCCAACTGTCAGAATGAACGTGGTTCAGTTGGGATGTGATTAACAGCAGCGATAACAGCAGATTCCAACCCCTGCAGTCACTTGTGAACTCGCTGGTGTGTCAGTAGGTCGGATGACTGAGTGAATCCCTTCCCACGCTCTGACCAGGTGAACGGTTTCTCCCCAGTGTGAACTCTATGGTGAGTTACAAGTTGGGATGACCCAATGAATCCCTTCCTCCACACGGGGCAGATGAACGGCCTCTCCCCAGTGTGACTGCGTCGATGAATTTCCAGCTCTCACGGTTTTCTGAATACCTTCCCACAGTCCCCACATTTCCATGGTTTCTCCATGGTACGGATATCCTTGTGACTCTCCATGGTTGGACGATCAGTTGTGAATGGTGTGATGTTTTTTCAGGCTGTGTAACTGGATAATGCTCTTTCCACAGGCAGTGCACTGGAACACTCTCACTAGGGTGTGTGTCTTGGTGCCTTTCAAGTCACACTGATGTTTGATATCTTTTCCCACAGACAGAACAGGCAAACATTTCTCCTTCCACTTTCAAAGGCCAATGATATTCAGGTTCTGATGAATCGATTGACTCCGTCAGATCTTGACGTGATGTTTGGTTTGTGTTTCCTGTCTGAAAATCTCCCCTTCTAACACGCTGTAAAAGGAGATAACAAAAATCACTGTCAGTACAAGACAGAAATTCAGAATAGACACATCTAGTTTCCATGGAACATTCTTTCCACTCTTGCTCTTCCAAACCTGTAAATCCCTGTCCCACACATTGTCCCTCCTGCTGTGCTGAAATCCAAATCAACACACATTTCTAGACTGTTTCTCCTCCACTCCCAATTTTCACCACCAATTCTGTCTGGGTTCAGGTCTACACTCACTGGTTCCCCTCCCCCTCCTCCCCTGAAGGAACAGTGCAGATGGAGCTTTACTCTGTATCTTACCCTTGCTGTACCTGCCCTGGGAGTGTATGATGCGACAGTGTAGAGGGAGCTTTACTGTGTATCTGGCTCTTGCTGTATCAACATGGGAATGTTTGATGGGACAGTGTAGAGAGAGCTTTCCTCGATATCTAACCCTTGCTGTACCTGCCCTGGGAATGCTTGCTAGGACAATGTAGAGGGATCTTTGCTTTGTATTTAACACGAGCTGTCCCATCCCTGGGAGTTTTTGGATGGTACAGTGTAGAGGGAGCTTTACTCTGTATCTAACCCATGCTGTACCAGCCATGGGCGTGTTTGACGGACCAGGGTAGAGGGAGCTTTATGGTGTATCTAGGAGCTTTACTCTGTATCTAAATGATGCTATACTTGCCCTGTGAGTTTTTGATGGTAATTGCAGAGCAAGCTTTGCTCTATCTAAACTGTGCTGTACCTGCCCTGGGAGTGATTGATGGGAAGGTATAGAGTGAGATTTTCTCTATCTCACCCGTGCTGCACCTGCCCTGGGAGTGATTGATGGGAAGGTAAAGAGGGAGATTTTCTCTATCTAAACTGTGCTGTACCTGCCCTGGGAGTGATTAATGGGAAGGTAAAGAGGGAGATTTTCTCTATCTAACCCATGCTGTACCTGCCCTGGGAGTGATTGATGGGAAGGTATAGAGGGAGATTTTCTCTATCTAACCCATGCTGTACCTGCCCTGGGAGTGATTGATGGGAAGGTATAGAGTGAGATTTTCTCTATCTAACCCGTGCTGTACCTGCCCTGGAAGTGTCTAATTAGTGAGTGAAGACCAGAAGCACAAACGAATATAAGAAATAGGAGCAGCAGCAGGCCATACTGCCCCTCGAGCCTGCTCCGCCACCCAACACGATCATGGCTGATCCGATCATGGACTCAGGTCCAATTCCCTGCGCTCCATATAACCCTTTATTCCCTTATCAGTTAATAAACTGTCTATTTCTGTCTTAAATTTATTCAATGTCCCATCTTCCACAGCTCTCTGAGGCAGCGAATTCCACAGATTTACAACCCACCGGAAGCTGGGCAGGTGGAAGAGGTATCAGTGGGAGAGCATTTTGGTGGTAGTGATCATAATTCAGTTGGATTTAGGTTGGATATGGAAAAGGACAAAGATAGACCAGGAATCATCCCCATAGGCAGTCCCTCAGAATCGAGGAAGACTTGCTTCCACTCCCAAAGTGAGTTCTTTGATGGCTGAACAGTCCGATATGAGAGCCACAGACCCTGTTGCAGGTGAGACAGACATTCGTCGAGGGAAGGGGTGGGTGGGGCTGGTTTGCCGCGCGCTCCTTCCGCTGCCTGCGCTTGACCTCTTCACGCTCTTTGCGTTGAGACTCGAAGAGCTCAACGCCCTCCCGGATGCACTTTCTCCACCTCGGGCGGTCTTCGGCCAGGACCTCCCAGGTGTCAGTGGTGATGCCGCACTTTATCAGGGAGGCTTTGAGGGTGTCCTTATAATGTTTCCGCTGCCCACCTTTGGCTCGTTTACCACGAAGGAGCTCTGCATAAAGCATTTGCTTCGGGAGTCTCGTATCTGGCATGCGAACTATGTGGCCTGCCCAGCGAAGTTGATCGAGTGTGTTCAGTGCTTCAAGATCGGGGATGTTAGCCTGGTCGAGGACACTGATGTTGGTGCGCCTGTCCTCCCAGGGAATTTGCAGGATCTTGCGGAGACATCATTGGTGATATAGCTCCAGCGACTTGAGGTGCCGTCTATACATCGTCCATGCCTCAGATCCATACAGGAGGACGGGTATTACTACAGCCCTGTAGACCATGAGCTTGGTGGTAGATTTGAGGGCCTGGTCTTCAAACACTCTTTTCCTCAGATGGCCGAAGACTGCACTGGCGCACTGGAGGTGATGTTGAATCTCCGCATCAATGTCTGCCTTTGTTGATGAGAGGCTCGCGAGATATGGGAAATAGTCCATGTTATCGAGGGCCGCGCCGTGAATCTTGATGATTGGAGGGCAGTGCTGTGCAGCGGTAACAGGCTTGGTGGAGGACCTTTGTCTTACGGATGTTAAGTGTAAGGCCCATGCTTTCATATGCCTCAGTGAATACATTGACTATATCCTGGAGTTCAGCCTCTGAATGTGCACAGACGCAGGCATCGTCCACATACAGCAGCTCCACGACAGAGGTTGGGGTGATCTTGACCTGGCCTGGAGGTGGCGTAGGTTAAACAGCTTCCCACTGGTTCTGTAGTTTAGTCTCACTCCAGCGGGGAGCTTGTTGATTGTGAGGTGGAGCATGTCAACGAGGAAGATTGAGAAGAGTGTTGGAGCGATAACGCAGCCCTGTTTGACCCCGGTCCGGACGTGAATTGGGTCTGTAATGGATCAGTTGATAAGGATCACAGCCTGCATGTCATCGTGAAGCAGGCGAAGGATGTTGACAAACTTTTGGGGGCATCCGAAACGGAGGAGGGTGCTCCATAGACCCTCATGGTTGACGGTGTCAAAGGCCTTTCTAAGATCGAGAAAGGCCATGTATAAGGGCTCGCGCTGCTCCCTGCATTTTTCCTGCAGCTATCACGTTGCAAAGATCATGTCCGTTGTGCCCCGTCGGGGACAAAATCAGCATTGTCATTCCGGGAGGAGCTCCTCGGCCACAGGGAGAAGACGATTGAGGAGAACTCTAGCAACAACTTTCCCAGTGGCTGATAGCAGGGAGATTCCCCTGTAGTTGCCGCAGTCGGATTCGTCCCCTTTTAAAAAAAAAAAAAAAAAATGGTCACAATCACTGCACCTCTGAGATCTCCCAGCATGCTCTCCCTCCAGATGAGAGAAATGAGGTCATGTATCCGTGCCAACAGTGCCTCTCCGCCATACTTTAGCGCCTCAGCAGGGATTCCATCCGCACCCGTTGTTCTTGAGCTGTTTTATGGCTTTGCCTACCTTGTGCAACGTTGGAGTTTCACTGAGTTGGTGGCGATCGCATGCTGCAGGATGGAGCCGAGAACACTCGAGTCAAAGGCAGAGTCTTGATTGAGGAGATCTTCAAAGTGCTCCTTCCATCGGGCCCTGACAGCCTCGGTGTCCTTGATGAGTGTTTCCCCGTTCTTGGCCAGGAGTGGGGTAGGGCCTTGGGAGTTTGGACCATAGGTTGCCTTGACTGCCGTGAAGAATCCTCGCATACCGTGACTATCGGCCAGTTGTTGTATCTCCTGTGCTTTCTCCATCCACCACCTGTTCTTTAGGTCCTGAGTTTTTAGTTGGACCTGAGCCTTGAGCCATCTGTAATGTTGTTTTGCAGCTCCCGAGTTGGAATATTGCTTGAGGCTCAGAAATGCTTTGCGCTTGCGATCTATTACTTCTTCGATCTCCTGGTCATTTTCATCAAACCAGTCCTGATGTTTCCTGGTTGAGTGACCAAGTGTCTCTTCACTGGTTCGAGAGACCTGGAGGGCAGACCAAGCGCGTGGTATTCAGCATCTCAGGGTCATCAAGGCACGCCAGATTGGCTGTGAGGCGCTTGCTGTATAGGGCTCTCTTAGCTGGGTCTCTATATACCCCAGCATTAAGGGACAGGATATATCTTCATTTAGAAAAACACAGATTAATAAAGAACAGCCAGCATGGATTTGTTCAGGGAAGGTCGGGTCTGACTAACTTCATTGAATTTTTTTGAGGAGGTAACAAAGAGGGTTGATGAGGGTAGTGTGTTTGCTGTAGTGCATATGGATTTTAGCAAGGCATTTGATGGTCCCACATGGCAGACTGGTCACAAAAGTAAAAGCCCATGGGATTCAAGGCAAAGTGGCAAGTTGGATCCAAAATTGACTTAGTGGCAGGAAGCAAAGGGTCATGGTCGATGGGTGTTTTTATGACGGGAAGGCTGTATTCAGTGGGGTTCTGCAGGGCTCAGTACTAGGTCCCTTGCTTTTTGTGGTATATATCAATGATTTAGACTTGAATGTGGGGGATATGATTAAGAACCCTGCAGATGATACTAAAATCGGCTGTGTGGTTGATAATGAAGAAGAAAGCTGTCGGCTGCAGGAAGATATGAATGAACTGATCAGGTGGGCTGAACAGTGGCAAATGGAATTCAATCTGGAGAAGTGTGAGGTAATGTATTTGGGGAGGGCGAACAAGGCAAGGTAATACACATTAAATGGTAGGACACTGAAGTGTAGAGGAACAAAGGGACCTTGGAGGCCATGTCCACAAATTACTGAAGGTAACAGGACAGGTAGATAAGGTGGTTAAGAAGGCATATGGAATACTTGCCTTTATTAGCCGAGGCATAGAATGCAAGAGCAGGAAGGTTATGCTTGAACTGTTTAAAACACTAGTTAGGCCACAGCTAGAGTACTGCATGCAGTTCTGGTCACCACATTACAGGAAAGATGTGATTGCACTGGAGAGGGTACAGAGGAGATTTACGAGTGTGTTGCCTGAACTGGAGAATTTTAGCGATGAGGAAAGATTGGATAGGCTGGGCTTGTTTTCTTTGGAACAGAGGAGGCTGAGGGGAGACTTAATTGAGGTGTATAAAATTATGAGGGGCCTAGTTGGAGTGGATAGGAAGGACCTATTCCCCTTAGCAGAGGGTCAACAACCAGGGGGCGTAGGTTTAAAGTGGTAGCAGGTTTAGAGGGTGGTGGGGGTCTGGAACACACCGCCTGAAAGGGTGGTAGAGGCAGAAACCCTCGTTGCATTTAAAATGAACTCGGATATGCATTTGAAGTGCCGCGACCTACAAGGCCATGGACCAAGAGATGAAAAGTGGGATATGGCTTGATAGTTCTTTGTCGGCTGGCATGGACACGATGGGCTGGAATGGCTTCATTCAATGCTGTAAACTTCTGTGGTTCTATGATCCTGTACGTACAGTGATGATGTTTGTAAATGGTGAGAAATATAGAAGATTAAAGGGTGATCTAATTGAGGTGTTTAAGATTAAAGGAGTTGATAGGGTGGATGGAGAGAAACGATTTCCTCTGGTGGAGGAGTCCACAACAAGGGGTCACAACCTTAAAATCAGAGCCAGGCCGTTCAGGGTGATGTCAGGAAGCACTTCCTCACACAAATGCTGATTGGCTGTTTCTCTTTGTTGGAGAGTCTGGAACTAGGGGTCATAGTCTCAGGATAACGGACGGCCATTTAGGACTGAGATGAGGAGAAATGTCTTCACTCAAAGGGTTGTGAATCTTTGGAATTCTCTGCCCCAAAGAGCTGTGGATGCTCAGTCGTTGAGTGTATTCAGGGCTGAGATCAATAGATGTTTGGACACTAAAGAAATCAAGGGATACGGGGATAGTGCGGGAAAGTGGAGCTGAGGTAGAAGATCAGCCTTGATCTTATTGAATGGGACAGCAGGCTTGAGGGACTGTTTAACCTACTCCTGCTCCTATTTCTTATGTTCTTAAAGCCTAGTGGAAATCTGGAACTCTGTTCACCATAAAACAGAGGCTGGGGGCCAATTGAAAATTCCAAAACTGAGATTGATAGATTGTCCTTAGGCAAGTGTATTAATGGCGATGTAACCAAGGCAGGTAGACGGAGTTAAAATACTGATCAGCCACAATCTCATTGAATGGTGGGACAGGCTCAAGGAGCCGAATGGCCTATTCCTGTTCCTATGTTCCTACTTACAGTGATGACTTTTGTAAACAGCTTTTACAGGGGATTAGAAGGGGAGGAAATACGGACAGGATTAAACCTGGGCCCCTCCTGTTCCTATGACTGTCACACTGGGCATACCTTTACCCACTGAGCCATTGGGAGGAGGGTCCAGTGACCCTGCTGGAAAATGCACGTGTGAGGCCTCAGGCGAGGACAGTGGAATAGCCTGTCGCCACTCACTCTCGAGGTTCATACATGGAGATTGGGCACATGGGTCACATATTGGAGAGAAACTGGTAATTGTAGAACTGAACCCAGCCAGAGTCAGCACCTTCAGGGGAGGAGAGGGAGGGGGACGAGTGAGTGTGGAACTGAACCCAGCCAGAGTCAGCACCTTCAGGGGAGGAGAGGAGAGAAGGATAAAATAATAAGAATTTGTGCAATGTGCCTTGTGCCTTGCTCTCTCCCTGGATCCTGAAACTACTGAACTCACTCTTTCCCATCTGAAGTCTACAGGCTCTAAAACTGAAGCTTGGTGGCCCTCAGTCCCGACTCCTTGATTTACCTCCCCTTCTCTCCTCCTTTTTCCCCCTGGGTTGTGTTCCACACTCTGGACCTTGGGCCTTCCCCAGGGATTCTCAGTATGAACAGGGGGGATGTGTGTTGAGACAAGATGTCCCAGCTCTCCACCTTTAAAGGGACAAAGAGAGGACCAGCTGGGCTGAATGGCCCTGCTTAATGACATCACTGCAGTGCCTAGCAACCAACCTCCCTGAGCCCTGCTCATTATGGGCTGGGTTTAGTGTTTGATGGGACAGTGTAGAGGGAGCTTTACTCTGTATCTAACCCGTGCTGTACCTGCCCTTGAAGTGTTTTAGAACATAAGAAATAGGAGCAGGAGTAGGCCATTTGGTCCCTTGAGCCTGCTCCGCCATTCAATATCATGGCTGATCTGATCATGGACTCAGCTCCACTTCCCTGCCCGCTCCCCATAACCCTTTATTCCCTTATCGCTCAAAAATCTGTCTATCTCCGCCTTTAATATATTCAATGACCTAGCCGCCACAGCTCTCTGGGGCAGAGAATTCCATGGATTTATAACCCTCTGAAAGAAGAAATTTCTCCTCATCTCAGTTTTAAAAGGGCGGCCCCTTATTCTAAGTCTTTGTGCCCTAGTTTTAGTTTCCCCTATGAATGGAAATATCCTCTCTGCATCCACCTTGTCGAGCCCCCTCATTATCTTATAAGTTTCAATAATATCACCTCTCATTCTTCTGAACTCCAATGAGTTGAGGCCCAACCTACTCAACCTATCCTCATAAGTCAACCCCCTAATCTCTGGAATCAACCTAGTGAACCTTCTCTGAACAGCCTCCAAAGCAAGTATATCCTTCCTTAAATACATAGACCAAAACATATGATGGTTAAAATCACCCATGATTATTGCCGTTCCTTTTTTACAAGTCTCCATTATTTCTTGATTTATACTCCATCCAATCGTGTAGCTACTGTTAGGGGCCTATAGACTACGTCCACCAGTGACTTTTTCCTTTTATTATTCCTTATCACCACCCAAACTGATTCAACCTCTTGATCCTCTGAGCCAATATCGTTTCTCACTAACGCACTGATCCCATCCTTTATTAACAGTGCAACCAGAACTCCTTTTCCTTTCTGTCTGTCCTCCTGAATTGTCAAATACCCCTGAATATTTTGTTCCCAGTCCTGGTCACCTTGCAACCATGACTCTGTAATGGCTATCAGATCTCTTTGTGCCGTCAACTCATCTATTTTGTTACGAATGCTACGTGCATTTAGACAAAGAGTTTTCAATTTATTTTACCCTTTTGTCTTGTTTCCTCTGACTTCAAATTCACTTTCTACTTATTTGATGGGACAGTGTAGAGGGAGCTTTACTTTGTATCTAACCTGAGCTGTACCTGGTCTGGGTATGTTTGATGGGACAGTGTAGAGGGAGCTTTACTCTGTACCTGACCAGAACATGTTTCAGGCACACACTCGGTGTTCAGAATACTCATAGAATACATTGTCGACGTGAACCCAGCCAGAGTCAGCACCTTCAGGGGAGGGGAGGGAGGGGAGCCAGTGAGTGTAGAACTGAACCCAGCCAGAGTCAGCACCTTCAGGGGAGGAAAAAAACAGCGAGAAGAAAGAAATGATGGAGGTGGTGCGATGGGTTTGGCTTTCAGCTCCGGGAGGAGGGAGAGTGTGTGGGATGGGGATTTACAGCTTTGGGGGAACAAGAGAGGAAAGAATGTTTCATTGAAACTAGAATTGTCTATTCTGAATTTCTATCCTGCCCTTTCAGTAGTGAGTTTTGTAAACTCCTTTTACAGGGTTTTAGAAGGGGAGGATTTACAGACGGGGAATTGGAACCAAACATCACGTCAAGATCTGACAGAGTCACTCGATGCATCAGGACCTAAATATCATCGGCCTTTGAATGTGGAAGGAGAAATGTTTGTCTGTTCTGTCTGTGGGAATAGATTTCAAACATCAGTGTGACTGGGAAAGCACCGAGACACACATACCCGAGTGAGAGTGTTCCAGTGCACTGACTGTGGAAAGAGCTTTAACCAGTTACACAGCCTCAAAAAACATCGCACCATTCACAGTGGGGAGAAACCGTACACGTGTTCTGTGTGTGGACGAGGCTTCAACTGATCGTTCAACCTGGAGAGACACAAGGACATCCACACAATGGAGAAACCATGGGAATGTGGGGACTGTGGGAAGGGATTCAGTTACCTGCCTGAGCTGGAAATTCATCGACGCAGTCACACTGGGGAGAGGCCATTCACCTGCTCTGATTGTGGGAAGGGATTCATTAATTCATCCCACCTGAAGACACACCAGCGAGTTCACACTGGGGAGAGACCTTTCAAATGTTCGGACTGCGGGAAATGCTTTAAAAGTTCCGGGCCCCTGGGCCGCCATAAACTTTTAAATATTCTGACTGTGAGAAGAACTTTAAAACCAAAACGGAGCTGCTGATACACCAGCGAGTTCACACTGGGGAGAGACCGTTCACCTGTTCCGTGTGTGGGAAGGGATTCTCTGTGTCATCTCAGCTCACTATGCACCTCCTTATTCACACCAATAAGAGGCCTTTTAAATGTTCTGACTGTGAGCAGAGCTTTAAAAGCAGAAATAGTTTGATGATGCACCAACGTATCCACACCAGGGAGAGACCGTTCACCTGCTCCGTGTGTGGGAAGGGATTCAGTGATTCATCCACCCTGCTGACACACCAGCGAGTTCACACCAGGGAGAGGCTGTTCACCTGCTCTGAATGCGGGAAAGGATTCACTACATCATCCGACCTGCTGAAACAGCAGCGAGTTCACAAGTGACTGCAGGGTTTGTATTCTGCTGTGAATCACATTGGGACTGAACCGTGTTCATTCTGACAATCGGGCTGTGTTTCTCCTGTAACTGGGCTGGAGTTTAATTTTCTGGATATCTGACAAATAAATCAGCTTTGGTTCCAACACACAGTGTGTCCATTCCTTGATTTCTCCAATATAAGAGAAGAAGAATTGTTGTCCTGTTACCAACTGTTCCTTTTTTGGAACTTTTCTCCTTCATTTAACAAAGACCTGTCCTTATGTAGCACCTCACATGACCTCAGGATGTCCCAAAGTGCTTTAGAGCCAATGAAGTACAACAACACTGTTATAGAGAAAGATTTTCCCCTCGGGCAATGGCACTTGTAGCATAGATGTTAGAATGAAATATGTAATTGTAGTATTAAATGCGTATGTAAAATGTATAAAGATGGCTACTTGTGGTTTAGTAAAGCCCCAAGGGATTTCAGCCAGCATAAAGAGGCTGCATTCTGAGTTACTGATAACGGCTGTTTTCTCACACAGGGATACACATGAGCTCTGCAGATGTCCCTAATCAACGGGCTAATAGGCCACAGATGAGACGTCCCGGTCCATGTTAGAACAATACGACTCTGTAACAGGACTAAGATAAGGAGACTGTCCAAAGACAGCACCCAAGGACAGTAAGATAAGGGGGCGGGGGGGGGCCCAGACCATGTCACAAGACCATGAATAATCCTTAGTAACACATGAGACAATCACGCAGTCACATAATGGTTAGAGACCACTTCTATTGGTCGATTTGAATCTATATGTAATCTATAATCAATATGATTGGATAGTGTCCGGCCAAAATGGGCTGATGTAACTGTAGTAAACTGTTGTAAAACATATAAAAATCCATGAAACCCTTTGTTCGGCGGAGAGAGGTACCTGGACCCACCAGTTGCTTCATCTCCCCGCCGGCGTAATAAACCGTTTTGATGTATGGACCGACCCTGAGTGACAAGTGATTCTTGGAAGGTACATTCGCGCTAACAACTCCAAAGTACATTTGAAGTGCATTCACTGTTGTAGTATAGGAAATGCAGCAGATGATTTACACACAGCAAGCTGCCATGAACAGCAATGGCCAGATAATCTGTTTGAGTGATATTGGTTGAGAGCTGATGGGGCCTCGTTTGAATGACTCATCTGAAAGATGGCAACACTGACAGTGCAGCAATCCTGTGCTGTACCTGCCCTGGGAGTGTTTGATGGGACAGTATAGAGGGCGCTTTACTCTGTATCTAACCCCGTGCTGTACCTGACCTGGGAGTGTTTGATGGGACAGTGTACAGGGAGCTTTACTCTGTATCTAACCCGTGCTGTACCTGCCCTGGGAGTGTTTGCTGGGACAGTGTAGAGGGAGCTTTACTCTGTATCTAACCTCGTGCTATACCTGACCTGGGAGTGTTTGATGGGACAGTGCACAGGGAGCTTTACTCTGTATCTAACCCCGTGCTGTACCTGCCCTGGGAGTGTTTGCTGGGACAGTGTAGAGGGAGCTTTACTCTGTATCTAACCCGTGCTGTACCTGACTGGAGAGTGTTTCAGGCAGACACTTGGTGCTCAGAATACACTATTCCATGGCAGTGACATCCATCACCTCGATGAGAACAAAATTTAACCCAAAGATAAGAGAAACCCATCAGTACCTCCCCTGGACACAGATCCGGAGGGACAGTGAGTTTCCCGAACATTGTTGTACAGTGTGCTTGAAAGTTCCTCCCTGGGTCTGAGCCTTTTGGTGATGATTTGAATTTGATGCCCTCGAGTTACTGACTCATCGACTGGTGGAAATAGTTTATCCTCATTTACCTGATCAAACTTTGAACACCTCCCTCCGATCTCCAATTACCCTTTGTTCTAATGAAAAGAGCCCCAGTTTCTCCAATCTCCCCTGATAACTAAAGCCTCTCTTCCCTGGTATCATCTCAGTGAATCTCTCTGCACCCTCTCCATGGCCTCGACATCCTTCCTGGTGTAAGATCCCCAAAACCTGACACAATATTCAAACTGCAGCCTAAACAATGATTTGTGCCGGTTTACATGCCCTCTGCCCTTTTGTACTCCACACCCCTATTTCTAAAACCTAGGACCATGTGCTGTTTAACCACTTTATTAACTTGTCCTCCTACTTTTAAAGATTTGTCTAACTGAAACCCTTGTAGATTTTAAACATATTAACATAGCATGGCTAAAACACAGACATAAACTGGCTGATATAATGTGCATCATGGGAAAGAGAAGTTTAGTCTGAGTTCGAAACTCAAACAATCGATTCACTGCAGACAGGTCACCATGGCAACACTGATAAGACATTCCATTCACTGAACCCACTGTAATCAGATCAGGGGAAAGAACAGGGTTTGTCTGTTAGTAATCACAATGTAAGCTTAAACCAGAATGAGTAACACAATAGTTTAGATTATAATGTGTGATGTTTATACCTATAATTGTGAAACTATAAAAAATAACTAACATCGGGCAGGGGAGTTTAAGGATAATGACAAAATTAGTGAAGAAAAGTAACTGCTGGGAACCAGGGAAAGTGTCCTTGTAAATCACAGATTAGAGAAGTTCTAGCAGACTTTTCCTCACTTCCTGCCCAAACCCAGCAGAGAAGACAAAGGAGAGTCCAGTGCCAGAGGTGGATCAGTGCAGGGTATAAAAGTGAGGGGAGACTGATGTAAGGGGGCAGTCGGGACTGGAGGCACCGGAGATCAAACTCGGCACCCGAGGTTCCATCCAGTGGGCTGACCTGGTGTCAGTTACTGTGGACACGCGGGACTTGTATCTTTACTCTGATGTGGTAGAACACAGAGAATCTGGTCAAATTATAGTTCTTAAGATATTAAAGTTGCTGATAATCATTGAATATATTTAAGGTGGAGTTAGACAGAGTTTTGAAAGATCAGGGAGTGAAGGGTTATGGGGAGTGGGCAGGGAAGTGGAGTTGAGGCCAGGATCAGATCAGCCATGATCTTATTGAATGTCAGAGCAGGCTCGAGGGGCCAGATGGCCTACTCCTGCTCCTATTTCTTATGTTCTTCTGTTCTAACACTAGGCTCTCGATCCTTAACAAGACAAGGAATTAGCTAGAATCTTACAACCCTAAATCTCGCTGCTCCTTTACTCCATTGAAAGTTTTACCATTTAATGTACATTTCCTCCCTTTTTCTTCCTCCCAAAATCTATCGCAGCACATTTCTCTGCATTAAATTTCATTTCACATCTACCTGCCCCAATTACTGACCTGTGTATTGACAATGAAGGCACTTAAAATCCTCTTCACAGTTGGCTATGGGCCCTTTTTGGCATTCCCTGGAGAGTTTGATCATGTGCCCCATATACCCAAGCCCAGATGACAGAATAGCTTAACTCCCAGGCCTTAGCCATAACCCCTAAACCCAATCCTAGTTCCCAGACTAACAATAAACACTAAAACTAATCCCAAACCTTAACAGAGAATCCAATTTACCAAAAAGAAGAAACCAGAATAGGAAGAAACATACTCTTAATTAGAATAATTTAAAACAATGAAAATAACTAAACCGAACTCCAGACCCGAACTCTCATAAACCTAAACCTTGTAACCTTTAAATCTAGCCCAGCCCCAAAACCTAACCCTAACTCCAAACCCCAACCCACATAAACCGAAACCTAAAACTTGTAAACACAGAACCCCAGCCCCAAAACCAAACCCTAACCCAAGACCCTAACCCCACTAAAATCTAACCCCAACATAAAACATAACAGTCCAGACCCCAACCCTAACTCTGGATCCTAAACCCCAGAAACCGAACCCTAACCAAAACCTGCACAGCCCACACCACAGCTCCCAAACCCAATCCTAACCCCAGACCATAGACCCCAAGACTGAACCCTAACCTAAAACATATTAATGCAGACCCTAACCCCAAGACCTAACTCTAAATGCCCCTTAATCAACTCCCAGCCCTTCCCTCCTCCTCCTCAAGGAAACAGGAACTAAACAGAACTGTGTGTAAAACAGAGGCCTAAACCGCCCTCCCCTGGGCAGACCAGGAAACAGAAGGGTGTACAACAATCGGGGACAACAGACGACGTAGGGAACCAAACCAAAAATAAAACAAAACACTGGATTGAACGAAGACGGTAATAACAAAAACATTACAGAACTAACCCCCAAACTATAACAAAACTTTAAAAAAGTACAAAACAAAAAATTTTAATAAAAAAAAAGATTTATTAAAATCAAAAAACAAAAATTTACAGGAAGTAAGGGAAGAATGAGATAAAAGACTTAAAAGAAACGAACAAACTGTCAGTAAATCAAAACATTAGACCCCTACAAAAAACCCCAACCACGGAAATTCAACCAGGTGAGCATCACACTATGCACAAACACGAACAAAAAGGGGCCAGAGCTCCACATTTGTACCTAACAAACAGGGAGCACCACTGAGCACACAGAGACAACACACAGGAGTATAAGCAAGAACCATAACACCAGACAAAGCACACAATTAACACCTCATCACTGAGAGGGAGGAGGTTTAAATAGTTTCTTTCCCACCTCCCAGCCTTCTCATTCCGACTGACCTGGTGGAAGGTAGGGAGCTCGAAACCCTCCATAACCTCTCACTGTAAGGTTATCGATCTGATACCCTCTGACCCTTGAACCCCCGACCCACTTGCTTTTCCTGGTCTCTGATGAAGCACCAGTAAGGGTGAAACATTAGGCCTATAGACTACAATCAACCACCTAGACGATGGATCATGAAGTGAGTATAAATCCGCCCCCCCCCCGGAAAAAACCCCACCTTACTTTTCTCCCCCCCCACCCTTGGGAGACTTCTTCCCCTCTCTCTCTCTCCACATTTCCAAACCGCTGTGCTGGTTTTTTTCCTTTTTAAAAAAAAAAAGGCCGATCTCTCATTTCTCTTCGTTCTTAACAAAAAATGTTCTCCGTACCAGCTCTAATTGTACTGCTATTTAGAACTAGTGGGATAAGTGCTTTCTGCGGGACTTACCTCCCCCCGCCCCTCCACCCTACCCAACGGAACACTGTTGCCATTGAACCGCTACGTGCACACACACCTCGAGTGTCACCTCGAGTCTCATTGCCGAGAGCATGCAGAAATCAAGCGCAGGCAGCAGAAGGAGCGTGCGGCAAACCAGTCCCACCCTCCCTTACCCTCAACGACTATCTGTCCCACCTGTGACACAGACTGTAATTGTCATATTGGACTGCTCATCATAGGCAGTCCCTCGGAATTGAGGAAGACTTGCTTCCACTCGTAAAATGAGTTCTGAGGTGGCTGAACAGTCCAATACGAGAATCACAGTCCCTGTCACAGGTGGGACAGATAGTCGTTGAGGGAAAGGGTTGGTGGGACAGGTTTGCCGCATGTTCTTTCCGCTGCCTGCGCTTGATTTCTTCTTGCTCTCGGCGACGAGACTCGAGATGCTCAGCGCCCTCCCGGATGCACTTCCTCCACTTAGAGCGGTCTTTGGCCAGGGACTCCCAGGTGTCGATGGGGATGTTGCACTTTATCAGGGAGGCTTTGAGGGTGTCCTTGTAATGTTTCCACTGCCCACCTTTGGCTTGTTTGCCATGAAGGAGTTCCGAGTAGAGCGCTTGCTTTGGGAGTCTCGTGTTGGGCATGAGAACAACGTGGCCTGCCCGGTGGAACTGATCAAGTGTGGTGAGTGCTTTAATGTTGGGAAAGTTGGCCTGGTCAAGGACGCTAACGTTGGTGCGTCTGTGCTCCCAGGGGATTTGTAGGATCTTGCGGATCCTCGATGATTCAGTCAAATGAGAACTCACTTTGAGTGGAAGCAAGTCTTCCTTGATTCCCAGGGATGCCCAATGATGATGACACACACAAGATTTAAGAAAATAATTAAAAAACAATCAAAGGAAAGAGTGCTTCCTAAATTCTCCCTCCTCCTCCCCCCACGCTGTCCTCCAACACGGCAAGGACCCTGATCAACCCGCTAAGACCATAAAAGGACATAACCTCCCTTCCCCATCCTGCAACTGAATGACTCATTAAAACAACCCTCTCTCAAAAAGACAGTTAAAATAAATAAAAAAATAACAAAAAACTAATAACATTTAAAATTAAAAAAATAAAAATCAGCACATCAAAGTACATAAATCAATCTTCCCAAAAGAAGGTAATAGCGACTTAAAATCAACCACCTTCAAAATCCAGAGACCAATCGCTTCCCTGGAAACAACAAGCCCTCCGCTCCAACCCGCTCCCTCGGCCGCATGTTAAATCTAGCCCGAGGCTTTTAATCATCTCTAGGCCCAAAAATAACCAACAACGAATTGACCTGATTACTCGATCCATAAAAGCCACAAAAATTAAAGAGACCACAACCCACACCACCGAACCGTGACCCCCTCCCCCCCCCACACAACCTAACCGAGAACCCCCCCCCCACACACAAGCTAACCGAGAACCCCCCCCCCACACACAAGCTAACCGAGAACCCCCCCCCACACACAATCTAACCGAGAACCCCCCCCCACACACAATCTAACCGAGAACCCCCCCCCACACACAATCTAACCGAGAACCCCCCCCACACTCACAATCTAACCGTGACCCCCCCCACACACACAATCTAACCGAGAACCCCCCCCACACACAATCTAACCGTGACCTCCCCCCCACACACAATCTAACCGTGACCTCCCCCCACACACAATCTAACCGTGACCCCCCCCCACACACAATCTAACCGTGACCTCCCCCCACACACACAATCTAACCGTGACCCCCCCCACACACACAATCTAACCGTGACCTCCCCCCACACACACAATCTAACCGTGACCTCCCCCACACACAATCTAACCGTGACCTCCCCCCACACACAATCTAACCGTGACCCCCCCCCACACACACACAATCTAACCGTGACCCCCCCCCACACAATCTAACCGTGACCCCCCCCCACACACAATCTAACCGTGACCCCCCCCCACACAATCTAACCGTGACCCCCCCCACACACAATCTAACCGTGACCCCCCACACACACAATCTAACCGTGACCCCCCCACACACACAATCTAACCGTGACCTCCCCCCACACACAATCTAACCGTGACCTCCCCCCACACACAATCTAACCGTGACCCCCCCACACACACAATCTAACCGTGACCCCCCCCCACACACAATCTAACCGTGACCCCCCCCACACACAATCTAACCGTGACCCCCCCACACACACAATCTAACCGTGACCTCCCCCCCACACACAATCTAACCGTGACCTCCCCCACACACACAATCTAACCGTGACCCCCCCACACACAATCTAACCGTGACCCCCCCACACACACAATCTAACCGTGACCTCCCCCCCACACACACAATCTAACCGTGACCCCCCCCACACAATCTAACCGTGACCCCCCCCACACACAATCTAACCGTGACCCCCCCCACACAATCTAACCGTGACCCCCCCCACACACAATCTAACCGTGACCCCCCACACACACAATCTAACCGTGACCCCCCCACACACACAATCTAACCGTGACCTCCCCCCACACACAATCTAACCGTGACCTCCCCCACACACACAATCTAACCGTGACCTCCCCCACACACACACAATCTAACTGTGACCTCCCCCACACACAATCTAACCGTGACCTCCCCCACACACACACAATCTAACTGTGACCTCCCCCCCCACACACAATCTAACCGTGACCCCTCCCCCACACACACAATCTAACCGTGACCCCCCCACACACACAATCTAACCGTGACCTCCCCCACACACACACAATCTAACTGTGACCTCCCCCACACACACAATCTAACCGTGACCTCCCCCACACACACACAACCTAACCGTGACCTCCCCCCACACACAATCTAACCGTGACCCCCCCACACACACAATCTAACCGTGACCTCCCCCCACACACAATCTAACCGTGACCCCCCCACACACACAATCTAACCGTGACCTCCCCCCACACACAATCTAACCGTGACCTCCCCCCACACACAATCTAACCGTGACCCCCCACACACACACAACCTAACCGTGACCTCCCCCCCCACACACAATCTAACCGTGACCTCCCCCCACACTCACAATCTAACCGTGACCCCCCCACACACACAATCTAACCGTGACCTCCCCCCACACTCACAATCTAACCGTGACCCCCCCACACACACAATCTAACCGTGACCTCCCCCCACACACAATCTAACCGTGACCTCCCCCCACACACAATCTAACCGTGACCCCACCACACACACAATCTAACCGTGACCTCCCCCCACACACAATCTAACCGTGACCCCCCACACACAATCTAACCGTGACCCCCCCACACACACAATCTAACCGTGACCTCCCCCCACACACAATCTAACCGTGACCCCCCCACACACACAATCTAACCGTGACCTCCCCCCACACACAATCTAACCGTGACCCCCCCACACACACAATCTAACCGTGACCCCCCACACACAATCTAACCGTGACCCCCCCACACACACAATCTAACCGTGACCTCCCCCCACACACAATCTAACCGTGACCCCCCCACACACACAATCTAACCGTGACCTCCCCCCACACACAATCTAACCGTGACCCCCCCACACACACAATCTAACCGTGACCCCCCCCCCCACACACAATCTAACCGTGACCTCCCCCCCACACACAATCTAACCGTGAACCCCCTCACACACAATCTAACCGTGACCCCCCCCCCATACACAATCTAACTGTGACCTCCCCCACACACAATCTAACCGTGACCTCCCCCCACACACAATCTAACCGTGACCTCCCCCCACACACAATCTAACCGTGACCCCCCCACACACAATCTAACCGTGACACCCCACACACAATCTAACCGTGACCCCCCACACACACAATCTAACCGTGACTCCCCCCACACACAATCTAACCGTGACCCCCCCACACACAATCTAACCGTGACCCCCCACACACAATCTAACCGTGACCTCCCCCCACACACACAATCTAACCGTGACCCCCCCCACACACAATCTAACCGTGACCTCCCCCACACACACAATCTAACCGTGACCCCCCCCACACACACAATCTAACCGTGACCCCCCCCACACACACAATCTAACCGTGACCCCCCCCACACACAATCTAACCGTGACCCCCCCCCACACACACAATCTAACCGTGACCTCCCCCCACACACACAATCTAACCGTGACCTCCCCCCACACACAATCTAACCGTGACCTCCCCCCACACACACAATCTAACCGTGACCCCCCCCACACACACAATCTAACCGTGACCCCCCACACACAATCTAACCGTGACCCCCCCACACACACAATCTAACCGTGACCCCCCCCACACACACAATCTAACCGTGACCCCCCACACACAATCTAACCGTGACCCCCCCACACACAACCTAACCGTGACCTCCCCCCACACACACAATCTAACCGTGACCTCCCCCCACACACACAATCTAACCGTGACCCCCCCCACACACACAATCTAACCGTGACCCCCCACACACAATCTAACCGTGACCCCCCACACACAACCTAACCGTGACCTCCCCCCACACACAGAATCTAACCGTGACCCCCCCCACACACACAATCTAACCGTGACCCCCCCCACACAAACAATCTAACCGTGACCCCCCCCACACACAACCTAACCGTGACCTCCCCCACACACAACCTAACCGTGACCTCCCCCCACACACACAATCTAACCGTGACCCCCCCCACACACACAATCTAACCGTGACCCCCCACACACAATCTAACCGTGACCCCCCACACACAATCTAACCGTGACCCCCCACACACAATCTAACCGTGACCTCCCCCCCCACACACACAATCTAACCGTGACCTCCCCCCACACACAATCTAACCGTGACCTCCCCCCACACACACACAATCTAACCGTGACCCCCCCACACACACAATCTAACCGTGACCCCCCCCACACACAATCTAACCGTGACCCCCCCCACACACACAATCTAACCGTGACCCCCCCCCCCCACACACACAATCTAACCGTGACCCCCCACACACAATCTAACCGTGACCCCCCACACACAATCTAACCGTGACCTCCCCCCACACACAATCTAACCGTGACCTCCCCCCACACACAATCTAACCGTGACCCCCCCACACACACAATCTAACCGTGACTTCCCCCCACACACACAACCTAACCGTGACCCCCCACACACACACAATCTAACCGTGACCTCCCCCCACACACAATCTAACCGTGACCTCCCCCACACACAATCTAACCGTGACCTCCCCCACACACAATCTAACCGTGACCTCCCCCACACACACAATCTAACCGTGACCTCCCCCCCACACACAATCTAACCGTGACCCCCCCACACACAATCTAACCGTGACCTCCCCCCACACACAATCTAACCGTGACCTCCCCCACACACAATCTAACCGTGACCTCCCCCACACACAATCTAACCGTGACCTCCCCCACACACAATCTAACCGTGACCTCCCCCACACACACAATCTAACCGTGACCTCCCCCACACACACAATCTAACCGTGACCTCCCCCCCCACACACAATCTAACCGTGACCCCCCCACACACACAATCTAACCGTGACCTCCCCCCACACACACAATCTAACCGTGACCCCCCCCCCACACACACAATCTAACCGTGACCTCCCCCACACACAATCTAACCGTGACCTCCCCCCACACACACAATCTAACCGTGACCTCCCCCACACACAATCTAACCGTGACCCCCCCCCACACACACAATCTAACCGTGACCCCCCCCACACACACAATCTAACCGTGACCTCCCCCACACACAATCTAACCGTGACCTCCCCCCACACACAATCTAACCGTGACCTCCCCCCACACACAATCTAACCGTGACTTCCCCCCACACACAATCTAACCGTGACCTCCCCCCACACACAATCTAACCGTGACACCCCCCACACACAACCTAACCGTGACTTCCCCCCACACACAATCTAACCGTGACCTCCCCCCACACACAACCTAACCGTGACTTCCCCCCACACACAATCTAACCGTGACCTCCCCCCACACACAACCTAACCGTGACTTCCCCCCACACACAATCTAACCGTGACCCCCCCCCCACACACAATCTAACCGTGACCCCCCCCCCACACACAATCTAACCGTGACCCCCCCCCCACACACAATCTAACCGTGACTTCCCCCCACACACAATCTAACCGTGACCCCCCCCCCACACACAATCTAACCGTGACTTCCCCCCACACACAATCTAACCGTGACCCATCCCCACACACAACCTAACCGTGACCTCCCCCCACACACACAACCTAACCGTGACCTCCCCCCACACACACACAATCTAACCGTGACCCCCCACACACACACAACCTAACCGTGACCCCCCCACACACACAATCTAACCGTGACCCATCCCCACACACAATCTAACCGTGACCCCCCCCCCACACACACAATCTAACCGTGACCCCCCCCACACACAATCTAACCGTGACCTCCCCCCACACACACAACCTAACCGTGACCCATCCCCACACACAATCTAACCGTGACCCCCCCCACACACAATCTAACCGTGACCCCCCCCCACACACACAATCTAACCGTGACCTCCCCCACACACAATCTAACCGTGACCCCCCCCACACACACAATCTAACCGTGACCTCCCCCACACACAATCTAACCGTGACCCGCCCACACACAATCTAACCGTGACCCCCCCCCACACACACAATCTAACCGTGACCCCCCCCACACACACAATCTAACCGTGACCCCCCCCACACACACAATCTAACCGTGACCCCCCCCACACACACAACCTAACCGTGACCCCCCCCACACACACAACCTAACCGTGACCCCCCCACACACAATCTAACCGTGACCCCCCCCACACACACAATCTAACCGTGACCCATCCCCACACACAATCTAACCGTGACCTCCCCCCACACACACAATCTAACCGTGACCCCCCCCACACACACAATCTAACCGTGACCTCCCCCACACACACACAATCTAACCGTGACCTCCCCCACACACACACAATCTAACCGTGACCCCCCCCACACACAATCTAACCGTGACCCCCCCCACACACACAATCTAACCGTGACCCATCCCCACACACAATCTAACCGCGACCTCCCCCCACACACACAATCTAACCGTGACCCATCCCCACACACAATCTAACCGTGACCTCCCCCCACACAATCTAACCGTGACCCCCCCCACACACACAATCTAACCGTGACCCGCCCCCCACACACACAATCTAACCGTGACCCGCCCCCCACACACAAAACCTAATCGTGACCCCCCCACACAAAAGCTAACCGAGACTCCCCCCACACACAACCTAAATGAGACTCCCCCCCCACACACACAACCAAATCGAGACCCCACCCCACATACACACAACCTAACCATGACCCCCACACATACACAGCCTAACCGAGACCCCCCCCACACACACAACCTAACCATGCGCCCCCCACACACACAAAACCTAACTGTGACCCCGCCACAGAACCTAACTGAGACCCCACCACACACAATCTAACTGAGAGCCCCCCCCCACCCCCACACACAACCTGATTGTGACCCCACACCACACAACCTAACTGAAACCCCCCACAACCTAACCGAGACCCCCCCCCCACACACACAACCTAACTGAAACCCCCCCCACACACAACTTAACCGTGACCCCCACCCCAACACACAACCTAACCGTGACCCTCCCCCCCCACACACAATCTAACCGAGACCTTGCAGCAAGATACAATTGCACAAAAACAAACATTTTTTTTTTCAAAAAATATAAAATCGGAGATCCCAGCAAAACAAACGGAGATCATCATCATCATCATCGGCAGTCCCTCAGAATCGAGGAACACTTATTCCACTCTAAAAGTGATTTCTCAGGTGACTGAACAGTCCAGTACGAGAACCACAGACTCTCTCACAGGTGGAACAGGGAGTTGTTGATGTAAAGGGAGGGTGGGACTGGTTTGCCACACGCTCTTTCCACTGCCTGCGCTTGATTTCTGCTTGCTCTCGGCGACGAGACTCGAGGTGCTCAGCGCCCTCCAAGATGCACTTCCTCCAGTTCGGGCGTTCGTTGGCCAGGGACTACCAGATGTCAGAGGGGCTGTTGCATTTTATCAGGGAGGCTTTGAGGGTGTTCTTGTAACATTTCCTCTGTCCACCTTTGGCTCGTTTGCCGTGAAGGAGTTCTGAATAGAGCGCTTGCTTTGGGAGTCTTGTGTCTGGCATGCGAACTATGTGGCCTGCCCAGTGGAGCCGATCGAGTGGGGTCAGTGCTTCGAAGTTGGCCTGATCGACGACGCTAATGTTGGTGCATCTGTCCTCCCAGGGGATTTGTAGGATCTTGCGGAGACATCATTGGTTGTATTTCTCCAGCGATTTGAGGTGTCTATTGTTCATTTTCCATGTCTCTGAGCCATACAGGAGGGCAGGTATTAGTACAACCCTGTAAACCATGAGCTTGGTGGCAGATTTGAGGGTCTGATCTTCAAACACTCTTTTCCTCAGCCACCGCTCCAACCCCGTTAAATAAACAACAGACCCGCTCTCCACAACCAAAAAACTTTAGCAAACCCACCAAATCCGAACCCCCCGCCCTCCCCACCCATGTAACCGAAACTTAATCCACAAATTCACAAATGTTTAAATGAATAAAATGGGAAGACAGACTCAGGGACATGCGGCTCCATGCTGTGACCAATCAGCATTCTGCCCAACAGCAGCAACAAGTCTCCGTTTCCAATAGGCAGGTTCCACAGGATCCTTGAACAGCTTAAACAATAACAATAATTCCCCAATTAATATCGCTAACTTAAAACACCGGTAATAATATTAATACATTCAAAAAATACAATTGGCTTACTTACGTTCCCTAACTCCACAAATATCAATTGAATACAGAGTAAGGAACTAACATCCCACCGAATAACCAATTTTAACTGACAAACCCAACCACCCCCCCTAAAAAATAACCCTTCCTAAACCAACAACCCCTAAAGAGGGACAGTATATAAATACAATCCAATCTTCATCAATGTAATCTCTTGGTTAATCTCAATTTACCATCAATTTAATTATTAATAAAACACTTCCATGAAAGTTCCAAAGGAACATTACCCCACTGTGCCAAACAACAAAGGCCCTAACCCGAGAAATAGTATCCAGAATAAAATTAGAACAAGGTGTCAGTGTCCAGAATGACACACAAAGCCACAGCAGCTCTGATACAGCAAATAATGGACAGGAGCATACCCAAACAACTAAAAAGAGAAAGCTCGAACAGAACGTGTATTACCCATATTAACCCCACCCTAGATTTAATCTATATAGAGAGCATTACATCAGTGTCCAGAACGACACACACACAGCCCAGTGGTCCAGACACAATAAACAGAGGGCATCAGAGAATCCAATTTACCAAAAAAGAAGAAACTAGAACCTAAAGGAACATACTCTTAAACAAAATAATTCAAAATAATGAAAATAACTAAAGTGGATAAATCAAGGAACAAGGGCAAGAAAGGCTGAGTAGTAAACTCCAGAAAGCGTGAGCTGATCAAAAATTGCAGTAAGGAATGCAAAATTCCAAATGGGTGTTACCCCGCTGCCTGAAACACCAACAACAAGCTCAAAAAACACTAACAGTTTTGTCAGGTACAATTGCCCCTTCATAAATCCGTGTTGATTCTGCCCAATCCTGTTATTACTTTCGAAGTGCCCTGTTACCACGTGCTTAATAATCGATTCTAGCATTTTCTCTACCACTGATTTCATGACTACCAGTACTGCACGGCTTAGATACAGAGTAAATCTCACTCCATCCTGTCCCAAACAATACCAGGGTTGATGCAGAGTAAACCACAGTCTACAATATCCCAGGGCATGTACAGCATGGGTTAGATACAGAGTAAAGCTCCCTCTACTCTGCCTCAAATACTCCCAGGGCACGTACAGCACGGGTCAGATACAGAGCAATCCCCACCCACTGACTGCTTAACCAGAAGGCAATGCAGGTCAGCAAGAACAGGGGTGACAGGTGAGCTTGACTTGTTGCGAGTTAAGGCATGGGCAGCCGAGTTTTGGATCAACTCTCGTTTATGTAGGGTAGAATGTGGGAGGAGTGCGTTGGAATAGTCATGTCCAGAGGTAACAAAGGCATGGATGAGGGCTTCAGCAGTGGATGAGCTGAGGCAATAGTGTGGACGGGCGATGTTCCAGAGGTGGAAATAAGCAATCTTAGTTATGCTACAGATATATGGTCACAAACTTATTTCAAGGTCAAGTATAACACCAAGGTTGCGAACAGTCTGGTTCAGCATCAGACAGAAGTTGGGGAGAGTTGGGGAATCAGTGGCTAGGGAACGGAGATTGTGACAATGGCAATTACAAATATTAGAATATTTCACAGGCTATCACATGCAAAATGTGCGGATGAGTTCTTTAAATTAAATCGGTTCCAAAAACGGGTAAACTGATACAGAAATAACGGATTTCAAATGTTATGCAAGACAGTTCAATAAAGGGGTTGTTCAAAGGATTGCAGCTGAGTTTAAAGTGAGACACTGCAGTTAAGCCTACTACAACCACAAGTCATGTACTCAAACGGAACAACTTTGAGGTTTGATATGACAGAAGGCGAACTAGGTGAGAAGTGATATAAGTTAGAGTAAGAAAAAGCCCTAAAATGGAACAGTGGGTAACAGAACATCAACTAGTCTCCTCTGATTATGGAGAAATCAAATATTCGACAAACTGTGTTTGAAACAAAGCTGATTTATTCAATATTTATACCGGATATTAATCTCCAGCCCACATATCTGGGTTATCGAGATCATCAGAAACAAAGTCTTACTGCCAGAATGAACATGGTTCAGTGACCAATGCAATCTAAGTAAATCATGTTCCATTCAATAACATGGACTTCCAATGGCGGTATCTTCACCCAGCATTCCCCGCGGGGAGAATGTGCCTCATCAGACTACAGGAGCTCAGTGCGCAGGCGCGGGTCCTGGCTGGATTTGGAGCATGCGCGCTGCCTGTAATGGCGGAGGAGACACGTTTCAGACAGGCGCCACAGAGTTGCGTTTTTCAGCAGGACGGAGCGGAGTAATAGACCAGCGGGGAGCCGGGGAGACTTAATAAACAACCGATGCTCGCCGCAAACCCGGAATAATAACCGGAATATCGCCGCTTGCAGTTTCGGGGCTTTCTCCCGGTCACAGACACAGCCTAACGGCGGCCATCTTGATGCAGGAAGGCAGATTCAGCGCTCCGTCATCTTGGTTTAGTGAGTAGCAAGGCGCATGCGCGACCATCTTGGTGCAGGAACAAAGTGAGTGATGTCAATGTCTGGAAGAGAACCCAGCCAGAGTCAGCACCTTCAGGGGAGGGAACCAGTGAGTGGAGAACTGAACCCAGCCAGAGTCAGCACCTTCAGGGGAGGGAGGGGAACCAGTGAGTGCAGAACTGAACCTAATTAGAATCAGCACCTTCAGGAGAGGAGAGATCCAAGAACGAGTGAGTGCAGAACCGAACACAGCCGAGCAGAGGGGAGCCAGTGAGTGTGAAACTGAACCCAGCCAGAATCACCACACTCACGGGAGGGGAACATAGAAACATAGAAAATAGGTGCAGGAGCAGGCCATTCAGCCCTTCTAGCTGCACCGCCATTCAATGAGTTCATGGCTGAACATGAAACTTCAGTACCCACTTCCTGCTTTCACGCCATACCCCTTGATCCCCCGAGTAGTAAGGACTTCATCTAACTCCCTTTTGAATATATTTAGTGAATTGGCCTCAACTACTTTCTGTGGTAGAGAATTCCACAGGTTCACCACTCTCTGGGTGAAGAAGTTTCTCCTTATCTCGGTCCTAAATGGCTTACCCCTTATCCTTAGACTGTGACCCCTGGTTCTGGACTTCCCCAACATTGGGAACATTCTTCCTGCATCCAACCTGTCCAAACCCGTCAGAATTTTAAATGTTTCTATGAGGTCCCCTCTCATTCTTCTGAACTCCAGTGAATACAAGCCCAGTTGATCCAGTCTTTCTTGATAGGTCAGTCCCGCCATCCCGGGAATCAGTCTGGTGAAACTTCGCTGCACTCCCTCAATAGCAAGAATGTCCTTCCTCAGGTTAGGAGACCAAAACTGTACACAATACTCCAGGTGTGGCCTCACCAATGCCCTGTACAACTGTAGCAACACCTCCCTTCCCCTGTACTCAAATCCCCTTGCTATGAAGGCCAACATGCCATTTGCTTTCTTAACCGCCTGCTGCACCTGCATGCCAACCTTCAATGACTGATGTACCATGACACCCAGGTCTCTTTGCACCTCCCCTTTTCCTAATCTGTCACCATTCAGATAATAGTCTGTCTCTCTGTTTTTACCACCAAAGTGGATAACCTCACATTTATCCACATTATACTTCATCTGCCATGCATTTTCCCACTCACCTAACCTATCCAAGTCGCTCTGCAGCCTCACAGCATCCTCCTCGCAGCTCACACTGCCACCCAACTTAGTGTCATCCGCAAATTTGGAGATACTACATTTAATCATTAATGTACAGTGTAAACAGCTGGGGCCCCAGCACAGAACCTTGCGGTACCCCACTAATCACTGCCTGCCATTCTGAAAAGTACCCATTTACTCCTACTCTTTGCTTCCTGTCTGACAACCAGTTCTCAATCCATGTCAGCACACTACCCCCAATCCCATGTGCTCTAACTTTGCACATCAATCTCTTGTATGGGACCTTGTCGAACGCCTTCTGAAAGTCCAAATATACCACATCAACTGGTTCTCCCTTATCCACTCTACTGGAAACATCCTCAAAAAATTCCAGAAGGTTTGTCAAGCATGATTTCCCTTTCACAAATCCATACTGACTTGGACCTATCATGTCACCTCTTTCCAAATGCACTGCTATGACATCCTTAATAATTGATTCCATCATTTTACCCACTACCGATGTCAGGCTGACCGGTCTATAATTACCTGTTTTCTCTCTCCCTCCTTTTTTAAAAAGTGGGGTTACATTGGCTACCCTCCACTCGATAGGAACTGATCCAGAGTCAATGGAATGTTGGAAAATGACTGTCAATGCATCCACTATTTCCAAGGCCACCTCCTTAAGTACTCTGGGATGCAGTCCATCAGGCCCTGGGGATTTATCGGCCTTCAATCCCATCAATTTCCCCAACACAATTTCCCGGCTAATAAGGATTTCCCTCAGTTCCTCCTCCTTACTAGACCCCCCGACCCCTTTTATAACCGGAAGGTTGTTTGTGTCCTCCTTCGTGAATACCGAACCAAAGTACTTGTTCAATTGGTCCGCCATTTCTTTGTTCCCCGTTATGACTTCCCCTGATTCTGACTGCAGGGGACCTACGTTTGTTTTTACTAACCTTTTTCTCTTTACATATCTACAGAAAGTTTTGCAATCCGTCTTAATGTTCCCTGCAAGCTTCTGCTCATACTCCATTTTCCCTGCCCTAATCAAACCCTTTGTCCTCCTCTGCTGAGTTCTAAATTTCTCCCAGTCCCCAGGTTCGCTGCTATTTCTGGCCAATTTGTATGCCACTTCCTTGGCTTTAATACTATCCCTGATTTCCCTTGATAGCCACGGTTGAGCCACCTTCCCTTTTTTATTTTTATGCCAGACAGGAATGTACAATTGTTGTAGTTCATCCATGCGGTCTCTAAATGTCTGCCATTGCCCATCCACAGTCAACCCCTTAAGTATCATTCGCCAATCCATCCCAGTCCAATTCACGCCTCATACCTTCAAAGTTACCCTTCTTTAAGTTCTGGACCATGGTCTCTGAATTAACTGTTTCATTCTCCATCCTAATGCAGAATTCCACCATATTATGGTCACTCTTCCCCAAGGGGCCTCGCACAACGAGATTGCTAATTAATCCTCTCTCATTACATAACACCCAGTCTAAGATGGCCTCCCCCCTAGTTGGTTCCTCGACATATTGGTCTAAAAAACCATCCCTTATGCACTCCAGGAAATCCTCCTCCACCGTATTGCTTCCAGTTTGGTTAGCCCAATCTATGTGCATATTAAAGTCACCCATTATAACTGCTGCACCTTTATTGCATGCACCCCTAATTTCCTGTTGATGCCCTCCCCAACATCACTACTACTGTTTGGAGGTCTGTACACAACTCCCACTAACGTTTTTTGCCCTTTGGTGTTCTGCAGCTCTACCCATATAGATTCCACATCATCCAAGCTAATGTCCTTCCTAACTATTGCCTTAATCTCTTCCTTAACCAGCAATGCTACCCCACCTCCTTTTCCTTTTATTCTATCCTTCCTGAATGTTGAATACCCCTGGATGTTGAGTTCCCAGCCCTGATCATCCTGGAGCCAAGTCTCCGTAATCCCAATCACATCATATTTGTTAACATCTATTTGCACAGTTAATTCATCCAGCTTATTGCGGATACTCCTTGCATTAAGACACAAAGCCTTTAGGCTTGTTTTTTTAACACCCTCTGTCCTTTTAGAATTTTGCTGTACAATGGCCCTTTTTGTTCTTTGCCTTGGGTTTCTCTGCCCTCCACTTTTCCTCATTTCGTTTCTTCTTTTGCTTTTGCCTTCTTTTTGTTTCCCTCTATCTCCCTGCATTGGTTCCCATCCCCCTGCCATATTAGTTTAACTCCTCCCCAACAGCACTAGCAAACACTCTCCCGAGGACATTGGTTCCGATTCTGCCCAGGTGCAGACCGTCCGGATTGTACTGGTCCCACCTCCCCCAGAACCGGTTCCAATGCCCCAGGAATTTGAATCCCTCCCTGCTGCACCATTGCTCAATCCACGTATTCATCTGAGCTATCCTGCGATTCCTACTCTGACTAGCACGTGGCACTGGTCGCAATCCCGAGATTACTACTTTTGAGGTCCTACTTTTTAATTTAGCTCCTAGCTCTTTAAATTCATTTCGTAGGACCTCATCCCTTTTTTTTTACCTATGTCGTTGGTACCAACGTGCACCACGACAACTGGCTGTTCTCCCTCCCTTTTTAGAATGTGCTGCACCCGCTCCGAGACATCCTTGACCCTTGTACCAGGGAGGCAACATACCATCCTGGAGTCTCGGTTGCGGCCGCAGAAACGCCTATCTATTCCCCTTATAATTGAATCCCCTATCATTATCGCTCCCCCACTCTTTTTCCTGCCCTCCCGTGCAACAGAGCCAGCCACGGTGCCATGAAATTGGCTGCTGCTGCCCTCTCCTGATGAGTCATCCCCCTCAACAGTACTCAAAGCAGTGTATCTGTTTTGCAGTGGGATGACCACAGGGGACCCCTGCACTACCTTCCTTGCACTACTCTTCCTGCTGGTCTTCCATTCCCTCGCTGGCTGTGGACCCTTCTCCTGCGGTAAGACCAACTCGCTCCACGTGCTACTCACGTCATTCTCAGCATCGTGGATGCTCCAGAGTGAATCCACCCTCAGCTCCAACTCCGCAACGCGGACCGTCAGGAGCCGGAGGTGGATACATTTCCCGCACATGTAGTCGTCAGGGACACTGGTGTTGTCCCTGAGTTCCCACATGGTGCAGGAGGAGCATATCACGTGACCGAGCTGTCCTGCCATGACTTAACCCTTAGATACACTTAAATTGGCGACAACAATGTTAAAAGTTACTGACTAATAAAGAAAAAGAAAAAGAAAAACTACTCACCAATCCGCAGCCAATCACTTACCACGTTGGCTGTGACGTCACCTTTTGATTTCTTTCTACTTCTTTTTTGCCTTCTCTCCCAGCTGGAGCTGCACCGGTACGCCTCTCTGGACTCCCGCCTCTCTCGACGCTCCCCAGACTGCTGAGCCTTTTATAGGCTGCTGCCTCTCTGGACTCCCGCCTCTCTCGACGCTCCCCGGACTGCTGAGCCTTTTATAGGCCGCTGCCTCTCTCGACTCCCGCCTCTCTCGACGCTCCCCGGACTGCTGAGCCTTTTATAGGCTGCTGCCTCTCTCGACTCCTGCCTCTCTCGACGCTCCCCAGACTGCTGAGCCTTTTATAGGCCGCTGCCTCTCTCGACTCCCGCCTCTCTCGACGCTCCCCGGACTGCTGAGCCTTTTATAGGCCGCTGCCTCTCTCGACTCCCGCCTTACAGTGATGAGTTTTGTTATCTCCTTTTACAGCGTATTAGAAGGGGAAACTTTCAGACAGGAAACACAAACCAAACATCGGGTCAAGATCTGATGGAGGCAGTCGATTCATCAGGACCTGAATATCATCGGCCTTTGAAAATGGAAGGAGAAATGTTTGTCTGTTCTGTCTGTTGGAAAAGATTTCAATTATCATCCTGACTGGAAATGTACCGAGACACACACACCCAAGTGAGTGTTCCAGTGCACTGACTGTGGAAAGAGCTCTAACCAGTTACACAGCCTGAAAAAACATCACACCATTCAAAGTGCAAAGAAACTGTAAACGTCTTGTGTGAGTGGGCGAGGCTTCAACTGATTGTCCAACCATGGAGAGTCACAAGGATACCCGCACCACGGAGAAACCGTGGAAATGTGGGGACTGTGGGAAGGTATTCAGATCACCGTCTGAGCTGGAAATTCATCGACGCAGTCACAGTGGGGAGAGGCCATTCACCTGCTCAGAGTGTGGGAAGGGATACACTCAGTCATCCCAACTTGTCGCCCACCGGCGAGTTCACACTGGGGAGAGACCTTTCACCTGCTTTGAGTGTGGGAAGGCATTCAGTGGGTCATCCAGCCTGCTGATGCACCAGCGAGTTCACACCGGGGAGAGGCCATTCACTGCTCTGAGTGTGAAGGGATTCAATGCATCATCCGACCTGCTGAAACACCAGCGAGTTCACACTGGGGAGAGACCATTCACCTGCTCTCAGTGTGGGAAGCGATTCACTGAGCAATCCAACCTGCTGAAACACCAGCGAGTTCACACTGGGGAGAGGCCATTCACCTGCTCCGTGTGTGGGAAACGATTCACTCAGTCATCCATCCTGCTAACACACAGCGAGTTCACACTGGGGAGATGCCGTTCACCTGCTCTGAGTGTGGGAAAGGATTCACTCAGTCATCCACCCTGCTGAGACACCAGCAATTTCACACTGGGGAGAGGCCGTTCACCTGCTCTGAATGTGGGAAGGGATTCACTCAGTCATCCGACTTGCTGACACACCAGCGAGTTCACACTGGGGAGAGGCCGTTCACCTGCTCTGATTGTGGGAAGGGATTCACTCGATCATCCACCCTGTTGACACACCAGCGAGTTCACAAGTGACTGCAGGGGTGGGATTCTGCTGTTGTTGCTGCTTTTAATCACATCCTGACTGAACCATGTTCATTCTGACATTTGGGGTTTATTTATGCTGATGTTAATAACCCTATAACGTGCTGGACTTTAATATTCTAGATAGATTACTGATTGTGTTCTTGGGGCTGCAGTGTCCACTTAAGAAAAGCTGTATGTTATCTTTCCCCTTAATTCAGAAACTCTCAACAGATATTCACTTTGCAATAAAATTATGAATTTTTACTTTAATTCTAAATTGACCTTTGTTACAAAATCTACAATTGTATCAAAGTTTCCACTGAATAAAATCTCCAATTACAAAGAGCTTGCTGACAATTCTTACTGACTTGCACATTACACACAGTGGCCCCTCCATTATCCACCAGAAAGAAGGGGAATGGGAATTGGTGGAGAATCAGTGTCCCCAAATGTAGCCCCTCCCGTCTGGTGTAACAATCCCCTCGGCATGGGAATAGAGACAAATCCAGACCAAAACTGTACACAGTACTCCAGGTGTGGTCTTACCAATACCCTATACAGTTGTAGCAAGACTTCCCTACTTTTATACTCCATCCCCCTTGCAATAAAGGCCAGCATTCCATTTGCCTTCCTGATTACTTGCTGTACTTGCATGCTAACTTTTTGAGTTTAGAAACATAGAAACATAGAAACATAGAAAATAGGTGCAGGAGCAGGCCATTCAGCCCTTCTAGCCTGCACCGCCATTCAATGAGTTCATGGCTGAACATGAAACTTCAGTACCCCCTTCCTGCTTTCTCGCCATAACCCTTGATCCCCCGAGTAGTAAGGACTTCATCTAACTCCCTTTTGAATATATTTAGTGAATTGGCCTCAACTACTTTCTGTGGTAGAGAATTCCACAGGTTCACCACTCTCTGGGTGAAGAAGTTTCTCCTCATCTCGGTCCTAAATGGCTTACCCCTTATCCTCAGACTGTGACCCCTGGTTCTGGACCTCCCCAACATTGGGAACATTCTTTCTGCATCTAACCTGTCTAAACCCGTCAGAATTTTAAACGTTTCTATGAGGTCCCCTCTCATTCTTCTGAACTCCAGTGAATACAAGCCCAATTGATCCAATCTTTCTTGATAGGTCAGTCCCGCCATCCCGGGAATCAGTCTGGTGAACCTTCGCTGCACTCCCTCAATAGCAAGAATGTCCTTCCTCAAGTTAGGAGACCAAAACTGTACACAATACTCCAGGTGTGGCCTCACCAAGGCCCTGTACAACTGTAGCAACACCTCCCTGCCCCTGTATTCAAATCCCCTCGCTATGAAGGCCAACATGCCATTTGCTTTCTTAACCGCCTGCTGTACCTGCATGCCAACCTTCAATGACTGATGTACCATGACACCCAGGTCTCGTTGCACCTTCCCTTTTCCTAATCTGTCACCATTCAGATAATAGTCTGTCTCTCTGTTTTTACCACCAAAGTGGATAACCTCACATTTATCCACATTATACTTCATCTGCCATGCATTTGCCCACTCACCTAACCTATCCAAGTCACTCTGCAGCCTAATAGCATCCTCCTCGCAGCTCACACTGCCACCCAACTTAGTATCATCCGCAAATTTGGAGATACTGCATTTAATCCCCTCGTCTAAATCATTAATGTACAATGTAAACAGCTGGGGCCCCAGCACAGAACCTTGCGGCACTCCACTAGTCACTGCCTGCCATTCTGAAAAGTACCCGTTTACTCCTACTCTTTGCTTCCTGTCTGACAACCAGTTCTCAATCCACGTCAGCACACTACCCCCAATCCCATGTGCTTTAACTTTGCACATTAATCTCTTGTGTGGGACCTTGTCGAAAGCCTTCTGAAAGTCCAAATATACCACATCAACTGGTTCTCCTTTGTCCACTTTACTGGAAACATCCTCAAAAAATTCCAGAAGATTTGTCAAGCATGATTTCCCTTTCACAAATCCATGCTGACTTGGACCTATCATGTCACCATTTTCCAGATGCACTGCTATGACATCCTTAATAATTGATTCCATCATTTTACCCACTACTGAGGTCAGGCTGACCGGTCTATAATTCCCTGTTTTCTCTCTCCCTCCTTTTTTAAAAAGTGGGGTTACATTGGCTACCCTCCACTCCATAGGAACTGATCCAGAGTCAATGGAATGTTGGAAAATGACTGTCAATGCATCCGCTATTTCCAAGGCCACCTCCTTAAGTACTCTAGGATGCAGGCCATCAGGCCCTGGGGATTTATCTGCCTTCAATCCCATCAATTTCCCCAACACAATTTCCCGACTAATAAAGATTTCCCTCAGTTCCTCTTCCTTACTAGACCCTCTGACCCCTTTTATATCCGGAAGGTTGTTTGTATCCTCCTTAGTGAATACCGAACCAAAGTACTTGTTCAATTGATCCGCCATTTCTTTGTTCCCCGTTATGACTTCCCCTGATTCTGACTGCAGGGGACCTACGTTTGTCTTCACCAACCTTTTTCTCTTTACATACCTATAGAAACTTTTGCAATCCGCCTTAATGTTCCCTGCAAGCTTCTTCTCGTACTCCATTTTCCCTGTCCTAATCAAACCCTTTGTCCTCCTCTGCTGAGTTCTAAATTTCTCCCAGTCCCCAGGTTCGCTGCTATTTCTGGCCAATTTGTATGCCACTTCCTTGGCTTTAATACTATCCCTGATTTCCCTAGATAGCCACGGTTGAGCCACCTTCCCCTTTTTATTTTTACGCCAGACAGGAATGTACAATTGTTGTACTTCATCCATGCGGTCTCTAAATGTCTGCCATTGCCCATCCACAGTCAACCCCCTAAGTATCATTCGCCAATCTATCCTAGCCAATTCTCGCCTCATACCTTCAAAGTTACCCTTCTTTAAGTTCTGGACCATGGTCTCTGAATTTACTGTTTCATTCTCCATCCTAATGCAGAATTCCACCATATTATGGTCACTCTTCCCCAAGGGGCCTCGCACAATGAGATTGCTAATTAATCCTCTCTCATTACACAACACCCAGTCTAAGATGGCCTCCCCCCTAGTTGGTTCCTCAACATATTGGTCTAGAAAACCATCCCTTATGCACTCCAGGAAATCCTCCTCCACCGTATTGCTTCCAGTTTGGCTAGCCCAATCTATGTGCATATTAAAGTCACCCATTATAACTGCTACACCTTTATTGCATGCACCCCTAATTTCCTGTTTGATGCCCTCCCCAACATCCCTATTACTGTTTGGAGGTCTGTACACAACTCCTACTAACGTTTTTTGCCCTTTGGTGTTCTGCAGCTCTACCCATATAGATTCCACATCATCCAAGCTAATGTCTTTCCTAACTATTGCATTAATCTCCTCTTTAACCAGCAATGCTACCCCACCTCCTTTTCCTTTTATTCTATCCTTCCTGAATGTTGAATACCCCTGAATGTTGAGTTCCCAGCCCTGATCATCCTGGAGCCACGTCTCCGTAATCCCAATCACATCATATTTCATGTACAAGAACCTCCAGATCCCTCTGTACTACAGCATTTTGTAATTGTCCCCATTTAAATAATTCTTTGCTTTTTTATTTTTCCTACCAAAAGGGATAACCTGACATTTTACCACATTATCGTCCATCTGCCAGATTTTTGCCCACTCACTGAGCCTATCTATGTCACCTTGTAGATTCTTTGCGTCCTCCTCACAACCTATCTTTGTATCATCAGCAAAGTTGACTATGTTACACTCAGCCCCTTCAGCCAAGTTATTTATATTAGTTGTAAATAGTTGAGTCCCCAGCACTGATCCCTGCGGCACCCCACTAGTTAGTTTGCCAAGCTGAAAATGATCCATTTATCCTGACTCTCTGTTAGTTTTCTGTTAGTTTGCCAATCCTCTATCCATGCTGATATATTACCCGCAACCCCGTGAACTCTTAGTTTGTGAAGTAACCTTTTGTGTGGCACCATATGGTATGCTTTCTGGAAATCCAAATATATGACATCAACTGGTTCTCCTTTATCCACTTTGCTTGTTACATCCTCAAATAATTCCAGGAAATTTGTCAAACATGATTTCCCTTTCATGAAACCATGCTGACTCTGCTTGACTGCAATATAATTTCCTAAATGTTCTGCTACTACTTCCTTAATGATAGGCTCCAGTATTTTCTGAATGACAGATGGTAGGCTAACTGGTCTATAGTTTCCTGCTTTCTGTCTCCCTCGTTTCTTAATTAGGGATGTACATTTGCGGTTTTCCAGTCCGCTGGGATCTCTCCAGAATTCAGGTCATTTTGGTACATTACAACCGATGCATCCACTATCTCTGCAGCCACTTCTTTAAAGACCCTAGGATGCATGTCATCATGTCCAGGAGACTTGTCCACCTTTAGTCCCATTAGTTTGATTAGTACTTAATCTCTAGTGACAGTGACTGTTTTAAGTTACCGCCCCCCCCCCGCCCCTTTATTAGCTCCTTGATTATCAACTGTTGGGATGTTTTTAGTATCCTCTACTGTGAAGACCGATACAAAATGTTTGTTCAAAGTCTCTGCCATTTCCGTGTTTCCCATTATTAATTCTCCAGTCTCATCTTCTAAGGGACCAATGTTTATTTTAGCAACTCGTTTCCATTTTATATTCCTGTAGAAGCTCTTACTGTCTGTTTTTATATTTCGTGTTAATTTGCTCCCATCTACTATCTTCTCTGTCTTTATCATTTTTTAAGTCGTCATTTGCTGGTTTCTAAAAATTTCCCAATCCTCTGGCCTTCCACTGTCCTTCGCAACATTGTATGCCTTTTTTCAATTTGACACCATCCTTTACTTCCTTAGTTAGCCAGGGATGGTTCATCCTTCTCTTAGCATCTTTATTTCTCACTTGAATAAATCTTTGCTGAGAGTTATGTAATATCTCCTTAAATGTTTGCCATTGTGTTTCTACAGTCTTACTCTTGAACATATTTTCCCAATCCACTTGGTGTCAGTGACAAGTGTCGATTTATATCACATGGGAGGAGATTGGTGTCAGTGACTGTGGGATTGGTTCAACCTTCTTTGACCTGACCAAGGCCTTTGACACTGTTAAACGTGAGGGATTATGGAGTGTAATCTTCACATTCAGCTGTCCATATGCCCAATAGGACACTCCCAAAGCAAGCGCTCGACTCGGAGCTTCGACACGGCAGGGACAATGGGTGGGCGGGGCTTCAGGATGTCTGTCAGTTTGATTGGACACATGTTTGTGCCCAGGTCAGTGGCCCCTGAAAGGGAACCCTGTGCTGATTGTTGTCTGATGTCCCTGGGTCAACCTGGGCTCACCCTATTGGGTCAACCCGGGCTCACCCTATTGGGTCAACCCGGGCTCACCCTATTGGGTCAACCCGGGCTCACCCTATTGGGTCAACCCGGGCTCACCCTATTGGGTCAACCCGGGCTCACCCTATTGGGTCAACCCGGGCTCACCCTATTGGGCTAGCCTGGTCTCACCCTATTGGGTCAGCCCGAGCTCACCCTATTGGGCCAGCCCGAGCTCACCCTATTGGGCCAGCCCGGGCTCACCCTATTGGGCCAGTCCGGGCTCACCCTATTGGGCCAGTCCGGGCTCACCCTATTGGGCCAGCACAAAAGGCCCATTATCCAGCAGAGAAAATTAGCAGCTCATTGATTTTGTTGTCACTCTGCGCACAGTGGATGCAGAACTGAACCCAACCTTGTAAACTGGAAATGCATTGTCACAATCACACTGGGGAGAGGCTGTTCACCTGCTCTGAGTGTGAAATGGGATTCATGACATCATCTGAGAATTCCTCATCGGCGCCAAACCCCGGAGCCGGCGCCTCACAACTTGAGCTGCCTCGGGGAAATCCCCTCCGTGCCTTTCAGTTCCGCGCGGAGGGGTTTCCTGTACGGGCTGCTCCTGCACACCCTCAACTTTGCCATCCTCGCCGGCCGTCCGGACACGCCATGGCATACCATCTTGCCGTCCGGAGGAGGCGGGGGTCCCCGATGGAGGGCACTCTACGCAGGGGTCCTCCCACTATTCATCGGGGACTTGGCCTGGAGGGTGATGCACGGAGCAGTGCCGTGCAACAAATTTTTAAGCCGGTTCACGGACTCCCAGGCCGCCTGCAATTTCTGCGGTCTGGAGGAGTCCGTGTTCCATGTTTTTATTGAGTGCACAAGGTTGCAGCCCCTGTTCCATTATTTGAAGGGGCTGCTCCTGAAATTCTGGCTGCACTTTAGTCCCACTCTCCTGATCTTTGGGCACCCTGTGCGGAGGGGAGCGGGTGGGTCCGAAGGCCTCCTCGTAGGACTGCTCCTGGGCACGGCCAAGGGTGCCATCAGCCGGTCCAGGCAGCGGGCGGTCAAGGGGGTCGTTCAACCTGACTGCCTGCCTCTCTTCCGCTCTTACATCCGGTCCAGGGTGTCCTTGGAGATGGAGCACGCGGTGTCCACCGGTACGCTCGTGGCCTTCCGCGAGAGGTGGGCACCGGAGGGACTGGAGTGCATCATCACGCCCGGCAACCAAATTTTAATTTGATTTTACGTTTTAAAGTTTAATTTGTTTTAATTGCCGGTGCTTTTAGTGTCCCCTTCCCTTTTATAGGGGGCACTGGAAAAATGTGATTTTAGCGCCCAAAAAAAAAATCACAAAAAAAATGAAAAACACAAAAAAAAAAAACAAAAAAAGGAAAAAAGGGCCTTGTAAATGTCTGGCGTGTCACCCAGGTCGGGTGGCACGGTTTAATGTTTTATGTTTTCGCAGGTGAACTCCAAAAAGAGTTTCATGACATCATCTGAGAATTCCTCATCGGCGCCAAACCCCGGAACCTCCCTCGGGGGCCGGCGCCTCACAACTTGAGCCGCCTCGGGGAAATCCCCTCCGTGCCTTTCAGTTCTGCGCGGAGGGGTTTCCTGTACGGGCTGCTCCTGCACACCCTCAACTTTGCCATCCTCGCCGGCCGTCCGGACACGCCATGGCGTACCATCTTGCCGTCCGGAGGAGGCGGAGGTCCCCGATGGAGGGCACTCTATGCAGGGGTCCTCCCACTATTCATCGGGGACTTGGCCTGGAGGGTGGTGCACGGAGCAGTGCCGTGCAACAAATTTTTAAGCCGGTTCACGGACTCCCAGGCTGCCTGCAATTTCTGCGGTCTGGAGGAGTCCGTGTTCCATGTTTTTATTGAGTGCACGAGGTTGCAGCCCCTGTTCCATTATTTGAAGGGGCTGCTCCTGAAATTCTGGCTGCACTTCAGTCCCACTCTCCTGATCTTTGGGCACCCTGTGCGGAGGGGAGCGGGTAGGTCCGAAGGCCTCTTCGTAGGACTGCTCCTGGGCACGGCCAAGGGTGCCATCAGCCGGTCCAGGCAGCGGGCGGTCGTTCAACCTGACTGCCTGCCTCTCTTCCGCTCTTACATCCGGTCCAGGGTGTCCTTGGAGATGGAGCACGCGGTGTCCACCGGTACGCTCGCGGCCTTCCGCGAGAGGTGGGCACCGGAGGGACTGGAGTGCATGATCACGCCCGGCAACCAAATTTTAATTTGATTTTACGTTTTTAAGTTTAATTTGTTTTAATTGCCGGTGCTTTTAGTGTCCCCCTTCCCTTTTATAGGGGGCACTGTGGAAAATTGTGATTTTAGTGCCCAAAAAAAAAAAAAAAAAAAAAGAAAAACACAAAAAAAAAAACAAAGGGGGGAAAAAAAAAAGGGCCTTGTAAATGTCTGGAGTGTCACCCAGGTCGGGTGGCACCGTTTAATGTTTTATGTTTTGCAGGTGAACTCCAAAAAGAGTTTCATGACATCATCTGACCTGCTGAGACACCAGCGAGTTCACATGTGACTGCAGGGATTGGATTATTCTGTTATTGCTGCTGTTAATCACATCTTAACTGAATCATGTTCATTCTGTCAGTTGGGGATTGTTTCTGCTGATGTTAATAACCCCTATAACTGGGCTGGATTTTAATATTTTGTTTTTCAAATAACAGAGTGTGTCGATATTTGATGAATCCAAAATAAGAGACTAATTGACATCCTGTTGCTGACTGCTCCATTTTGGGCCTTTTCTCCTTTCTAACTCTGGATTATTTTAGTTCTTATACCTTCGGTTACTCTCAGGGGCAAGTCCCAGTTTCCCATACCTTCCAGAGTTGATCTAGCCTTGGTATCCAGGGAAGGTGTTGATAACACGCCCAGGATCACTAAACATAAAACCCAGTCTGTTAATCACCTTCAGATACTGGACTTAGCGTGTGCCCCACAGTATCTCTCTCACCTTCGATATGTGAATGGAGCATCACGCCTGCAAATCTGGTTTCAATTTGTATTTGAATCCACTCAGCAAACATATTTTTAAAAAGATGCACATGTAAACCAATCACATCAAATAATTGGCAAAGATTTCGAGTCAACAAGATCAATAAGTAAACACGTCACGGCCCAATAAACCAGCTCTATATTCACAGGAGAAAGTCTGTTATCTAACTCCTCGAATGTCAGTTGGTGAGATGAGCGACTGAATCACTTTCCATGTACAACACCATCCATTCCCACTGTGCCCACATTTACAGTGTTGAGTCAGGTGGGTGCACGGGTCTCACAGACTGAACGATTGGTTGAAGGTGTATCCACACACAACATGTGTCCTGTTTCTCCCCGCTGTGATTGGTGTTTTTACAAAGGCTGATGAGAAGGTGATCCTGATCAATCCGGGAATCTGTCAAATCTTGAGGCGATGTTTGGATTGAGTTTCCCAGCTGCAGATCCTCCCCTTCTAATACCCGGCAAATAAATGGTGCTTACAAACATTGTTACTTTAAATACAGGATAGAGATACAGAACAGACAATTCTAGATCCTACACAACATTCTGTCCCCCCGGGGGGGGCCTGTCACCGGGAGAAAGCCCCGGAGCTGCCCCCCCGCTCGGGGAAAGGCCGGAGGCCCACAGCGGGTGTGTGTGAGGCGGATAATGCTGAGTATTGTCTCTCGGGCGGGACACTCGGTGTGTGTGAAGCCCGCGGCCCCGCGGGGTTTATTAACCCGCTCCCTCCCTCCGCCCATCTCTCAGCCGCTGCCTCAGACACAGCCGCCCCACCGCGCATGCTCAGCTCACGCTGCACGGGTGATTGACGGCGGCTCCGGTCCAATTGGGATGAGCAGGGGGCGGGGCTGGAGGACCGAGCGGGCGGGGCTGGAGGACCGAGCGGGCGGTTTGTCCTCCAAGCAATCGGAGTGTGCGAGGGGCGGGGCTTGCGGCCACCATCCCCCCCCAGTGGGCGGGGCTGAGCCCGGATCTCCAGCACTGAGCATGCGCGGGCGGCGGTGGCGACAGTTGGTGGAACCCGGATGATGCGGGACACGAGACGGTGGGTTGTCGGCGCGGGGCAGGAATTGGAGCCGCGAGTGGGGCTGGTGAGTGACATAAACACCTGGTGTAGGGCCCAGGGCCCAATAACAGGCCAGAGGCTGAGCCCGGGGTTGTCCCGCCCGCCCGCGGGCTCCCAGGGACACCCCATTTAATGCATTCTGGAAGCAGGAGAAAAATGGGAGGCATTCTAAACCAAATGGTCCAATTTAAAGGTGACCACAAATCTGTGAGGGGCAGGATCAGCTGATCAATCTGTTAAAGCATTAATAGCAGTATAGAGCACAACAACAAGCTCATTATGGTCAACCTTTATCAGTCACTAGTTAGACCTCAGATATTGAGGGTTGGGCTCAATTCTGGGCACCACACTTTGAAAAGTTCATCAATAATAACATAGGAAATAGGTGCAAGAGTCGGCCATTCGGCCCTTCGAGCCTACACCACCATTCAGTAAGATCAGGACTGATCATTCACCTCAGTACCCCTTTCCTGCTTTCTCTCCACACCCCTTGATCCCTTTAGCTGTAAGGGCCATATCTAACTCCCTCTTGAATATATCTAATGAACTGGCATCAACAACTCTCTGTGGCAGGGAATTCCACAGGTTAACAACTCTCTCAGTTAAGAAGTTTCTCCTCATCTCAGCCCTAAATGGCCTATCCTGTAGCCTGAGACTGTATCCCCTGGTTCTGGACTTCCCCAACATCGGGAACATTCTTCCTGCATCTAACCTGTCGCGTCCCGTCAGAATCTTATATATTTCTATGAGATCCCCTCGCATCCTTCTAAACTCCAGTGTATAAAGTCTGAGTTGATCCAGTCTCTCCTCATGTGTCAATCTAGCCATCCCTGGAATCAGTCTGGTGGACCTTCGCTGTACTCCCTCAATAGCAAGAACGTCCTTACTCAGATTAGGAGACCAAAACTGTACACAATATTCCAGGTGAGACCTCACCAAGGCCCTGTACAATTGCAGTAAGGCCTCCCTGCTCCTATACTCAAATCCCCAAGCTATGAAGGCCAACATGCCAACATGCCATTTGCCTTCTTTACCGCCTGCTGTAGCTGCATGCCAACTTTCAATGACTGATGAACCATGACACCCAGGTCTCGTTGCACTTCCCCTTTTCCTAATCTGCCGCAATTCAGATAATATTCTGCCTTTGTGTTTTTGCCACCAAAGTGAATAACCTCACATTTATCCACATTATACTGCATCTGCTATGCATTTGCCCACTCACCTAACCGGTCCAAATCACCCTGCAGCCTCTTGGCATCCTCCTCACAGCTCACACCACCACCCAGTTTAGTGTCATCTGAAAATATGGAGATATTACACTCAATTCCTTCATCCAAAAAATGTATGTATATTGTAAAGAGCTGGGGTCCCAGCACTGAGCCCTGCGGCACTCCACTAGTCACTGGCTCCCATTCCGAAAAGGACCCGTTTATCCCGACTCTCTGCTTCCTGTCTGCCAACCAATTCTCTATCCCCGTCAGTACATTACCCCCAATACCATGTGCTTTGATTTTGCACATTAATCTCTTATGTGGGACCTTGTCAAAGGCCTTTTGAAAGTCCAAATACATCACATCCACTGGTTCTCTCTTGTCCACTCTACTCGTTACATCCTCAAAAAATTACAGAAGATTTGTCAAGCATGATTTCCCTTTCATAAATCCATGCTGACTTGGACCGATCCTGTCACTGCTTTCCAAATGCGCTGCCATTTCATCTTTAACAATTGATTCCAACATTTTCCCCACTACTGATGTCAGTCAACCGGTCTATAATTACCTGTTTTCTCTCTCCCTCCTTTTTTAAAAAGTGGTGTTACATTAGCTACCCTCCAGTCCATAGGAACTGATCCAGAGTCGATAGACTGTTGGAAAATAATTACCAATACGTCCACTATTTCTAGGGCCACTTCCTTAAGTACTCTGGGATGCAGACAATCAGACCCCGGGGATTTATCGGCCTTCAATCCCATCAATTTCCCCAACACAATTTCCCGCCTAATAAGGATATCCTTCAGTTCCTCCTTCTCACTAGACCCTTGGTCCCCTAGTACATCCGGAAGGTTATTTTTGTCTTCCTTTGTGAAGACAGAACCAAAGTATTTGTTCAGTTGTCTGCCATTTCTTTGTTCCCCATTATAAATTCACCTGAGTCCGACTGCAAGGGACCTACGTTTGTCTTCACTAATCTTTTTCTCTTCACATATCTATAGAAGCTTTTGCAGTCAGTTTTTATGTTCCCGGCAAGCTTCCTCTCGTACTCTATTGTCCCACTCCTAATTAAACCCTTTGTCCTCCTCTGCTGAATTCTAAATTTCTCCCAGTCCTCAGGTTTGCTGCTTTTTCTGGCCAATTTATATGTCTCTTCCTTGGATCTAATACTATCCATAATTTCCCTTGTTAGCCAAGGTTGAGCCTCCTTCCCTGTTTTATTTTTACTCCAGACAGGGATGTACAACCGTTGAAGTTCATCCATGTATCTATAACTGTTTGCCATTGCCTATCCACCGTCAACCCTTTAAGTATCATTTGCCAGTCTATTCTAGCCAATTCACGCCTCATGCCGTCGAAGTTAGCTCTCCTTAAGTTCAGGACCCTAGTTTCTGAATTAACTGTGTCACTCTCCATCTTAATAAAGAATTTTACTATATTATGGTCACTCTTCCCCAAGAGGCCTCGCACAACAAGATTTCTAATTAGTCCCTTCTCATTACAAATCACCCAGTCTCGGATGGCCAGCTCTCGAGTTGGTTCCTTGACATATTGGTCAAGAAAACTATCCCTAGTACACTCCAGGAAATCCTCCTCCACCACATTGCTACCAGTTTGGTTAGCCCAATCTATATCTAAATTAAAGTCGCCCATGATAACTGCTGTATCTTAATTGCACACATCCCTTATTTCTTGTTTGATGCTGTCGCCAACCTCACTACTTATAGTTCGTGGCCTGTACACAACTCCCACCAGCGTTTTGTGCCCTTTGGTATTCCGTAGCTCCACCCATACCGATTCCACATCATCCAAGCTAATGTCATTCCTTACTATTGCATTAATTTCCTCTTTAACCAACAACGCCACCCTGCCTCCTTTTCCTTTCTGTCTATCCTTCCTAAATGTTGAATAATCCTGGATGTTGAGTTCCCAGCCTTGGTCACCCTGGAGCCATGTCTCTGTGAAGCCAATTACATCATATCCATTAACTGCTATCTGCACAGTTAATTCGTCCACCTTATTCCGAATACTCCTCGCATTGAGGCACAGAGCCTTCAGGCTTGTCTTTTTAACACACATTGCCCCTTTAGAATTTTGCTGAATGTGACCCTTTTGTTTTTTGCCTTGGATTTCTCTGCCCTCCACTTTTACTATTCTTACTATTCTCCTTTCTATCTTTTGCCTCTGTCTCCCTTTTATTTTCCTCTGTCTCCCTGCATAGGTTCCCATCCCCCTGCCATATTAGTTTAACTCCTCCCCAACAGCACTAGCAAACACTCCCCCTAGGACATTGGTTCCGGTCCTGCCAGGTACAGACTGTCCGGTTTGTACTGGTCCCACCTCCCCCAAGAACTGGTTCCAATGTCCCAGAAATTTGAATCCCTCCCTTCACTCATCAAGCCATGTATTCATCTAAGCTATCCTGCAATTTCTACTCTGACTAGCACGTGGCACTGATAGCAATCCTGAGATTACTACTTTTGAGGTCCTACTTTTTAATTTAGCTCCTAGCTCCCTAAATTTGTCTCGTAGGACCTCATCCCGTTTTTTACCTATATCGTTGGTACCTATATGCACCACGACAACTGGCTGTTCACCCTCCCTTTTCAGAAAGTCCTGCACCCGCTCCGAGACATCCTTGACCCTTGCACCAGGGAGGCAACATACCATCCTGGAGTCTCGGTTGCGGCTGCAGAAACGCCTATCTATTCCCCTTACAATTGAATCCCCTATCACTATCGCTCTCCCACTCTTTTTCCTGCGCTCCTGTGCAACAGAGCCAGCCACAGTGCCGTGAACTTGCCTTCCCTTGATGAGTCATCCCCCTCAACAGCACCCAAAGTGGTGTATCTGTTTTGCAGGGGGATGACCGCATGGTACCCCTGCACTACCTTCCTTGCACTGCTCTTTCTGTTGGTCACCCGTTCGCGAGCTGGCTGTATACCCTTTACCTGCGGTGTGACCAACTCGCTAAACGTGCTATTCACGTCATTCTCAGCATCATGGATGCTCCAGAGTTCATCCACCCGCAGCTCCAGTGCCGCAATGCGGTCCATCAGGAGCTGCAGGCAGATGCACTTCCCGCACGAGTAGTCGTCAGGGACACCGGAAGTGTCCGAGTTCCCACATAGTACAGGAGGAGCATAACACGTGTCCGAGCTCTCCTGCCATGATTTAACCCTTAGATTAACTTAATTGAGCAACAACAATGTTAAAAGGTTACTTACTGATAAAGAAAGAAAAAGAAAAACTTCTTGCCAATCACCAGCCAATCACTTACCCCCTTGGCTGTGACATCACCTTTCGATTTCTTTCTACTTTTTTGCCTCCCTGTAGCTGCACAAGCTCCGCCTCCCCACGCACCTCCCGAGCCTCTGGCTGACGCACCACGAACTCCCGACGACTCACGGAGGCTGGGCCTTTTTATAGGCCTCTCCTCGCACCTCCTGAGCCTCTGGCTGACGCACCACGAACTCCCGACGACTCACGGATGCTGGGCCTTTTTATAGGTCTCTCCACGCAATAATTTTCAAAACGATAAGTGCTTCGGAGGAGTTGCCTGGACTGGAGAATTTTAGCTATGAGGAAATATTGGATAGGCTGGGTTTTTTTTTGGAAGGGAGGAGGTTGAGAGGGGAGACCTAATTGAGGTGTATTAAATTATGAGGGGCCTGGATAGAGTGGATAGGAAGGACCTATTCCCCTTAGCAGAGGGTCAACAAACAGGGGGCATAGATTTAAAGTGGTAGGAGGTTTAGAGGGGAAATCTCTTCACCCAGAGGGTGGTGGGGGTCTGGAACTCGCTGCCTGAAAGGGTGGTAGAGGCAGAAACCCTCATAGCATTTAAAACAAACTTGGCTATGCACTTGAAGTGCCGCGACCTACAAGGCCATGGACCAAGAGCTGAAAAGTGGGATTAGGCTGGATAGCTCTTTGTCAGCCGGCACAGACACGATGGGCTGAATGGCCTCCTTCACTACTGTAAACTTCAGTGATTCCATGGTCCTGTACTTAGTGATGACGTTTGTAAATTATGAGAAATATAGAAGATTAAAGGATGATCTAATTGAGGTGTTTAAGATTAAAGATAGGGTGGATGGAGAGAAACGATTTCCTCTGGTGAGGGAGTCTACAACAAGGGTCACAACTTTAAAATCAGAGCCAGGCCGTTCAGGGTGATGTCAGGAAGCACTTCCTTACACAAATGCTGATTGGCTGTTTCTCTTTGTTGGAGAGTCTGGAACTAGGGGTCACAGTCTCAGGATAACGGACGGCCATTTAGGATTGAGATGAGGAGAAATGTCTTCACTCAAAGGGTTGTAAATCTTTGGAATTCTCTGCCCCAAAGAGCTGTGGATGCTCAGTCGTTGAGTATATTCAGGGCTGAGATCGATAGATGTTTGTACAGTAAAGAAATCAAGGGATACGCGGATAGTGCGGGAAAGTGGAGCTGAGGTAGAAACATAGAAAGTAGGTGCAGGAGTCGCCATTCGGCCCTTTGAGTCTGCACCACCATTCAATATGATCATGGCTGATCATGCAACTTCAGTATCCCATTCCTGCTTTCTCTCCATAACCCTCAATCCCTTTAGCTGTAAGAGCCACATCTAACTCCCTTTTGAATATATCTAACGAACTGGCCTCAACAACTTTCTGTGGTGGAGAATTCCACAGGTTCACAATTCTCTGAGTGAAGAAGTTTCTCCTCATCTCGGTCCTATAGGCTTACCCCTTATCCTTAGACTGTGAACCCTGGTTCTGGACTTCCCCAACATCGGGAACATTCTTCCTGCATTTGACCTGTCCAGTCCCGTCAGAATTTTATATGTTTCTATGAGATCCCCCCTCATTCTTCGAAATTCCAGTGAATATAAGCCCAGTCAATCCAGTCTTTCTTCATATGTCAGTCCTGCCATCCCGTCAGCCATGATCTTATTGAATGGTGGAGCAGGCTCGAGGGGCTGTTTAACCCACTCCTGCTCCTATTTCTTATGCTCTTAAAGCCTAGTGGAAATCCGGAACTCTGTTCCCCATAAAACGGAGGCTGGGGGCCAATTGAAAATTCCAAAACTGAGATAGATAGATTTCCTTAGGCAAGGGTATTAATGGCGATGGAACCAAGGCAGGTAGACGGAGTTAAAATACTGATCTAATTGAATGGCGGAACAGGCTCAAAGGGCTGAATGGCCTATTCCTGTTCCTATGCTCCTAATAATAGCTGTCGACACTCACTGTCGAGGTTCACACACGGACATTGGGCACATGGGGGGGGTGTGTGTGTGTGACTGTGTTTTGGGCACTGGGCGGGGTGTTGTTACCGTGTTTTGGGTAGTGGGGGGGGGAAGGGGATTATCAATGATTGGGCTGTAGGATGGGGAAGGGGATTATCAATGATTGGGCTGTAGGGTGAGGAAGGGGATTATCAATGACTGGGCTGTAGGGTGGGGAAGGGGATTATCAATGACTGGGCTGTAGGATGGGGAAGGGGATTATCAATGATTGGGCTGTAGGATGGGGAAGGGGATTATCAATGATTGGGCTGTAGGATGGGGAAGGAGATTATCAATGATTGGGCTGTAGGGTGGGGAAGGGGATTATCAATGACTGGGCTGTAGGATGGGGAAGGGGATTATCAATGATTGGGCTGTAGGATGGGGAAGGGGATTATCAATGATTGGACTGCAGGGTGGGGAAGGGGATTATCAATGATTGGGCTGTAGGGTGGGGAAGGGGATTATCAATGACTGGGCTGTAGGGTGGAGAAGGAGATTATCAATGACTGGGCTGTAGGGTGGGGAAGGCGATTATCAATGACTGGGCTGTAGGGTGGGGAAGGGGATTATCAATGACTGGGCTGTAGGGTGGGGAAGGCGATTATCAATGACTGGGCTGTAGGGTGGGGAAGGGGATTATCAATGACTGGGCTGTAGGGTGGGGAAGGGGATTATCAATGATTGGGCTGTAGGATGGAGAAGGAGAGAGAGGGGAACCAGTGAGTGTAGAACTGAACCCAGCCAGAGTCAGACATTAGTGAACCAGTTGGGTTTTTACGACAATCCGGCCGTTTTCATGGTCACTTTGTTCGAGTGCCGGCCCCACAATTTAGCAGATTCATTGTTCAATTTTCTAACCTGCCTCTTTGTGGGTTCTCTCTCTCACTCCCTTTTTCCTGTTTTAAATTAATTTTACAGGGTATTAGAAGGGGCGGATTTGCAGACGGGAAGCTCAGATCGCACACTGCATCAAGATCTGACAGAGTCACTCGATTCATCAGGACCTGAATATCATCGGCCTCTCAATATGGAAGCAAAAAGCACCGTTGACGGTGGGGAGAAAGTGTACACGTGTTGTGTGTGTGGACGTGGCTTCAGCCGAATCTCTGGCCTATCAAGGCACATGCGCAATCACACTGGGGAGAGGCCGTTCACCTGCTCCGAGTGTGGGAAGGGATTTACTCAGTCATCCGACCTTCTGAATCACCAGCGAGTTCACACTGGGGAGAGACCGTTCACCTGCTCCGTGTGTGGGAAGGGATTCACTTCGTCATCTAGCCTGCTGAATCATCAGCGAGTTCACTCTGATGAGAGACCTTTTAAATGCCCGGACTGTGGGAAGAGCTATAAAAGTTCTGGGGAACTGAGCTGCCATCAACGTGTTCACAGTGGGGAGAGACCGTTCAGGTGCTCTCACTGCGGGACTGGGTTCAGTCGATCATCTGAACTCACTGTACACCAGCGTACTCACACTGGGGAGAGGCCGTTCACCTGCTCCGTGTGTGGGAAAAGATTCACTCAGTCAAGCAACCTTCTGATACACCAACGAGTTCACACTGGGGAGAGACCTTTTAAATGCCCGGACTGCAGGAAATGCTATAAAAGTTCCGGGGAACTGAGCTGCCATCAACATGTTCACAGTGGGGAGAGACCGTTCACCTGCTCAGTGTGTGGGAAAAGATTCACTCAGTCATCCGACTTTCTGAGACACCAACGAGTTCACACTGGGGAGAGGCCATTCACCTGCTCCGTGTGTGGGAAGGGATTCACTCAGTCATGCAACCTGCTGACACACCAGCGAGTTCACACTGGGGAGAGGCCGTTCACCTGCTCTGAGTGTGGGAAGGGATTTACTCGTTCATCCAGCCTGCTGGCACACCAGCGAATTCACAAGTGACTGCAGGGGATGGATTCTGCTGTTTTTGCTGCTCTTAATTACAAGCAGGACTGAACCATGTTCATTCTGACAGAGGATCGTACAGCGGGAACAGAACCTCAGCCTGGACACAATTCTTCAGGGCCACACTAAGAGGGGAAAACGGCACTTTGGTTTTCCTCGTCTCTCTGCACTGACACAAAGTCACCGTGCGGGTTAATCTTGAGGTGTGTAAGAAATGAGTCCCAGCCGCTCTCTTCCATGGTTCAGAGCTCCTGGGCACGGAACAGAAGGCTCCTTTAGAAATGAACCCCAGTACTTGTTTGCTGTTTTAAATGGCCGTATTAACCCGCGTCGCTACTTTCAGTGATTTGTGTATCTGTACCCCTCGATCCCTTTGCTCCTCTGCCCCATTTAGACTCCTATTTTCCAAATAGAATGTGGCCTCCTTATTCTTCCTACCAAAACACACCACCTCTCACTGATCTGTACTGAAATTCATTTCCCAATTACACACGCATTCTGAAACTTATTAATGTCTTGCATTTTGTCACAGTCTTCCTCAGTATTAAATCTACTTTCCAATTTGTGTCATCTAAAAATGTGGAAATTGTACTTCTGATTCCCGAGTCCAAATCCTTTATGTAAATGGTGAACAACAATGTTCCCAGCACCGATCTCTGTGGAACGCCAGTGCCCACCTATTGCCAGAACTGTGCTCTCAGCACCGATCCCTGTGGAACACCACCTCCCACCTATTGCCAGAACAGTGGTCCCAGCACCGATCCCTGTGGAACACTACCTCCCACCTATTGCCAGAACAGTGGTCCCAGCACCGATCCCTGTGGAACACCATCTCCCACCTATTGCCAGAACAGTGGTCCCAGCACCGATCCCTGTGGAACACCACCTCCCACCTATTGCCAGAACAGTGGTCCCAGCACCGATCCCTGTGGAACACCATCTCCCGCCTATTGGCAGTCTCCGAGTAGCTACTCTTAATCCCTACTCTGTTTCCTGTTTTGTAACCAGCTTGCTATCCACAACAGTATATGAGATCTACAAGATGACCAAGTCAGGCCGTGTGGAGTGAAGGGCCAGGCAGCAGAATGGATGGAAAGATGGCTGCAAAACAGAAATCATTTGTTGAAGTTGAGGGCAGTTTGTTGCCATATTTCCATCCATTCTGTTACCTGACCTTTGACTCCACACGACCTGACCATGGTCATTTTGTAAGAGGGTACATACTGCAGACACAGTGCACCAGAGGTGGAGGGGGTGGATATTGAGTCCTGTGGCAGGGGCGCTGATTTCTCAGTCAGTTTTGTGGCAGCGCTCGTGGCGTTTTTCACCACGTTCCAATTTTTAAAATAAAAATCTTATTGCCAGTTTATTAAAGCCATTAAAAGCCTCTCTGATAGGGGTCACAATAAAATGATGCCTCATAGCTTTCCATCAGAGTTAGAATCCCAGTTAGAAAGCATTTAGTGACTGAGCCAGACTGGGCCGGGTCTAAGGTGTGAGTTAGTGATGGAAAAGTGGCGGCCAGCGTACTTGGCCCCAGGGCTGAGAACCCGGGCACTCGGGTTTCTGTGACATTGATTGATGAATTTTGTTCATTGCTCAGTCTCAGTCGCAATGGTGGGTCATCTTACTGTCCAGCGGAGGCTGGGGTCCCCAATGGAGGGCTCTCTATGCAGGGGTCATTCCCTGCACCATTGGGAATCTGGGGTGGAGAGTGTTGCACGGAGCAGTCGTGTACAACAGTTTTTATTATTATTAATAACTTTTATTTATAGGGCGGCTCTAACATAGTAAAACAGCCCAAGGAGCTTCACAGCAGTGTAACAAGACACAACAGATACATTTGACACTGAGCCATAAAAGAAATTAAGGCAGATGACCAAAAGCTTGGTTAAAGAGATAGGTCTTGAGGAGCATCTTAAAGGAGGAAAGAAAGGTAGAGAGGCGGAGAGGTTTAGGGAGGGAGTTCCAGAGCTTAGGGCCCAAACAGCTGAAGGCACGGCCACCAATGGTTGAGCAGTTACAATGAGGGATGTTCAAGAGGGCAGAATTTGAGGAGTGCAGAGGTCTTGTGGGGTTGTGAGGCTGAAAAAGACAGGGAGGGGCAAGGCCATGGAGCGATTTGTAAACAAGGATGAGAATTTTGAAATCAAGGCCTTGTTTAACCGGGAGCCAATGTAGGTCAGAAAGCACAGGGGTGGTGGGTGATCGTGACTTGGTGCGAGTTAGGACATGGGCTGCTGAGTTTTGGCTGACCTCAAGTTTACGTAGTGTAGAATGTGGGAGGCCAGCCAAGAGTGAGTTGGAGTAGTCAAGTCTAGAGGTAACAAAGGCAAGAATGAGGGTTTCAGCAGCAAGAGAGCCGTTCTTAACACCCTTCCAGATTCCAAGGCTGGGTTTGTTTTTTTGCAGCCTAGAAGAGTCCATGGCCCATGTATATATTCAATGTGAGAGGTTGCAGTCCTTGTATAGTTACCTGAAGGGCGTGCTCCTCAATTTTTGGTTCCCCTCCCTTTCCTCCCCTGAAGGTGCTGACTCTGGCTGGGTTCAGTTCTACACTCACTGGTTCCCCTCCCCTGAAGGTGCTGACTCTGGCTGGGTTCAGTTCTACACTCACTGGTTCCCCTCCCCTGAAGGTGCTGACTCTGTCTGGGTTCAGTTCTACACTCACTGGTTCCCCTCCCCTGAAGGTGCTGACTCTGGCTGGGTTCAGTCCCACACTCACTGATTCCCCACTTTTTGTGAAGTGCTCCTGGGCACTTTATTAAACACACACAGCAGAAGCACATTAATGTGATGGGAGATCACTGACACACAAGCAGCCAGTAGTGTGGAGACTCCTGAGAATCCGGTCCCTTTACAGCCAGTATTTACAGGAGCTGGGACACGGGAAGAGTCCCATTAAAATCACTGATACATTTGTTAACTAAAAATAGTAATTTCTCCTCCATTTACAGACGCTCCCTGACCAGTCCCCATTTCTCCTCCATTTACAGACGCTCCCTGACTCGATGGGGATTTCCCGGCATTTGCTGGTTGTCTCGGGGTTTGTGTCAAACTGGCAGATAGTTGTGGGGAGGCGGATAATGCGGAGTTTGTCTCTCGGGCCTGGGGCCGCACTCGGTGTGTGGAGACCCCCCCCAGGGGTTAGGAAGAGCGGGGCGGGGCCGGAGCTAGTCGTCAGATGGTCCTCCAACCAATCAGTGTGAGGGGCAGGGCTTGTGCCACCCAGTGGGCGGGGCTGAGCCCGGATCTCCCTCATTGGCTGAAACACTGCATTTTTAAAGATGATTTATCTTGAGAAAACGGGATCTTTCTGTTGTGGCTTTAAACAGATGAAATGCTGTGGTGCGGAGCAAACATTCCAACATTTGTTTGTGAAATGTATTCATTCAGGACAGACAGTAGGGTTTCAGGAAATGCAGGGGATGTTGTGTAGATGGATTGTCAAAAGGTGTTTGATAAGGTGCCGGACAGGAGGTTTGTTGATCAAATTAAGGCTCAGAGTATTAAAGGGAGTGGGGCAGCTGGATAGGAAGTTGGATTTAGGGCAGAAAACAGAGTAGCGTTAATGGAGGTTCTTCATAGAAACATAGAAAGTAGGTGCAGGAGTAGGCCATTCAGCCCTTTGAGCCTGCACCACCATTCAATATGATCATGGCTGATGATGCAACTTCAGTACCCCATTCCTGCTTTCTCTCCATATCCCTCCATTCCTTTAGCTGTAAGGGCCACATCTAACTCTCTTTTTAATGTATCTAATGAATTGGTCTCAACAACTTTCTGTGGTAGAGAATTCCACAGGTTCACAATTCTCAGTGAAGAAGTTTCTCCTCATCTCGGTGCTAAATGGCTTACCCCTTATCCTTAGACTGTGAACCCTGATTCTGGACTTCCCCAACATCGGGAACATTCTTCCTGCATTGAACCTATCCAATCCCGTCAGAATTGGAGGGCGTAAACAGTGGAGTCTCCCAGGGTCAGTGTTGGGACCATTGCTCTGCTCGATGTAGAGAAATGATCTGGGCTTAGGTATATGGGGCATATGATCAAAATCTCCAGTTAATGCCAAAAAGGACCCATGGCCAACTGAAGCCGACTTTAAGTGCCTTCATTGTCAATACACAGGTTAGTAATTGGAGCATGTAAATGTGAAATGAAATTTAATGCAGAGAAATATGCTGTGATAGATTTTGGGAGGAAGAAAAAGAGAGGAAATGTACATTAAATGGTAAAACTTTTAATGGAGTAGAGGAGCAGAGAGATTTAGGGTTGTAAGATTCTAGCTAATTCCTTGTCTTATTAAGGATCGAGAGTCTAGTGTTAGAACACAAGAAATAGGAGCAGGAGTAGGCCATCTGGCCCCTCGAGTCCGCTCTGCCATTCAATAAGATCATGGCTGATCTGATCCTGGCCTCAACTCCACTTCCCTGCCCGCTCCCCATAACCCTTCACTCCCTTATCTTTCAAAACTCTGCCTATCTCCACCTTAAATATTCAATTATTATTAGCAACTTTAACATAAGAAATATAATTTGAGCAGATCCTCTGTGCTCTACCACATCAGAGTAAAGATGCAAGTCCTGCGTGTCCACAGTAACTGACACCAGGTCAGCCCGCTGGATGCCCTGAGCTTGATCTCCGGTGTCTCCAGTCCCGACTGCCCCCTTACATCAGTCTCCCCTCACTTTTATACCCTGCACTGATCCACCTCTGGCACCAGACTCTTCTTTGCCTTCCCAGCTGGGTTTGGAAAAGACAGCTGGAACTTCTCTCATTTGTGATTTACAAGGTCACTTTCCCTGGTTCCCAGCAGTTACTTTTCTTCAGTAATTTTCTCAATATCCCTAAACTCTCCTGCCTGCTGTTAGTTGTTATTTCTTATAGTTCCACAATTATAGGTATCAACATCACACATTATAATCGAATCTATTGTGTTACTCACTCTGGTTTGAGCTTACATTGTGGTTACTGACAGACAAACTCTGTTCTTTCCCCCGATCTGATTACAGATTGCAACAGTGGGTTCAGTGAATGGAATGTCTGATCAGTGTTGCCATGGCGACCTGTCTGCAGTGAATCGATTGAGAGTTTCTAACTCAGACTAAACTTCTCTTTCCCATGATGCACATTTAAGTTAAAGTCAATGTATTTTAGCCATTTTATGTTGATAAAGTGGTTAAACAGCACATGGGGTCCTAGGTTTTATAAATAGGGGTGTGGAGTACAAAAGGGCAGAGGGCATGTAAACCTGCACAAATCATTGGTTAGGCTGAAGTTCGAATATTGTCAGGTTTTGGGGATCTTACACCAGGAAGGATGTCGAGGCCATGGAGAGGGTGCAGAGAGATTCACTGAGATGATACCAGGGAAGAAAGGCTTTAGTTATCAGGGGAGATTGGAGAAACTGGGGCTCTTTTCATTAGAACAAAGGGTAATTGGAGATCTGAGGGAGGTGTTCAAAGTTTGATCAGGTAAATGAGGATAAACTATTTCCACCAGTCGATGAGTCAGTAATTCGAGGGCATCAAATTCAAATCATCACCAAAAGGCTCAGACCATGGGAGGAACTATCGAGCACACTGTACAACAATGTTCGGGACACTCACTGTCCCTCCAGATCTGTGTCCGGGGGAGGAACTGATGGGTTTCTCTTATCTTTGGGTTAACTGATGTTCTCATCGAGGTGATGGATGTCTGTGCCGGGGAATGGGGTATTCTGAGCACCTAGTGTCCGCCATAAACACTCTCCAGTCAGGTACAGCACGGGTTAGATACAGAGTAAAGCTCCCTCTACATTGTCCCATCAAACACTTCCAGGCAGGTACATGGACATGTTACCAATACCTTCTCTGGATACCAAGGCTAGGAGAGACACTCTGGAAGGTATGGCGAGCTGCGGTTTGTCCATGAGAGTAACCGAAGGTATGAGAACTAAAATAATCACAAGTAATGATCGAGTGTCAGTCGTGGCTCAGCGGTAGCAGTTTTGTCTCTGAGTCAGTAGGTTGTGGGTTCAAGTCCACCTGTCGAGACTTGAGCACAAAATCTCAGCTGACATTCCAATGCAGTACTGAGGGATTGCTGCACTGTCAGTGTTGCCATCTTTCAGATGAATCGCTGAACCGAGGCCCCATCAGCCTTCAATCAATATCATTAAAACAGATTATCTGACCAGTATCACATTGCTGTTCGTGGCAGCTTGCTGTGTGCAAATTGTCTGCCGCATTTCCTACATTGCAACAGTGAATGCACTTCAAATGTACTTTGATGTTGTTGTACCTCATTGGCACTTTGGGACATCCTGAGGTCAGGTAAGGTGCTACATAAGGACAGGTCTTTGTTAAATGGAGAAAAGTTCCAAAAAAGGAACAGTCGGTAACAGGATATCAATTAGTCTCCTCTTATATTGGAGAAATCAAGGAATTGACACACTGTGTTGGAACCAAAGCTGATTTATTTGTCAGATATCCAGAAAATAAAATTCCAGCCCAGTTACAGGAGAAACACAGCCCGACTGTCAGAATGAACACGGTTCAGTCCCGATGTGATTCACAGCAGAATCCAATCCCTGCAGTCACTTGTGAACTCGCTGGTGTGTCAGCAGGTGGGATGGGGCAGTGAATCCCTTCCCACACTCAGAGCAGGTGAACGGCCTCTCCCCAGTGTGGATATGTTGGTGTTTCCTCAGATCACTTCTGCTTTTAAAGCTCTTCTCACAGTCATAACATTTAAATGGTCTCCTATTGGTGTGAACAACTTGGTGTGCAGTGAGATTGCATGACTGAGTGAATCCCTTCCCACACACACAGCAGGTGAACGGCCTCTCCCCAGTGTGAACTCGCTGGTATCTCAGCAGACTGGATGACTGACTGAATCCCTTCCCACACTCAGAGCAGGTAAACGGCCTCTCCCCAGTGTGGATACGCTGGTGAGCCAGAAGGTTGAATGAATTTGTGAATCCCTTCCCACACACGGAGCAGGTAAACGGCCTCTCGTCAGTGTGAAAACGCAGGTGTCTCAGGTGGCGAGATGATTTCATGAATCCTTTCCCACACACACAGCAGACGAACGGTCTCTCTCCAGTGTGAATTCGTTTGTGATGAGTGAGGTGAGATGAACAAGTGAATCTCTTCCCACACTCTGAGCAGGTGAATGGCCTCTCCCCGGTGTGAACTCGCTGGTGTTCAATGAGGTTGGATGAAATAGTAAATCCCTTCCCACACACAGAGCAGGTGTATGGCCTCTCCCCAGTGTGACTGCGTCGATGAATTTCCAGCAGGGACGGGGAACGGAATCCCTTTCCACAGTCCCTACATTTCCACGGATTCTCCATGGTGCGGGTGTCCTTGTGTCTCTCCAGATTGAACGATCAGTTGAAGTCTCGTCCACACACAGAACATATGTACAGTTTCTCCCCGCTGTGAATGGTGCGATGTTTTTCCAGGCTGTAACTGGTTAAAGCTCTTTCCACAGTCTGCACAGGAACACTCACTCGGGTGTGTGTGTGTCTCGGTACTTTTCCAATCACACTGATGTTTGAAATCTTTTCCCGCAGACAGAACAGACAAACATTTCTCTTTCCACATTCAGAAGCCGATGATATTCATGTTGCGGTGGATCGAGTGACTGTCAGATCATGGTGATGTTTGGTGTGAGTTTCCCATCTACAAATCTTCCCTTTCTAATCCCCTGTAAAAGGAGTTTACAAAAGTCATCACTAAGGACAGGATAGAAATTCAGAACAGTCAATTCTAGTTTCTATGGTACACACATTCCTCTCTGGTGTCTCCACAGCTGTAAATCCCCGTCACACACACTATCCCTACTCCCCATGCTGAAATCCAAACCCATTACATCATCTCCAACATTTTTTCCTTCTTGCTGAAGGTGCTGACTCTGGCTGGGTTCAGTTCTACACTCACTGGTTCCCCTCCCTCTCTGACCCTGAAGGTGCTGACTCTGGCTGGGTTCAGTTCTGCACTCACTGGTTCCCCTCCCTCTCCTCCCCTGAAGGTGCTGACTGTCTGGGTTCTAGTTAGGCCACAGCTAGAGTACTGTGTGCAGTTCTGGTCACCACATTACAGGAAAGATGTGATTGCACCAGAGAGGGTACAAAGATTTACTTGGATGTTGCCTGGACTGGAGAATTTTATCTATGAGGACAGATTGGATAGGCTGGGGTTGTTTTCTTTGGAACAGAGGGGAGACCTCATTGAGGTGTATAAAATTATGAGGGGCCAAGATAGAGTGGATAGGAAGGACCTATTTCCCTTAGTAGCAGGGTCAATAACTGGGGGGCATAGATTTAAAGTAATTGGTCGAAGGTGTAGATGGGATTTGAGAAGTTTTTTTCACCCAGAGGATGGTGGGAGTCTGGAACTCACTGCCTGAAAGGGTGGTAGAGGCAGAAACCCTCATAGCATTTAAAAGTACCTGGATGTGCACTTGAGGGGCCAAGATAGAGTGGATAGGAAGGACCTGTTTGCTTTAGCAGAATGGTCAATAACTCAGGGGGCAGAGAATTAAAGTAATTGGTAGAAGGATTAGAGGGGAGACCTAAATGAGGTGTATAAAATTGAGGGCCTGGATCGAGTGGATAGCAAGGACCTCTGTCCCTTAGCAGAGGGATCAGCTGTGGCTCAGTGGGTAGCACTCTCATCTGAGACAGAAGGTTGTGAGTTCAAGTCCCACTCCAGAGACTTGAGAAAAAAAAAAAATCTCGGCTGACACACCAGTGTCGTGCTGAGGGAGAGGAGCCGACTTTCGGATGAGACATTAAACCGAGGCCCCGTCTGCTCTCTCTCTGGTGGACGTAAAAGATCCATTGGCACTATTTCGAAGAAGAGCAGGGGAGTTATCCCTGGTGTCCTGGCCAATATTTATCCCTCAATCAACATAACAAAAATAGTTTATCTGGTCATTATCACATTGCTGTTTGTGGCAGCTTGCTGTGCTCAAATTAGCCACCGCGTTTCCCACATTGCAACAGTACTTCGTTCTCTGTAAAGAACTTTGAGATGCCAATCGTCGTGAAAGGCGCTGTATAAATGTAAGTCTTTCTTTTTTATGCCATTACCTACAGGGCTACAGACCAAGAGCTGTAAAGTGGGATTAGGCCAGAGAGCTCTGTGCCGGCTGGCAGGGACACGATGGGCCGAATGGCCTCCTCCTGTGCTGTAAATGTCTGGGTTTGTATGATGTCACAGGTCTCACCAGCAGTCGCACTGCCTGATGGGTGATTGACAGCCCAGAGTCCAAGCCTGCACACCGGGAACCGTGTCCGGCACAGCGCCGCCCTCTCGGTCGCAATGGTAATAACCGCGCATGCCCAGAGGACACCAACCGCCCCCTCCCCCCACACTCGGAGCTGCGCCTGCGCACTTGGATCCTGTGGCACGGAGTCGGCATGGGGCCGTCCGGGGAAAGGCGTTTGTGTCCGTTTAAGAGCCGCAATCAGAGTTTTCTCCGCTCCGATTGGGTAGAGAATTGCGCGGGGGGGGGGGGGGGGAGGAGGGAGGAGGGAGATAGGGAGAGAATAAAGGGAAATCCAAACCTGAGAGTATGCACATCCGGGTCCAGAGACCAGTTTCCACCAGTTTGGCGGAACGCGCTCGCAGGACACGTGACAGGGGCCCATGGCCTGATTGATGGGAGCTTCCGACCAATGGGGAGCGAGCGGGGCGGCCTGGAGCGGGTCCTCCAACCAACAATCGGGGAGCCCGAGGGGCGGGACTTGCACCGTTGATTGTCTGAGCCGCAGCGCGCGACTTTGTGCAGTCCCTTGTTCAGGGCCTTAAATATATTCAATGACCCAGTCTCTACAGCTCTCTGGGACGGAGAATTCCACAGATTTACAACCCTCAGAAGAAATTCCTCCTCATCTCAGTTTTAAATGGGCGGCCCCTTATTCTAAGACTATGTCCCCTAGTTTTAGTTTCCCCTATGAGTGGAAATATCCTCTCTGCATCCACCTTGTCGAGCCCCCTTCATATCATATGTTTCGATAAGATCACCTCTCATTCTTCTAAACTCCAATGGGTATAGGCCCAACCTACCTTCATAAGTCAACCCCGTCATCTCCAGAATCAACCTAGTGAACCTTCTCTGAACAGTCTCCAATGCAAGTATATCCTTAAATACAGAGACCAAAACTGTATGCAGTACTCCAGGTGTGGCCTCATCAATACCCTGTACAGTTGTAGCAGGACTTCTCTGCTTTTATACTCTGTCCCCATGGCAATAAAGACCAACATTTCATTTGCCTTCCTGATTACTTACTGTACCTGCATAGTAACTGTGTTTCATGCACAAGGACCCCCAGGTCCCTCTGTACTGCAGCACTCTGCAATTTTTCTCCATTTAAATTGTAATTGCTTTTCTATTTTTTCTGCCTCACATTGGACAACCTCACATTGTGCCACATTGTATTCCATCTGCAAAATTTTTTGCCCACTCACTCAGCCTGTCTATATCCCTTTGTAGATTTCTTGTGTCCTTTTCACAATTTGCTCTCCCATCCTTCTTTGTATCATCAGCAAATTGGCCACATTGCATTCGGTCCCTTCATCCAAGTCATTAATATAGATTATAAATAGTTGAGGCCCCAGCACCGATCCCTGCAGCACCCCACTAGTTACCGTTTGCCAACCGGAAAATGACCCGTTTATTCCGACTCTCTGTTTTCTGTTCGTTAGCCAATCCTCAATCCATGATAACCCCGGGAACTTCTATCTTGTGCAGTAACCTTTTATGTGACACGTTATCAAATGCTTTCTGGAAATCCAAATACACCACATCCACTGGTTCCCCCTTATCCACCCTGCTCGTTACATCCTCAAAGAACACCAGCAAATTTGTCAAACATGATTTCCCTTTCATAAACCCATGCTGATTCTGCTTGATTGAATTTATGCTTTTCCAAATGTCCTGCTAATGCTTGCTTAATAATGGACTCCAACATTTTCCCAACTCCAGATGTTAGGCTAACTGGTCTATATTTCCTGCTTTTTGTCTGTCTCCTTTTTTAAATAAGGATGTTAGATTTGTGGTTTTCCAATCCGTTGGGACCTCCCCAGAATCCAGGCAATTTTGGTAGATTACAACCAATGCATGCACTATCTCTGTAGCCACTTCTTTTAGGACCCCACACTGCAAGCCATCAGGTCCAAGAGACTTGTCCGCCTTTAGTCCCATTATTTTACCGAGTACTACTACTTTAGTGATAGTTCCTCCCTCCCTATAGCAGCCACAGTGCGAAAGTGGTGAAGGGAGTGAATGATGAAGGTGGTGGGTGGGGTACCAATCAAGCGGCTGCTTTGTCCTGAATGGTGTCGAGCATCTTGAGTGGTGCTGGAGCTGCACTCATCCAGGCATGTGGAGAGTATTCCATCACATTCCTGACTTGTACCTTGTGGATGGTGGAAAGGATTTGGGGTGTCAGGTGATTGAAAGTGATTTGACCAATTGAGGGTAAGGAAAGAGGCATACATTAAGTAGATAAACAACAGGGTAGGGCATGATAAGGGAGAATACAAAGGGATCAGGAGAGAAGTAAAAAAAAAAAAATTAGGAAGGCAAAGAGGAAATATGAAATGAAATTATCAAGGAACATAAAACAAAATTAAATATTTTACAGGAAGATAATAGGAAAAGGAAGGTTGGGATGGGAATAGGGCCATTAAAGGATAGACAGGCAATGCCACGAGTAACGATAGCAGAAATATTAAATCATTATTTCGCTTCGGTATTTAGATAGAACAGGTGGACATGACATGAGTAATGAGAAGTGCATTTAAAATAAAGAAAGGGGATACATTAAATAAACTAATCAAACTCAGGATAAAACCTCTGCATCCACGTATTTTAAAAGAATCTAAGAGATATCAGAGGCATTACTGCCCATATTTAAAAATTCTTCAGAAAAAGGTGTATTGCCAGAGGACTGGCGAACAGCTAACGGAGTACCTATATTTAAGGAGGAGAATAGAACATGTCTAGGTAATTACAGACTAGTTAGCTTCACATCGGTGGCAGGAAAAATAATGGAATCCCTACTAAAGGAGAAAATAGAATGTCTAGAAACAAAAAGTATAATAATGAATAATGGTCTTCCACAAGGATTAGGGCTGGGACCACTGCTGTTCACATTAACCATTTAGACTTTGGAATCAAAAACACAATTTCTACATTTTACGGGTTATGTAAGAAAACAGGAAAGGCTCTCCGTTCAAATAGATCAAGCACTAACTGCTAATGCAGAAGACCAAGTCATGGAGGAAGTAGTTCAGAAGCCAGAGAACATTGTTAGGACAAAGATGCAGTTGGTGAGGTGCAGGGAGATTCTGGCTGTAGGGAGGTGGGTGATGAGTGTGGTAATGATGATGAATTGGTTACCGAGAGATAGGTCTGTGCATATTGAAGATATATGACAAAAGGTACTGGAGGAGCAGCAGGAAGGGCTAAATGACAGTGTAAGAAATCCTGTAAGGACTCAAGCTTCCCATGCAAGAATGGCTTCGAAAAATCAAGGCAATTTCCTTTGTTATACTAACAGTTTTTGGTGAAAAAGATGTTTGCAAAGAATATTTCAAATATGAATAACTGTCAACCTGCGGCTAAAATAATACTGGGACTTCGAAAAGTAAATGGTGGTGTTCTTCTGAGAAAAAATGGGAGAGATATAACCAAATAAAAACAATGGAACTGGTCAGGAACGTTGAAGTAGCTGCAAGAAGCATTTACATTGGAGGAGGGAGAAGGCCAGGAGGAAAGGTGATCCACATGACATTGATTACAGAGTGGAATCTAGACAGCAGGTGGGTGATATACAAGAACCAGGTAACATTAACAAGGGTAAACTAGGGGCCAAAAGATGGAACATCTACAGTAAGCTGTATAGACGTGAATGCTGAATGCATTCGGAATCAGCAATTCCAAAACACGAGGTTACTGCAGCACTCAGGAACTCCAATGTTGTGGGAATATTATAAACATGGCTGACTGCAGAGGATGGTGCACAGGGACAGGAGGAGCCTGTTCCACCATTCAGTTCGATCTGTACCTCAACTGCATTTACCCACTTCTGCTCCATAATCCCTTGATGCCCTTCACCAACAACAATCTACCCATCTCAGACTGGAAAATGGTGAATGGTTTGATCCTCGCATTCAGTCTTTTAAGGGAGGGACTTCCAGATTTCCACAACTCAGTGAAATGAATTTTAAAAAAAAAGTAAATTAAAAGGAAAAACATATATTCAGGCACAGCAGAGTAGACAGCAGGAATGTGATGTGGGCCTGGATGTCAAAGACACCGAGGAGATTAAAGCTGTTGATCCTGTGAAAGAGCTGTCCAATTTATTCCCACACCCAATCCTCTCCCCATAACCCTGAAAATTAGTTCTCTCCAGCTACATGTCCAATTGCCCTTTGAACGTCCCGATGGAATCTGCTTCCACCGCCCTGAGGCCTAACCAGTGATGTGTAAAGGTTCAGCATGACTTCCTTGTATTGAATTCAATGCCCCCGTTTACAAAGCCAAGTATCCCACAAGCTTTCTTCACTGTCTTATCAACTTGCCCTGCCACCTTCAAAGGTTTGTGAACATTTACCCCAGTTCCTTCTGTTCTTTCACAACCCACAAAATAGCGCTATTTAGGTTACAATGCCTCTCCATGTTGTTTGCCCCAAAGTGCATCACTTCACACTCATCTGCATTAAACTGTATCTGCCCATTTCTCCAGTCTGTCTATGTCCTCCTGAAGTCTGCTACTATCCTGCTCACTATTCACTACGTTGCCAAGTTTTGTATCACCTGCAAACTTCAAACTTGTACTTTCTATCCCCAAGTTCAGGTTATTTATATACAACAAGGAAAGCTTATCGTGAATGGTCTCGGATTTCTCGCAGATTTATCTCCATTCCGAATAAAATATCATCTTTTCCTCATTCAGTTCTTCGACCAAATTCTGTTCCTTTTCATCCAAAATATTGCGCAATGTCGAAAATTCAGAGTCGATGAGGTTCTGCGACTGATTCGACTGTTCCTGTGAAGACAAAAAGAGTTTGTTAAAAAAGGAAGCAAAACTATCGCAGGTCACCAGCACATAGAAACATAGATGCAAGAGTAGGCCATTGGGCCCTTTGAGCCTGCACCACCATTCAATATGATCATGGCTGATCATGCAACTTCAATATCCCATTGCTGGTTTCTCTCCATACCCCTTGATCCCTTTAGCCGTAATGCTTAATAAACACCAAGCCAAGCTGCTGAAAATGCACAGGTATAGAGTTCTGTTAGCCGGGCATGGGGTGCATAACACGCTACCCGTACAGGCACAGCCCATATCGGCCCACTGAGAATTCACCTTCATTTCGGAGATGCTCTCTTCAAGCTTAAACTTAAAATCTTAAAAAGGTTTTCTTCTTCCTCAGAGAATGTAGGATTGTCTTCATTTTTTCCTGAGATTGAAACTCAGAGATCTAGAGATAATTGGCAAATGGCAAAAAAAAAATCCAGGGGATAAATGAGCAGATACATTTTTACACAGTGATTTATGGTGATCTGGAGTGCCCTGCCTGAAAGGGTGGTGGAAGCAGATTCAATAGAGAATTGGATAAATAGTTGACTAGGAGACATTCACAGGGCTCTGGGGTAAGAGTAAGGAAGTGAGACTAATGGGACAGCTCTTTCAAAGAGCCAACACAGACACGATAGGCCGAATGGCCTCCTCCCGTGCTGTGTGTTTCTATGATTCTAGGTGCTGACAGCAGAGTCGGGGCTCTGTTAAAATTAGAAAGATTAAATGTGAATTTTAAAATAAATTCTTAGCTGGACCAACTGTTTTAACTTCACTTCATAATGGTTGCAGCTGGTGCAAAGCTGAAGTGGAGCCAAACTCTCTCCTGGCCTACGGTCAATGGAAACTATTGGTCTTCAGAGTTACTCTGCACATCTCCCCTCGCCATCAATCTCAAACTGCTTTGCATCAACACAGAGTATGCGGCATGACTGTCCCAATCACACTGAGCCGGGACATACTGAGTTAAGACATGCAGAATCAGCTGAACTATGAACAGAAGTACTGAGCTTTTGAAACTTCAACAACATTAGATTCACAGTAAGATTCCTGCCCTCCTCCAGCTCACAAGATATCCTGAAATTTAAATAAAATGTAAAGTCAGGCAACACCATGTTTCCTATTGGGAAGGAGAGCAGGGGAGTTCACCTCAGTGTCCTGGGTCAATATTTATCCTTCAACCAACATCACTAAAACAGATGAGCTGGTCATTGTCACATTGCTGTTCGTGGGATCTTGCTGTGCGCAAATTGGCTGCTGCGTTTCCTACTTTACAACACTGACTACGCTTCAAAAGTACTTCATTGGCTGTAAAGCACTTTGGGATGTCCTGAGCTTGTGAAAAACACGATATAGTCTTTCTTTCTACGGGATTAACACACACCATTATTGCAGCATGACATGTCCTCTGCTAGAAACTGTCAGACACAAGTCAGCGACAGTGTGTGACTGAGATAGTCCTGATACAGCATCATTTCCTGTCGTTGCTGATTCAATCATTTCTTACCCATACTCCAGCTATGAGCAGATTCTTCACACTACAAGTCTAATTTAAGCACACACATACACACCTTACAATAGTGGACAGCCCCCTCAAAAAAACAGAAGATCCCATGCACAGATCGTCTTTAACCCATGACTAAGATTACCCACCATTATATTATAGGGATTATTTGCATCCTTCCTCTGCCTCACCATTCCCACTCCTCATCCCATCCCATCCCATCCCCCTTCCTCTCCCCATCCTCATCCCATCCCCCTTCTTATCCCCCTTCCTCTCCCCCATCCTCATCCTATCCCCCCTCCCCAATGCACATTGGGCCCATACTCTCTCGAGTCAAGAAGAAAGAGAGGTGTTCTCATTGAAACACAAGATTCTGAGGGGGACTGACAGGATAGATGCTGAGAGGTTGTTTCCCCTGTCTGGAGAGTCTAGAACTAGGGGACATCGTCTCAGGATAAGGGGTTGGCCATATAAGACCGAGATGAGGAGGAATTTCTTCACTGAGAGGGATGTGAATCTTTGGAATTCTCTAACCCAAAGGGCTGTGGATGCTGAGTCTCTGAGTATAGTTAAGGCTGAGACCGATAGATTTTTGGACTCTGGGGGAATCAAGAGATATGGGGATTGGGCAGGAAAGTAGAGTTAAGGTCGAAGATTAACCAAGATCTTATTGAACGGGGGAACAGGCTTGAATGGTAAAGGGGGGGGGGAACCCTGATAATAAAGGATGACAAAGAATAATAAAGAACCTAGTTTCCCCTTAATTGCATCTGTGCTATTCTCCTCAACAGCTCCATGCAGCAGCAAATCCCAAATTCTCATCACTCTCTGGGTAAAGAAGTCATCCTCTTAAAACTGTGCCTTCATATAGTGTGACAGGAGGGAGATAATTGCAGCAAAACTTGCCCCCAACTCCTCCTGTCTATTTTTCTGTATTACCAATTTGGGTTTTTTAAGACTCAGAAGGTTATAGGTTTAAGTCCTGCTCCAGAACCTTGAGCATAAAATCTAGGCTGACACACCAATGCAGTGCTGAGGGAGCGTTGCACTGTCGGAGGTGCCGTCTTTCGGATGAAATCTTAAACCGAGCCCCCGTCTACCCCCTCAGGTGGATGTAAAAGATCTCAGGGCGCTATTTTGAAGAGCAGGGGAAGTTATCCACAATGTCCCTGGCCAATATTTATTCCTCAACCAACATCAACAAAAACATATTATTTGGTCGCTAACACATTGCTGCTGGTGGGAGCTTGCCGTGTGCAGATTGACGGCCACGTTTCCGACATTACAACCACAAGTACACTTCAAAAGTAGTTCCAGATCACAACAACTCGCTGTGTTTAAAATAAAAAGTTTCATTTCGCCCCGCTTCTTAAATCGGTGCCAACACTGAGCCACGTGAGGAGATATTAAGACAGGTGACCAAAAGCTGGTAAAAGAGGCAGGTTTTAAGGAGCGCTTTAAAGGAGAGGGGTAGAGAGGCGGAGAGGTTTAGGGAGAGAATCCAGAGCTCAGGGCCCAGGCAGCTGAAGGCACGGCTGCGGTTTGTGAATTTAAAAATGATCCGCTATATGGTGCCCACTCCAAATAACAGACTTGGCAGGTCCGGAATTAGGTGCATTACCTTCCAATAGATGAAACATTTGATCTGTGCCCTCTGCAGCACATCCTCTACCCAGCAGCCAGGCCTGTGGCTCACTCACTGGGCAGCAGACCCTGTCATTGCAAACATTATTTCAATGTGTTTCCCCTCTGTAACAATCCACAACAACATTCAACACATTATATATAGTACAGACTGGAGCAAACACATCCCCCTCCTCCTCAATCCCCCCTCCTCCTCAATCCCCCCTCCCCTCATCCCAGCCCTCACCCCCCGGGTATAAAACCAGGCGGCCGCTCCCACCGGCTCCAACTCACCGACACAAGGGCCCAGCGCCGCGTCACTGGCGCCCGGCCCAAACACACTGCCCGAACTCCGAGTCCCACTGAGGCCCGGGCCCGCCTCCCTCACTCTGAGTGACAGGCGCTCCGGCCAATCCACTTCCCCGGGGACAGCCCCGCCCCGGGAACCCGCCTCCCTCACTCTGAGTGACAGGTGCTCCGGCCAATCCGCTTCCCCCGGGAGCTCCTCACCGGGCCGACCCTGGCCAATCAGCGCCGCCGGGAGGCGGGGTTTGCGGCCATGATTTGGGTTGAGCGAGGCTCGCGCTCGGAGCTTGGCGGTTGGGTTGAAATATTTGAATGTTTAACGGGCGGTGACCTTTGCCCCTGTGTTCCACTCCAGGACATTGTGACGTATTTACTGAGGCGGTCGAGAGCTCGGGCCTTACACTAAACATCCGTCAGACAAAGGTCCTCCAGCAGCCTGTCCCCGCCGCACAGCACTGCCTCCCAGTCAGCAAGGTCCACGGCGCGGCCCTGGACACCGGGGACCATTTCCCAAACCTCGGGAGTCTCTTATCAACAAGGGCAGGCATTGACCACCAGATCCAACACCGCCTCCAGTGCGCCAGTGCAGCCTTCGGCCGCCTGAGGAAAAGAGTATTTGAAGACCAGGCCCTCAAACCTACCACCAAGCTCATGGTCTACAGGGCTGTAGTAATAGCCGCCCTCCTGTATGGCTCAGAGACATGGACCATGTACAGCAGACAGCTCAAGTCGCTGGAGAAATACCACCAGCGATGTCTCCGCAAGAGCCTGCAAATCCCCTGGGAGGGCAGACGCACCAACGTTAGCGTCCTCGACCAGGCCAACATCCCCAGCATTGAAGCACTGACCACACTCGACCAGCTCCGCTGGGCAGGCCACATTGTCCGCATGCCAGACACGGGACTCCCAAAGCAAGCACTCTACGCGGAGCTCCGTCACGGCAAATGAGCCAAAGGTGGGCAGAGGAAACGTTACAAGGACACCCTCAAAGCCTCCCTGATAAAGTGCGACATCCCCACCGACACGTGGGAGTCCCTGGCCAAAGACCACCCGAAGTGGAGGAAGTGGATCGGGAGGTTGTTGAGCTCTTCGAATCTCAGCGCCGCGAGCGTGAAGAGGTCAGGCGCAGGCAGCGAAAGGAGCATGTGATAAATCAGTGCCACCCATCCCTTCCTCCGACGAACATGTGTCCCACTTGTGACAGGGTGTGGCTCTCGTATTGGACTGTTCAACCACCAAAGAACTAATTTTAGGAGTGGAAGCAAGTCTTCCTCGATTCCGAGGGACTGCCTGTGAAAAAAGAGGGTTTGGCGGGACAACAACAACAACTTGTGTTTATATAGCGCCTTTAACGCAGTAAAAGGTCCCCAGGCGCTTCACAGGAGGGTCACAGATTGTTTTGTCTATTCCGGGGCGGATCTGCAATTGTCACCAAACTAATCTGCCTCCCACAATATCTGCAGAATCCCGGGAATACCCGCAACCTCCCCGAGAATGGTCTTCATCATCATCATTGGCGGTCCCAGGAACCAGGATGACTTGCTTCCACAGGGGGTCGCAGATGTTTCAATGAAGGAGCCGATATTCCAGTCCTGAACTCCAATTGAAGGGTGGAAGATGCCTGTGCCTGGATTGTTTTAACGTGTGGTGACCGTCTCACACCAGCCACCACACGGGATTGACAGAGCTCGGCCTTTATCCAGTGGCAAGGGTTAACCAGGATGGCTGGAGACCTGCTCTGCTTCTAGGACCTAGTGCACACACATATCGCAGTGTGGGCAGGTCCGTGCTGCCCCTGGGCTCTCGGCTCTTCTGGGCCCGTACCCTCATTCATCGCACCTCCGCCACAATCTCTCACCGTTCCTCCGCCACGATCTCTCACCGTTCCTCCGCCACGATCTCTCACCGCTCATCCGCCCCGACCTTCCCGCTCCTCCGCTGTACCTGGACCCCGCCGATGATCCTGCCCACGCTCCAAACTGTGACCTGGGTTTTGATGATGTCATCCAGTCGCCCACCTCGAAGCCGTCGCACACTTGTAGCAGCTCACTCTGGAAGCTGCAGTGGTATGCTCTTTTATCCTCCCGACCCGCCGTGGCTTTTTTTTCTTCAAAAATATACATTATTTATATAAAATTTTCCAAATACATTGGAAAATAGTTCAGTACCTTGCGGTCAGCAATTCCATACAATTCGTTTGGATGTGGACAGCAGTTCCATACGATGCACTAGCGTGCATTTCATTTCAAGGTACAGTTTAGTACAATCCGTAAATCATGTTACATGTAGTACTGTGCAAATAAGGGTATTACATAGAGCTGATAAATAACAGGTTTACATTACATTCCAGAATACATTTCAATACCGATCATGAATCTCATTACATGTAACACTATGCAGATGAAAGCAGTACACGGAATGGATGAGAATATGTCCTCTCGCAGGTCAGGGTGGCCCACGATGAATGAATGCCCAGGAATAAGTTGCCCTGATATTGATGCTCAGATTGTAATTATTTCTGTGGTGCCCAACTTTAATATTCTCCTGAAAGTCCCACTGCAATCCAGTTCCAGTTCCATTGAGGGTGTAAAAGAAAAGATAGCCATCCGTGGCTAACTAAAGAAATAAAGGACGGTATCCAATTTAAAACAAGGACATACAAAGTTGCCCAAACTAGTGGGAGGACAGAAGATGGGGAAGCTTTTAAAAGCCAGCAAAGAACGACAAAAAAAATCATTAAGGGAAGATAGACTATGAAAGTAAACTAGCACAAAATATAAAAACAGATAGCAAGAGTTTCTCTCGGTATATAAAAAGGAAAAGAATGGCTAAAGTAAATGTTGATCCCTCAGAGGACGAGAACGCGAATTAGTGATGGGGTACATGGAGATGGCAGAAACTCTGAACAAATATTTTGTATCAATCTTTACTGAGAAGTAAGATAATGGGACTAAAGGCGGATAAATCCCCTGGACTTGATGACTTGCATCCTAGGGTCTTAAGAGAAGTAATGGCAGGGATAGTGGATGCATTGGTTATAATTTACCAAAATTCCCTGGATTCTGGGAGGTCCCAGCAGATTGGAAAACAGCAAATGTAACACCCCTATTTAAAAAAGGAGTCAGACAAAAAGCAGGAAACGAGACCAGTTAGCTTAACATCTGTGGTTGGGAAAATGTTGGAGTCCATTATTAAAGAAGCAGTAACAGGATATTTGGAAAAGCATAATTTGGTCAGGCAGAGTCAGCATGGATTTATGAAGGGGAAGTCATGTTTGACAAATTTGTTGGAATTCTTTGAGGATGCAATGAACATGGTGGATGAAGGGGAACCTGTGGATGTGGTGTATTTGGACTTCCAAAAGGCATTTGACAAGGTGCCACATAAAAGGTTACTGCGCAAGATAAAAGTTCACGGGGTTGGGGGTAATATATTAGCATGGATAGAGGATTGGCTAACAGAAAACAGAGAGTCGCGATAGATGGTTCATTCTCGGGTTGGCAATCAGTAACTAGTGGGGTGCTGCTGGGACCCCAACTATTTACAATCTATATTAACAACTTGGAAGAAAGGACCGAGTGTAACATAGCCAAGTTTGCTGATGTTGCAAAGATGGGATAAAAAGCAATGTGTGAGGAGGACACAAAATATCTTCAGAACGACATAGACAGGCTAAGTGAGTGGGCAAAAACTTGGCATAATGTTGGAAAGTGTGAGGTCATACACTTTGGCAAAAAAAAAATCAAAGAGCAAGTTATTATTTAAATGGAGAAAAATTGTAAAGTGCTGCAGTACAGTGGGACCTGGGGGTATTTGTGCATGAAACAAAAAAGGTTCATATTCAGGTACAGCAAGTGATCAGGAAGGCCAATGGTGTCTTGGCCTTTACTGCAAAGGGGATGGAGTATAAAAGCAGGGAAGTCTTCCTACAATTGTACAGGGTATTGATGAGGCAACACCTGGAATACTGCCTTGGTTTCCATATTTACGAAAGGATGTATTTGCTTTGGAGGCAGTTCAGAGAAGGTTCACTAGGTTGATTCCGGAGATGAGGGGGTTGACTTACAAGGAAAGGTTGAGTAGAATGGGCCTATACTCATTGGAATTCAGAAGAATGAGAAGTGATCTTATGAAAAAGTATAAGATTATGAGGGGGCTTGACAAGGTGGATGCAGAGAGGATGTTTCCACTGATAGGGAAGACTAGAACTAGGGGGCATTATCTTAGAATAAGGGGCCGCCCATTTAAAACTGAGATGAGGAGAAATTGCTTTTCTCAGAGGGTTGTAAATCTGTGGCATTCGCTGCCTCAGAGAACTGTGGAAGCTGGGACATTGAATAAATTTAAGACAGCGGTAGACAGTTTCTTAACCGATAAGGGACTAAGGGGTTATGGGGAGCAGGCAGGAAAGTGGTCCTGAGTCTATAATCAGATCAAAAATGATTGTATTAAATGGCAGAGCAGGCTCCAGGGGCCGTACGGTCTACTCCTGCTCCTATTTCTTGTGTTCTTATGTAAAAGGCCGATGATAATCAGCCTTTGATGAATCGACTGACTCTGGCAGACAGAAACATAGAAACATAGAAACATAGAAAATAGGTGCAGGAGTAGGCCATTCGGCCCTTCTAGCCTGCACCGCCATTCAATGAGTTCATGGCTGAACATTCAACTTCAGTACCCCATTCCTGCTTTCTCGCCATACCCCTTGATCCCCCTAGCAGTAAGGACCTCATCTAACTCCTTTTTGAATATATTTAGTGAATTGGCCTCAACAACTTTCTGTGGTAGAGAATTCCACAGGTTCACCACTCTCTGGGTGAAGAAGTTCCTCCGCATCTCGGTCCTAAATGGCTTACCCCTTATCCTTAGACAGGGATGTGATCTTTGGGTTTGAGCTTCCCGTGTGCTAATCTTCTCCTTCTAATACCCTGTAAAAGGAGTTTACAAAAGTCATCACTGTAAGTACAGGCTAGAACTTCAGAACATTCTCTCCTTGTTCCTGTCCCATGGGCCATGCAGCGCCGATACACCTGGGTAATCTGGGCCTGTCACTGATGGTAAAACCCGCAGCTCCAGCCCCGCTGGACACAGACGTGACAACCAATGGGCCAATGGTTTTCTTGGTGCCAGGTTCGGTACTCGGCCATCCTGTGGTGTCGGTGCCCTCCCCTGGTGCCAGGCTCGGTATACGCCCATCCTGTGGGCTCAGTGCCCTCCCTGCTAGGCTGCATGATGTCACAGAGACTGCGTTGCCAGGTTACTGATGTCACACACCTCGCGTTGCTGGGGTTTTGACGTCACACACCCCTTCTTGCCGGGTTGTTGACGTCACGCAGCGCGCTACCGGATTGGTGACGTCACTGGCGCAGAGTGAACGGCGGCGCGAATTCGAATCGCAGCACGTGACCCGGAGCGAGCCGCCTCCGACTGTGGGAGTGGGCGGGGTAAATGGCAGATACAGGGCCCCGATTGGTGGGCGGCCTGTCAATCAGGTCAATCAGCCAATTGCAGGGGCGGACAACGCCTCCCTGAGCGCGCTGTGACGCGGCACTGCGCATGTCCGGCATCCCCGGAGGCCGGCCGTTGGTGAAGGTAAACAAGATGGAGGAAAGTGAGTGGAGCTGAGCGGCACCGGAGGGAGAGGGGGCCGAGGGAGAGTGTCCAGGGGGGGAGGTGAGACATGGAATGATGGTGAGGGTGAGAGAGACACGGACACGCACACACAGACTTGACACAGGCACATTCCCAGAATGACTGGGGAGGGAGGAGACAGACGGGGAGGGTGGGGGTGGGGGGTTCGACAGATGAGGGGGAGAGAATGGGGCGTCCTGGGAAACTGTTCCCCTCCCCTCCTCCTGTAACCGTCCCCCTCCCGTCCTGTAACCGTCCCCATCTCCTGTAACCGTCCCCTCCTCCTCTTCCCCCTCCCCTCGGCTCCTCGTCCCCATCCCCGGGGCTCTGTGAGATCAGACAGCGTGTAACCCGGGGGCCCAGTGAGATCAGACAGTGTGTAACCCGGGGGCCCAGTGAGATCAGACAGTGTGTAACCCGGGGGCCCAGTGAGATCAGACAGTGTGTAACCTGGGGGCCCAGTGAGATCAGACAGTGTGTAACCCGGGGGCCCAGTGAGATCAGACAGTGTGTAACCCGGGGGTCCAGTGAGATCAGACAGTGTGTAACCCGGGGACCCAGTGAGATTAGACAGTGTGTAACCCGGGGGTCCAGTGAGATCAGACAGTGTGTAACCCGGGGGCCCAGTGAGATCAGACAGTGTGTAACCCGGGGGCCCAGTGAGATCAGACAGTGTGTAACCCGTGGCCTAGTGAGATCAGACAGTGTGTAACCCGAGGAGATTTCTGGTGAATTTCTGTAAGTCCAGACGGGCAGGAGAGATCTGAGGAAAAGGATAAAATCAAACAGAAATACTGGATATATACTATTCTGAAACGATGGAAAAACACTTTACATTACATTCCACTTCACAACATTTATCTTCTAATTTTCTGTCCTGTGATAATTAGATCCCGGTGAATAGCGGAGTGATTGAGAAAGTTCCACAGCTGGAAGGAAACAGGGATTGTGGACTGAGGAACAACAGCAGGTGAACCAGCACAGGATTGTGAGAGCACCAACCAGGGAGCCCCTTCCGATTGAAAGGGCTTCAATAGATCGACTGGGGAGAAAGGTAAGAGAAAGTGCCATTTACTCAGATACACACCGGTCCTGTAGACAGTGTACACACAGGTTACAAGGTAAGACAGGAAATGAGACCGGGAGAGACTAACCACCGAGTACAATTATCCAGCATGAGGCCGTGCAATGGGATGTGAAGCGAGATCAGTTTCTGTCTCTAAACACAGTCACAGTGAATCTTGTGTGTGTTTTCGAGTAAAGGGCTTTGATCTAAGAGGTGACTCCAGTTTGAGGCACAGCCCAGTAGATGGACCGGTCTCTGTACATTAGGTGCGGCTGAACTCTCACCGACACCATCAGATCTCAATGTTCAAATATTTCCCATCTGGTGAGAAAGCCAATGGAAAGATTGAACCGGAAGCACATCGTCAATTCACTGATCACGGTGCACAGACCCATCTGAAAGACCAGCACGGCCAATCACCCACAGAATCAATTATTCATTCATGGACATTTAGAATTATAAGAAAATATATTGATAACTACTTTATATTGATTACTAATATTGAAGCATTAATCACGAGAGTTTTGTAGTATTCTAATATACTGAAACACAGATATGGAGAGTTGCAATTTATTGATTGGCGTCGTACTTGACCCCGAGATGTGCTTCCGAACCCATATTCCCTCAATCACCAAGTATGCTTACTTCCACCTCCATAACATCGCCGGTCTCTGCCCTTCCTCAGCTCATCTGCTCAAACCCTCATCCATGCCTCTGATCGGCCTCACACCTCGCACTCTCCGTAAACATAAGCTTAAACTTAGGGGGCATAGTTTTAAGGTGGTTGGTGGAAGGTTTAGAGGGGATTTGAGGGGGGGCTTCTTTACGCAGAGGGTTTTGGGGATCTGGAACTCACTGCCTGGAAGAGTAGTGGATACAGAAACCCTCACTACTTTTAAGAGATGGTTAGATGGGCACTTAAAGTGCCGTAACCTGCACAGTACGGACCTCGAGCTGGTAATTGGGATTAGACGAGATCCCCTCTTGTTGGCCGGCGCAGATATAATGGTAAGTGCTGCAGGGAATCGAATACGGCCAGGGTGATCTGGACTAGTTTCGATCGCCTGGATGGGTAGGAGAAAAATGTTCCCACATTTTCTTTCCCTAAATTGGCCTGGGTTTTTACCTGTTTTTTGCCTCTCTCAGGACATCACATGGTTCTGGTTGGGGTGGAGTGTAGAATGTTTCGGTGCAAGGGGTGATGCAGTTGTTTGAGGCGGACTGGTTGGACTGGGTGCTATTTACCTTTCCGCCACTGTTCATTGTTTATAGGTTTATATGTAACCTTCAGGGCTGCTGACCGAGGGCCGTGCGGCTCTTTGTCGGCCGGCGCGGACACAATGGTCTGAAATGGCCTCCTTCTGCGCTGTAAATTTCTATGTTTCTTCAACACTCCTGCCCGTATCCTTACTCAAGAACACAAGAAGTAGCAGCAGGAGTTGGCCATACGGCCCCTCCCATCTACTCCGCCATTCAGTAAGATCTCTATTCGATAGAGAATTTTGAAGATTCACAACTCTCTGAGTGAAGAAATAGCTCCTCCACATAGTTTTAAATGACAGATCTCTTATCCTAATACTAGGACCCCTAACTCTAGACTATCCAGCCCTTGTCAATTCCTCTCAGAATTTTATATGTTTCAATGATATCACCTTCCGTTCTTCTAAACTCCGGAGAATATAGGCCTATTCTACTCAATCTGTCCTCAGCCCTCTCATCCCAACTTGTACCAATTTCCGTTCACCCATCACCCCTGTGCTCGCTAAACTACATTGGTTCCTGGTCCATCAGTGCCTCGCTTACAAAATTCTCATCCTTGTTTTGAAATCCATCCAGGACCTTGCCCCTCCCTATTGCTGTAACCTCCTCCAACGCGACAACCCTCAGATCTTTACATTCCTCCAATTCTGGCCTCTTGAGCAGCCCCAATTTTCAGCAATATTGATGGCTGTACCTTCAGCTGCTGAGGCCATAAGCTCTGGAATTCTTCCCTAAACCTCTCCACCTTTAAAATGCTCCTTAATACCTACCCTTTTGAACAAGCTTTCAGTCACCTGTGCTAATATTTCCTTCTGTGACTGGGTGTCAAAGTTTGTTTGCTAACAGTCCTGTGAAGTGCCTTGGGACATTTTACTACGTTTAAGGCGTGATATAGATGCCATTTGTTGCTGATAACTGAAGATATTTTGAATCGTAATATAACGAAACTACAGGCATAGGGAATTGCAATAGATTGATAACTGCAGAGGAAGAGGATTGTTATGTATTGCTGATAGTGTGAATTATTTTAATGTGAAGTGGCCCTTGCACATTCGCTACCACACGGACTTGACAGAGCAAGGTCTTGGTCCAATGGCAAGGGGATCCAAGATGACTGGCGACCAGGCTCTGCTGCATGTTTCCTCTGGCACTGATTCTCATTGGGATACAGTTTCCTCTGGCACTGACTCTCACTGGAATACAGTTTCCTCTGGCACTGACTCTCACTGGGATACAGTTTCCTGTAGCACTGACTCTCACTGGGATACAGTTTCCTCTGGCACTGACTGTCACTGGGGCGCAGTTTCCTCTGGCACTGACTCTCACTGCGGTACAGTTTCCTCTGGCACTGATACTCACTGCGGTACAGTTTCTATGGCACTGACTCTCTCTGGGGTACAGTTTCCTCTGACACAGATTTACTGTGTACCTAATTCGTGCTGTCCCTGCCCTGGGAGTGCATGATGGGACAGTTTAGAAGGAGCTTTAACCTGAAACTGATCAGGAGCTGCGGGTGGAAAGTTTTCAGTGCAGTGGCAGATCGTACTGCTGCTGAATTTTAATTGATAAGCTGCCAGCAGTGCGGTCGGGACGGACACCGAAGTGTGCCCTGCGGCAGGGTAGAGGGAACTTTACTCTGTATCTAACCCATACACCACCTAGTCTGTGGGAATTTAGTATGAATTTGAAAGCAATTGCGAGGGTAGATAGAGAGAAATTTATTCTGCTGCTTGGGGTGTCGAGGACGAGGGGACATAACCTTAAAATCAGAGATGTTAGGAAACACTTCTTCACTCAATGGATGGTTGAAGTGTGGAACTTCCCACAATAAACAATCGATGCTCGCCCACTGAATAATTCTGGGCCGGTTGTGATGTCTGCCCAATGACCGTTGCTTGTTCCCTTGGATTGGATCTTTATTTATTCCCTTTGGTTTGTTTTCAGTTTCACTGCTGGACCCACCACTCAAAGCACTTTGTCTGATTTGCCCCTGGGAATGAGCAGACTCCTCCCTCATCTCCCACACTGCACCAGCACTCCTCCTCTTTCCCCCTTGGTTGTGTTCCACACTCTAGGCCTTGGGCCTTCCCCGGGGATTATCAGTATGAACAGGGGTATGTGTGTTGAGACAGGATGTCCCAGCTCTCCACCTTTAAAAGGACATGGAGAGGGCCCACTGGGCTGAATGGCCCTGCTTTATGATAACACTGCAGTGCCTAGCAACCAACCTCCCTGAGCCCTGCTCATTATGGGCTGGCAGTGTCTGATGGGACAGTGAAGAGGGAGAAAGACTTGGATTTATTTGGCGCCTTTCACGACCAAAGGACCCCTCAAAGCGCTTTACAGCCAATAAAGTACTTTTGGATTGTAGTCACTGTTGTAGTAAAGGAGAGTTACCCTATATCTAACCCATGCTGTACCTGGCCTGGGAGTGTTTGATGGGACAGTGTAGAAACATAGAAACATCGAAAATAGGTGCAGGAGTAGGCCATTCGGCCCTTCTAGCCTGCACCGCCATTCAATGAGTTCATGGCTGAACATGCAACTTCAGTACCCCATTCCTGCTTTCTCGCCATACCCCTTGATCCCCCTAGTAGTAAGGACTTCATCTAACTCCTTTTTGAATATATTTAGTGAATTGGCCTCAACAACTTCTGTGGTAGAGAATTCCACAGGTTCACCATTCTCTGGGTGAAGAAGTTCCTCCTCATCTCGGTCCTAAATGGCTTACCCCTTATCCTTAGACTGTGTCCCCTGGTTCTGGACTTCCCCAACATTGGGAACATTCTTCCTGCATCTAACCTGTCTAACCCCGTCAGAATTTTAAACGTTTCTATGAGGTCCCCTCTCATTCTTCTGAACTCCAGTGAATACAAGCCCAGTTGATCCAGTCTTTCTTGATAGGTCAGTCCCGCCATCCCGGGAATCAGTCTGGTGAACCTTCGCTGCACTCCCTCAATAGCAAGAATGTCCTTCCTCAGGTTAGGAGACCAAAACTGTACACAATACTCCAGAAGAAGCTTTACTCTGTATCTAACCCATGCTGTACCTGCCCTGGGAGTGTTTGATGAGACAGTGTAGAGGCAGCTTTACTCTGTATCTAACCTGTGCTTTACCTGCCCCTGGGAGAGTGTTTGATGGGACAGTGCATACGGAGCTTTACTCTGTATCTAACCCGTGCCGTACCTGCCCTGGGAGTGTTTGTTGGGTCAGTGTAGAGGGAGCTTTACTCTGTATCTAACCAGTACCGTACCTGCCCTGGGAGTGTTTGATGGGACAGTGTAGAGGGAGCTTTACTCTGTATCTAACCTATGTTGTACATGTCCCGGGACTGTTTGATGGGATAGTATAGAGAGAGTTTTACTCTGTATCTAACCCTGTGCTGTACCTGCCCTGGGAGTTTTTGACGGGATAATGTAAAGGAAGCTTTGCGCTGTATCTCACCCATGGTGTACCTGATCTGGCAGAGTTTGACGGGACGGTTTAGAGGAAGCTTTTCTCTCTATCTAACCCATACTGTAACTGCCTTGGGAGTATTTGATGGGACAGTGTGGTGGGAGCTTTTCTCTGAATCTAACCCATACTGTACCTGCCCTGGGAGTGTTTGATGGGATAATGTAGACGGAGATTTATTGTGTGCCAAACCTGTGCTAACCTCGCAAGTTGTGAAGAGGACGCCAATAATCTACAAAGGGATATAGATAGGCTAAGTGAGTGGGCAAAACTTTGGCAGATGGAGTATAGTGTGGGAAAATGTGAACTTATCCACTTTGGTCGGAGAAATAAAAAAGCAAATTATTATTTAAATGGGGAGAGAATACAAAATGTCGTGTACAGATGGATCTGGGGGTCCTTGTACATGAAACACAAAAATTTAGCATGCAGTTACTGCAATTAATTAGGAAGGCAAATGGAATGCTGGCCTTTATTGCAAGGGGGATGGAGTATAAAAGTAGGGAAGTCCTGCTGCAACTGTATATAGCATTGGTAAGACCACACCTAGAGTACTACGTACAGTTTTGGTCTGCTTATTTAAGGAAGGATATACTTGCACTGGAGGCAGTTCAGAGAAGGTACACGAGGTTGATTACCAAGATGAAAGGTTGAGCAGGTTGGGCCTATACTCCTTCGAGTTTAGAAGACTTATAGGTGATCTCATTGAAACGTATACAATTTTGAGGGGGCTTGACAGGATAAATGCAGAGAGCATGTTTCCCTTCGTGGGGGAATCGAGAACTAGGTGGCATAGTTTCAGGATAAGGGGTCGCTCATTTAAAACGGAAATGAGGAGGAATTTCTCCAGGAGGGACGTAAATGTTTGGAATTTTCTATCTCAGAGCTGTGGGGGCTGGGTCATTGAATGTATTTAAAGTGGGGATAGACAGATTTTTGAAAGATAAGGGAGTCAAGGATTATGGAGAACGGGCGGGGAAGTGGAGTTGAGGCCTGGATCCAATCAACCATGATCTTGTTGAATGGCGGAGCAACCTCGGGAGGCCAAATGGCCTACTCCTGCTTCTATTTCTTGTGTTCTATACCTGCCCTTGGAGCTTTTGATGGGACAGTGTAGAGGGAGGTTTACTCTGTTTCTGACCCATGCTGTACCTGTTCTGGGAGTGTTTGATGGGCAGTGTAGAAGGAACTATACTCTGTATCTGACCCGTGCTATACCTGCCCTGGGAATTTTAGATGGGACACTGTAGAAGGAGCTTTACTCTGTATCCAATTTTGCTGTACCTGTTCTGGGAGTGTCTGATGGGACAGTGCAGAAGAAGCTTTACTCTGTATCTGACCTGTACTGTACCTGCCCTGGGAGTGTTTGATGGGATAATGTAATTGGAGAATTACTGTGTACCGAGCCTGTGCTAACCGAGCAAGTTGTGAGGAGGACGCAAAGAATCTACAAAGGGATATAGAGAGGCTAAGTGAGTGGGCAAAACTTTGGCAGATGGAGTATAATGTGCGAAAATGTGAGCTTATCCACTTTGGTTGGAGAAATAATAAAGCAAATTATTATTTAAATTGTGAGATTACGAAATGTGGTGGTACAGTGGGATCTGGGGGTCCTTGTACATTAAACACAAAAAGTTAGCATGCAGGTACTGCAATTAATCTGGAAGGCAAATGGAATGTTGGCCTTTATTGCAAGGGGGATGGAGTATAAAAATAGGGAAGTCCTGTTGCAACTGTACAGGGCGTTGGTAAGACCACACCTGGAGTACTGCATACAGTTTTGGTCTCCTTATTTAAGGAAGGATATACTTGCACTGGAGGCAGTTCAGAGAAAGCTCCCGAGGTTGATAACTGAGATGAAGGGGTTTTCATAATGAGAATGGTTGAGCAGATTGGGCCTGTACTCATTGGAGTTTAGAAGACTTAGAGGTGATCTTATTGAAACGTATAAGATTCTGAGGGGGCTTGACAGGGTAGATACAGAGAGGATGTTTCCCCTCGTGGGGGAATCTAGAACAAGGGGGCATAGTTTCAGAATAAGGGGTCGCTCATTTAAAACTGAAATGAGGAGAAATTTCTTATCTGAGGGACGTGAATCTTTGGAATTCTCTACCTCAGAGAGCTGTGGGAGCTGGGTCATTGAATGTATTTAAGGTGGGGATAGACAGATTTTTGAACGATAAGTGGGTCAAAGATTATGGGGAGTGGGCAGTGAAGTGGAGTTGAGACCTGGATCCAATCAGCCATGATTTTATTGAATGGCGGAGCAGGCTCGAAGGGCCAAATGGTCTACTCCTGCTCCTATTTCTTATGTTCCATACCTGCCCTGGGAGTCTCTGATTGGACAGTGTAGGCGGAGGTTTACTCTGTATCTAATCCGTGCTGCACCTGCCCTGGGAACGTTTCATTCGACAGTGTACATAAGAGCATAAGGAACAGGAGTAGGCCATACGGCCCCTCGATCCTGCTCCGCCATTCAATAAGATCATGGACTCGGCTCCATTTCCCCGCCGGCTCCCCATAACCCCTTATCCCTTTTCGTTTAAGAAACTGTCTATTTCTATCTTAAATTTATTCAATGTCCCAGCTTCTACAGCTTTCTGAGGCAGAGAATTCCACAGATTTAGAACCCTGTGAGAGAAGAAATTTCTCCTCATCTCTGTTTTAAATGGGCGGCCCCTTATTCTAAGATCATGCCCTCTAGTTCTCGTCTCCCCCATCAGTGGAAACATCCTCTCTGCATCCACCTTGTTGAGCCCCCTCATAATCTTATACATTTCGATAAGATCGCCTCTCATTCTTCTGAACTCCAGTGAGTAGAGGCCCAACCTACTCAACCTTTCCTCATAAGTCAACCCTCTCATCCCCGGAATCAACCGAGTGAACCTTCTCTGAACTGCCTCCAAAGCAACTATATCCTTTCGTAAATATGGAAACCAAAACTGCACACAGTATTCCAGGTGTGGCCTCACCAAAACCTTGTATAGCTGCAGCAAGACTTCCCTGCTTTATACTCCAACCCCTTTGCAATAAAGGCCAAGATACCATTCACCTTCCTGATCACTTGCTGTATCTGCATACTATCCTGTTGTGTTTCATGCACAAGTACCCCCAGGTCCCGCTGTACTGTGGCACTTTGCAACCTTTCTCCATTTAAATAATAACTTGCTCTTTGATTTTTTTCTGCCAAAGTGCATGACCTCACACTTTCCAACATTATACTCCAACTGCCAAATTTTTGCCCACTCACTGAGCCTGTCTATGTCCTTCTGCAGATTTTTTGTGTCCTGCTCACACATTGCTTTTCCACCCATCTTTGTATTGTCAGCAAACTTGGCTACGTTACACTCAGTCCCTTCTTCCAAGTCGTTAATAGAGATTGTAAATAGTTGGGGACCCAGCACTGATTCCTGCGGCAGCCCACTAGTTACTGGTTGCCAACCAGAGAATGAACCATTTATTCCGACTCTCTGTTCTCTATTAGTTAGCCAATCCTCTATCCATGCTAATATATTACCCCCAACTCCGTGAACTTTTATCTTGTGCAGTAACCTTTTATGTAGCACGTTGTCAAATGCCTGCTGGAAGTCCAAATACACCATATCCACTGGTTCCACTTTATCCACCCTGTTCGTTACATCCTCAAAGAACTCCAGCAAATTTATCAAACATGACTTCCCCTTCATAAATCCATGCTGACTCTGCCTGATCGAATTTTGCTTATCCAAATGTCCTGCTACTGCTTCTTTAATAATGGACAAGGGCAACATTTTCCCAACCACAGATGTTAGGCTAACTGGTCTATAGTTTCCTGTTTTTTGTCTGCCTCCTTTTTTAAATAGGGACGTTACATTTGCAGTTTTCCAATCTGCTGGGACCTCTCCACAATCCAGGGAATTTTGGTAAATTACAACCAATACATCTACAATCCCTGCCGCTACTTCTCTTAAGACCCTAGGATGCACGCCATCAGGTCAAGGGGATATATCTGCCTTCAGTCCCATTATCTTACTGAGTACCACCTCCTTCGTGATTGTGATTGTGTTAAGTTCTCCCCCCCCCCCCCCCCCCCCATAGCCCCTTGACTATCCACTGTTGGAATATTGTTGGTGTCCTCTAACGTAAAGACTGATACAAAATATTTGTTCAGAGTTTCTGCCATCTCCATGTTTCCCATTATTAATTCCCCGGTCTTGTCCTCTAAGGGACCAACATTTACTTTAGCCACTCTTTTCCTTTTTATATACCTATAGATACTCTTGCTATCTGTTTTTATATTTAGTGCTAATTTACTCTCATAGTCTATCTTCCCTTTCTTCTTCATTTTTTTTAGTCGTTCTTTGCTGACTTTTAAAAGCTTCCGAGTCTTCTGTCCTTCCACTAGTTTTGGTCACTTTGTATGCCCTTGTTTTTAGTTGGATACCGTCCTTTATTTCTTTAGCTAGCCACGGATGACTATCTTTTCTCTTGCACCCTTTCCTCCTCACTGGAATGTATTTTTCTTGAGAGTTGTGAAATATCTCCTTAAATGTACACCACAGTTCATCAACCGTCCTACACATTAATCTATTTTCTCAGTCCATTTTACCCAACTCTGCCCTCATATCTTCATAGTCTCCTTTATTTAAGCTTAGTATGCTGGTTAGAGATCCAACTTTCTCACCCTCCATCTGAATTTGAAATTCAATCATGTTATGATCACTCATTCCGAGGGGATCCTTTACTCGGAGATTGTTTATTAATCCTGTCTCATTACACAGGATCAGATCTAAGATAGCCTGCCTCCTGGTTGGTTCTGTTACATACTGCTCAAGGAACCTGTCCCTTATGCACTCCATGAACTCCTCCTCAAGGCTGCCCTGACCAATTTGATTTGTCCAATCAATATGGAGGTTAATATCACCTATGATTATTACTGTTCTCTTTTTACAAGCCCCCACTATTTCCTGGTTTATGCTGCGACCAACAGAGTTGTTACTGTTCGGGGGCCTATAGACTATGCCCACCAGTGACTTTTTCCCCTTATTATTCCTTATCTCCACCCAAACTGTCTCAACACCCTTATCATTTGAGCCAATATCGTTTCTTACTATTGCAGTGATTCCATCCTTTATCCATAGAGCTACCCCACCTCCTTTTCCTTTCTGTCTGTCCTTCCGGATTGTCAAGTACCCCTGAATTATTTAATTCCCAGTCCTGGTCACCTTGCAACCACATCTCTCTAATGGCTGTCAGATCATAACCATTTGTCTCAATTTGTGCCGTCAACTTATCTATTTTGTTACAAATGCTACGTGCATTTGGACACAGTGCCTTTAAGGTTTTTTTTTACCTTTTTTTCCTGCTTGTATCCTCTCCTTCAATTTCACTTTCTTTATTTTTGCTTTCTAATTCCAGCTTTACTCCTCCCTATTGAATCTTTTTCAGGTTCCCATCCCCCTGCCAAGCTAGATAAACCCTCCCCAACAGCACTAGCAAGGATATTGGTCCTTGCTATGTTGAGGTGCAACCCGTCCGGCTTGTACAGGTCCCGCCTCCCCCGGAAGCAGTCCCAATGCCTCAGGAAGCTAAAGCCCTCCCGCCTGCACCATCTCTCCAGCCATTTGTACTCACTAGCTCGTGGCACCGGGAGTAATCCAGAGATTACTACCTTTTTGAGGTCCTGCTTTTTAATTTCTCTCCTAGCTCCCTAAACTCTGCCTGCAGGACCTCATCCCTCTTCCTACCCATGAGACCAAAGAGGGTTTTTATTCCAACCTCAAAACATCCCTGACCTGCATCCCTGTGGGCGACAAACTGATCCTCCTTGGCAACTTCAACGCCAGGGTCGGCAAGGACACAGCCCTCTGGGGAGGCATGATTGACCGAGAAGGGTCAGGGAAAGACCACTCCAGCGGTACCCTACTCCTGACAATGTCTAGAACACGAACTCCTCATCAACAACACCTTGTTCCGACAGAGGGACAAATACAAGGCATCGTGGCAACATCCTCGCTCCAAATACTGGCACCTGCTTGACTATATCATCGTCCAAGCCCGCGATCGCAAGGATGTGCACATCACCCGGGCCATGACAGGAGTTGACGACTGCTGAACGGACCACCGCCTAATCCGATCCATCATTGACATCAACGTAGCCCCAAAGCGATGGTCGCAACAGAAGCAGTGTCACAAAAAAAGTCACTGCCAGGGCACTTAAGGACCCAACTAAGAGAGCCCTTTACAGTCAGCACCTCACAGCTAACCTGGCGTGCCTTGAGGACCCCGAGACGCAGAATTCCCACAGTGCTATTATCTGAATGGTGACAGATTAGGAAAAGGGGAGGTGCACTGAGACCTGGGTATCATGGTACATCAGTCATTGAAGGTTGGCATGCAGGTACAGCAGGCGGTTAAGAAAGCAAATGGCATGTTGGCCTTCATAGTGAGGGGATTTGAGTACAGGGGCAGGGAGGTGTAACTACAGTTGTACAGGGCCTTGGTGAGGCCACACCTGGAGTATTGTGTACAGTTTCGGTCTCCTAACTTGAGGAAGGACATTCTTGCTGTTGAGAGAGTGCAGCGAAGGTTCACCAGACTGATTCCCAGGATGGCGGGACTGACATCTCAAGAAAGACTGGATCAACTGGGCTTGGATTCACTGGAGTTCAGAAGAATGAGAGGGGATCTCATAGAAACGTTTAAAATTCTGACGGGTTTAGACAGGTTAGATGCAGGAAGAATGTTCCCAATGTTGGGGAAGTCCAGAACCAGGGGTCACAGTCTAAGGTTAAGGGGCATGCCATTTAGGACCGAGATGAGGAGAAACTTCTTCACCCAGAGAGTGGTGAACCTGTGGAATTCTCTGCCACAGAAAGTTATTGAGGCCAATTTACTAAATATATTCAAAAAGGAGTTAGATGTAGTCCTTACTACTCGGGGGATCAAGGGGTATGGCGAGAAAGCAGGAATGGGGTACTGAAGTTGCATGTTCAGCCATGAACTCATTGAATGGCGGTGCAGGCTCAAAGGGCCGAATGGCCTACTCCTGCACCTATTTTCTATGTTTCTATGCTTGGTCTGTCCTCCAGGCCTCCATAACCAGTGCCTGCAACGAGATGCTCGGTCACTCAACCAGGAAATACCAGGACTGGTTTGATGAGAATGATCAGGAGATTCAAGAGCTCATCAATTGCAAGCGCAGGGCATTTCTGAGCCTTAAACAGCAACCCAACTCGGGAGCAACATTACAGACGGCTAAAGGCTAAGGTCCAACAAAAAACCCGGTACCTAAAGAACAGGTGGTGCATAGAGAAGGCACAGGAGATACAGCAGCTGGCCGACAGCCATGATATACGAGGATTCTTCATCGCAGTCAAGGCCACCTACGGTCCAAACACCCAAGGCCCCATCGCGCTTCTGGCCAAGAATGGGGAAACACTCATCAAGGACACCGAGGCAGTCAGGGCCCGCTGGAAGGAGCACTTCAAAGATCTCCTCAACCGAGACTCTGCCTTTGACTCGAGTGTTCTCGACTCCATTCTGCAGCATGCTACCCGCCACCACCTCAGTGAGACCCCAACACGAAGTAGAAAAAGCCATAAGACAGCTAAAAAACAACAAGGCTACGGAAGTGGATGGAATCTCTGCTGAGGCACTGAAGTATGGCAGAGAGGCACTGCTGGCGTGAATACACAACCTCATCTGATCTGGAGGGAGGAGAGCATGTTGGGAGATCTTAGAGATGCAGTGCTTGTGACCATCTTTAAAAAAGGGGACAAGTCCGACTCGGGAATCTCCCTGCTATCAGCCACTGGGAAAGTCGTTGCTAGAGTCCTCCTCAATCGCCTTCTCCCCATGGCCGAGGAGTTCCTCCTGGAGTTACAGTATGGATTTTGTCCCCTCCGGGGCACAGCGGAGATGATTTTTGCAGAACGACAGCTGCAGGAAAAATGCAGGAAACAGCGCCAGCCCTTATACATGGCATTCTTCGACCGTACAAAGGCCTTTAGCACTGTCAACCGCGAGGGTCTATGGAGCATCCTCCTCAGTTTCGGATGCCCCCCAAAAGTATGTCACCATCCTTCGCCTGCTCCACGACAACATGCAGGTCGTGATCCTTGCGTGGATCCATCACAGACCCAATCCACAGCCGGACTGGGGTCAAGCAGGGCTGCGTCATCGCCCCAACCCTCTTCTCAATCTTCCTCGCTGCCATGCTCCACCTCACAGTTGACAAGCTCCCCGCTGGAGTGGAACTAAACTACAGAACCAGTGGGAAAATGTTCAACCTTCACCACCTCCAGGCTACGAACAAGAGCACTCCAACCTCTGTCATCGAGCTACAGTACACGGACGATGCCAGCGTCTGTGCACACACAGAGGCTGAATTCCAGGACATAGTCAACGTACTTACCAAGGCATATGAAAGCATGGGCCTTGCGCTAAACATCAGTAAGACAAAGGTCCTCCACAAGCCTGTTCTCACCACACAGCACTGCCCGCCCCCCCACCCCCCCCCCCAGGCATGGCCCTGGACAACGTGGACCACTTCCCTTATCTCGGGCACTTCCAATCAACAAGAGCAGGCATTGATGACGAGATCCAACACCATCACCAGTGCAGTCTTCGGCTGCATGAGGAAAAAAGTGTTTGAAGACCAGGCCCTCAAAACTGTCACCAAGCTCATGGTCTACAGGGCCGTAGTAATACCCGCCCTCCTGTATGGCTCAGAGACATGGACCATGTACAGTAGACACCTCAAGTCGCGGGAGAAATACCAGCAATGATGTCTCCGCAAGATCCCACAAATCCACTGGAAGGACAGATGCACCAATATTAGCGTCCTCATCAAGGTCAACATCCCCAGCATTGAATCACTGACCACACTTGATCAGCTCCATTGGGCGGGCCACATAGTTCTCATGCCAGACACGAGACTCCCAAAGCAACCGCTCTACTCGGAACTCATCCACGACAAATGAGCCAAAGGTGGGCAGAGGAAATGTTACAAGGACACCCTCAAAGCCTCCCTGATAAAGTGTGATATCCCCACTGACACCTGGGAGTCCCTGGCCAAAGACCGCCCGAAGTGGAGGAAGTGCATCCAGGAGGGCGCTGAGCACCTCGAGTCTCTTCGCCGAGAGCATGCAGAAATCAAGCGCAGGCAGCAGAAAGAACGTGCAGCAAACCAGGCTCCCCGCCCACCCTTTCCTTCAACCACTGTCTGTCCCACCTGTGACAGAGACTGTGGTTCCCGTATTGGACTGTACAGCCACCTAAGAACTCATGCTAAGAGTGGAAGCAAGTCTTCCTCGATTCCGAGGCACTGCCTATGATGATGACATTGGGGAGAGACCGTTTACTAGCTCTGTGTAGGTGGGAAGGGATTCACTCAGTTATCCAAGCTCCTGACACAAGCGCATTCACCTGCATTGAGTGTGGGTTTCTTCTGACACACTGACTTGTTCACACTGTTAAAAGATCATTTAAATGTTCTGACTGCGAAGAGCTTTAAAAGCACAAAAGATCTGCTGACGCATCATGTCCTCTGGGGCGAGGCCGTTCACCTGCTCCGTGTGGGAAGGGATTCGCTCAGTCATGCACTCTGCTCAGATACCAGCGAGTTCACAACAACCTGCAGTGGATGGATTTTGCTGTTATTGCTGCTGTTAATCACGGCAGCGTGGAGGCCCCGACCTGCGAGAAACCACCAGCGGCAGGTCGGGGCCATAAAAGGAGCGGAGGTGCGGCGGCCTGGGAGCAGCGTGGAGGCCACTTCAGGGAGCAGTACGAGCTGGTGCAAGAGGGCGACGACTTGGAGAAGGGCGACTGGATTGGAAGTCACCAAAATCAAGGTCACTGATTGGAGCATGGGCAAGTACAGCAGGAGAGGTGGCAAGCAGCAGAGGAGCGGCGAGGTCGGGGCGAAGGAGCGGTGAGAGATTGTAGAGGGACGTGATCGGGGCCCTGGAGAGGTGTGAGTTCAGGGCCCAGGGGCAGCACGGGCCCAGCCCACACTGTGATATGTGTGTGCACGAGGTCAGTGCAGCAGAGCTTGTCTCCAGTTGCCACTGGAACAAGACCTAGCTCGGTCAAGCCCGTGTGGTGGCCGGTGTACAACGGCCATCACACATTAAAAGAAATCCATGCACAGGCATCTTCCACCCTTCAACATGTAGTTCAGGACCTGGAATATTAGGTCCTTCATTGAAACACCTGTGAACTCATCCCTTTTTGGTGAGGAAGCAAGTCATCCTCGATACAAGGGACCGCCGAAGAAGTAATCACATCCAGGACTGAATCATGTTGACTATGGCAATCGTGCTTTATTTCTGCTGATATTAATAACCCTATAACTGGGCTTGAGTTTAATATTCTGGATAAATATTAAATAAATCAGCTTTTTTCAAACACAGTGACGAATATTTGATTTCTCTATGATGAGACTTATTAATGTTCTGTTACCGACTATTCTATTTTTGGGCCTTTTCTTACACTAGATTATTTCAGTTTTCATCTAGTTCGCATTCTATCACATCAAATCCCAAGCTTGTTCCGTTTGTGTACATGGCTTGTGGGTGTGATAGACTGAACTGTGGTGTCTCACTTTACACTCATTGGATGTTCTCAGACCCACCCCTTTATAGAAATATCTCGCATAAGATTTTAAATCTGTTATTTTCTGTACCAGTTATCCCTTTTTGGATCTGATTTTTTTAAACTCCTCCACACATATTGCATGTGACAGCCTTTGAAATATTCTGATCTTTGTAATCGTCATTGCTGATTTGGCTGGTCTCGTTGATTGAATCTCTTGTCACTATCACACATTGCACTATTTCTTTAATCGAGATCATTGTTTCAAATGCTTGCTTTATCATGACATTAGGTCCTCCATTGATCCCCGTCAATAATCGTTAGTTACAGGCTGGGATTTGGGTATAGGTTTCGGGGTTAGTGGTTGGGGCCAGTGATTATTAGTTAGGATTGGGGTTAATGGTTGGGGCTGGTGATTATTGGTTAGGATTGGGGTTAATGGTTGGGGCTGGTGATTATTGGTTAGCGTTGGGGTTAATGGTTGGGGCTGGTGATTATTGGTTAGGATTGGGGTTAATGTTTGGGGCTGGTGATTATTGGTTAGCATTGGGGTTAATGGTTGGGGCTGGTGATTATTGGTTAGGATTGGGGTTAATGAATGGGGCTGGTGATTATTGGTTAGCATTGGGGTTAATGGTTGGGGCTGGTGATTATTGGTTAGGATTGGGGTTAATGGTTGGGGCTGGTGATTATTGGTTAGGATTGGGGTTAATGGTTGGGGCCGGTGATTATTGGTTAGCGTTGGGGTTAATGGTTGGGGCCGGTGATTATTGGTTAGCGTTGGGGCTGGTGGTTATTGGTTAGGGTTGGGGCCGGTGGTTATTGGTTGGGGCCGGTGGTTATTGGTTAGGATTGGGGCTAGTGATTGGGGCCGGTGATTATTGGTTAGGATTGGGGTTAGTGGTTGGGGCTGGTGGTTAGTATTGGGGTTAGTGGTTGGGGCCGGTGATTATTGGTTAGTGGTTGGGGCCGGTGATTATTGGTTAGGATTGGGGTTAATGGTTGGGCCCGCTGGTTATTGGTTGGGGATAGTCGATACGATGTTCGGTTTACGAATTAGTGATTAGGGTTTGAAACTACTATTGACAACGCAGTGTCACGAGACCCGTCGATTTTAATTTCATTTTTTTTAATAAACCTCACGCAGACGAGTCAGAAAACAGCCTCATGAATTGTTCATGTCAGGAACCTTCTTTCTGACCGAGTCCCATTTCCTCCCTCCTTTCACATCTCGACATTTCTCATAGAAAAAACACAGGGACATTAGACTTTGGGACAAGAAAATGTGGATCCAGGTTGTTATGTATGTAAACATTGTAACTGTGTAAGACTTGCCACCAGGGGGCGCAACTGTTGGACGCCCCAGGATCACCTGCACACCTCATGCAAGGGAATATAAAAGGTTGTCTGCCATGCTGCTTAGGTGCTCTGGAGTTGTATTAAAGAGACTAAGGTCACATCAGTTTTTGCTCACAGTTCTCAGTCTTGTGGAGTTCTTCCATACTTAACAATTGGCGACGAGGAACAGATCACAAACTTTCACGCGGTCATGGCTGCTGTTGGTATTTTAGAGAGATTTGTCGAGGGCAAAGGTTGGGAAGCCATCGTTGAGCGCCTCGACTAGTACTTCGCAGCCAACAAGCTGGATGGGGATGATAAAGCGATCAAGCGTAGGGTAATTCTCCTCATTGTGTGTGGGTCCACAATATACGGCCTCATCAAGAATCTGCTAGCACCAGAAAAACCAGCGGAGAAGACATATACAGAGTTGTGTACGCTGGTTCGTAACCATCTCAAGCTGAAGGCGAGCGTCTTAATGGCCAGGTATCGCTTCCACACGCACCACCGCTCCGAGGGCCAGGATGTGGCGAGTTACGTCGCTGACCTGAGACACCTGGTGGGAACTTGTGAATTTGATGGATTTTTGGGGGAAATGCTGCGGGACTTTTTCGTGCTTGGCATCGGCCATGAGGTCATTCTTCGCAAGCTTCTGTCTGCCGAATCCCTAGACCTGAGCAAGGCTATCACGATAGCCCAGGCATTCATATCCACAAGCGATAATACCAGACAGATATCTTCCCAGCATCGAAGCTCACCGGCAAGTACTGTGCATAAAATAATGTCACTAGCAGGCAGAACTGTATATGGCAGGGCCTACACGCCTGCAGCTGCAAGACCTAGGCTGACTCAGAGTCCGCCATTGGGCATGAATGCAAATCCATTCACACCATGTTGGCGCTGCGGAGGTAATCATCGAGTCCATCAAAGTCGATTCAACCACTACGTGTGCAACGGCAGCGAAACAATTGGGCACCTCCAGCGAATGTGCAAGAGTGCTGCAACTCACCTCGTGGCAGAGTTGGCAGAGGATGATCGATCCGGCATGGATCTCGCAGAACAAACAAGAGAGGCAACTCGAGCCGAGGAAGAAGTGTATGGGGTACACACCTTCACCACCGAGAGCCCTCCTATCATGCTGAAAGTCAAATTGAACGGTATTTCGGTATCAATGGAGTTGGACACGGGGGCGAGTCAGTCAATTATGAGCCAGAAGGCTTTTGAGAAACTGTGGGGCAACAAGGCACAAAGGCCCAAACTGAGCCCGATTCAGACAAAGCTGTGCACCTACACCAAAAAGCTCATACCAGTCATTGACAGTGCAGCGGTTAAGGTATCGGATCATGGAGCTGTGCATGATTTATCACTGTGGATTGTACCAGGCGATGGCCCAATGCTATTCAGCAGAAGCTGGCTGGGAAAGATTCAATAGAACTGGGATGACATCAAAGTACGATCTTCAGTGGATGATGCCTCGTGCGCCCAAGTACTGAGCAAGTTTCCGTCACTATTTGAACCAGGCATCGGCAACTTCACAGGTGCCAAGGTGCAGATCCATCTAGTCCCTGATGCAAGGCCCATTCATCACAAGGCCCGAGCAGTTCCGTACATGATGAGGGAGAAAGTCGAGATTGAGCTGAACAGACTTCAACGAGAGGGAATCATATCACCAGTTGAGTTCAACGAGTAGTCCTGTCTGATTGTTCCGGTGTTAAAAGCGATGGCATGGTCAGAATCTGCTGAGACTACAAGGTAACAATCGAGTCTCTTTACAAGACCAGTACCCGCTACCCAAGGTGGATGACCTGTTCGCAACATTAGTGGGGGGGTGGGGGGGAGGGGGAAGTCGTTCACCAAGTTGTAACCTCCGCCTACATGACACAGGAGCTGGCTGAATCTACGAAAAGATTGATGTTCATCAACATGCACAAAGGACTGTCTATATACCACAGATGCCCTTTTGGGATTCGCTCGGCTGCTGCCATCTTCCAGAGGAACATGGAGAGTCTGCTGAAATCGGTTCTGTGCACCGTTGTGTTCAAGACGACATCCTGATCACCGGTCGAGACACCACCGAACACTTGCACAACCTGGAAGAGGTTCTAAGTCGACTAGACAGAGTGGGACTTGGGCTGAAACGCTCCAAGTGTGTTTTCCTGGTGCCAGAGATCGAATTTTTGGGGAGAAAGATTGCGGCAGACGGCATCAGGCCAACGGACTCAAAGACAGAGGCCATCAAGAATGCACCCAGACCACAGAATGTGATGGAGCTGCGTTCGTTCCTGGGATTCCTCACTATTTTGGTAACTTTCTACCCGGGTTAAGCACTTTGCTGGAACCGTTGTACATGTTGCTACTGAGGGGTGACGACTGGGTTTGGGGTAAATCACAAGAGACAACCTTTGAGAAGGCCAGAAACCGACTTTGTTCCAATAAGTTACTTGTACTGAATGACCCGTGTAAACGATTAGTGTTAGCTTGTGATGCATCTTCGTACGGGGTCAGCTGTGTGTTACAGCAAACCAATGTATCGGGAAAACTTCAACTGGTTGCATATGCATCTAGAAGTCTGTCTAAGGCTGAAAGAGCCTACAGTATGGTTGAGAAAGAGGCATTAGCATGTGTATATGGGATTAAGAAAATGCACCAATACCTATTTGGACTTCAGTTTGAGCTTGAAACCGACCACAAACTGCTCATTTCACTGTTTTCAGAAAACAAAGGTATAAACAATAATGCTTCATCCCACATCCAAAGATGGGCACTAACATTGTCTGCCTATGACTATGTTATCCGCCACAGACCAGGCATGGAGAACTGTGCTGATGCCCTCAGTCGGCTACCATTGCCCACTACCGGGGTGGAAATGGCACAGCCCGCAGACTTGCTTCTGGTCATGGATGCTATTGAGAGCGAGGGGTCACCCGTCACTGCTCGCCACATCAGGACCTGGACCAGCCAGGATCCTGTGCTATCACTTGTAAAAGGTTGCATCCTCAATGGGAGCTGGTCAGCCGTTCCCGGGGAAATGCAAGATGAAATTAAGCCATTACACTGACGCAAAGTTGCAATCTCCATGCAGTTGGATTGTCTCTTATGGGGTAATCATGTGGTTTTGCCCAAAAATAGGCAGGGAAACGTTTATACATGACCTACACAATATCCACCCAGGCATAATCATGCTGAAGGCTATAGCCAGGTCGCATGTTTGATGGCCCTGCATTGACTCGGACTTAGAGTCATGCGTACACCAGTGCAACACGTGCTCACAACTGAGCAATGCACCAAGGGAGTCTCCATTGAGTCTGTGGTCATGCTCCTCCAAACTGTGGTCCAGGATCCACATAGATTTTGCTGGCCCCTTTCTCGGAAAGATGTTTTTTAGTTGTAGTGAACGCTTACTCTAAAAGGATGGAATGTGTAATCATGTCATCCAGCACATCCACTGCCACCACTGAAAGCCTGCGGGCTATGTTCGCCACCCCTGGCTTGCCCGATGTCCTTGTCAGTGCCAATGGACCATGTTTCACCAGCTCAGAATTCATCACGTTTATGACCCGCGATGGCATCAAGCATGTAGCATGTCAGGTCTTCCCTGTTTAAGCCCGCATCCAACGGTCAAGCAGAACGGGCAGTCTAAACTATCAAGCAGAGCTTGAAACGTGTGACGGAAGGCTCCTTGCAGACCCGCTTATCTCGGGTTCTGCTCAGCTACCGGATGCGACCCCACTCACTCACTGGGGCTCCCCCTGCAGAATTGTTAATGAAGAGAGCACTCAAAACCAGGCTCTCCCTAGTCCACCCGAATCTAAATGATCATGTGGAAACCCGACGTCGCCGGCAAAACATGTACCACAATCGCGTGGCTGTATCATGTGACATTGATGTTAACGACCTTGTGTTTGTCCTTAATTACAGTCATGGTCATAAATGGGTCGCTGGCACTGTCTTGGCCAAGGAGGGGAATAGTGTGTTTGTAGTCAAACTATTGAATGGACAAACGTGCAGAAAGCATTTGGATCAGACCAAACTGCAGTTCACCGACAACCAGGAACAACCGAAGGAGGACATCACCATCATCAACACACGAACACACACCCAACCATCAATCGACCTCACTATCAATCAAGAGGATGAACCCACCATTCCCAACAGTCCTGTCAGACCAGCTGTGCTTCAGTGCAGCAAAAGTCCGACCAACTCACCCATGCCGGAGTTTGAACTCAGACGATCAACCAGGAAGCGTAGGGCCCCGGATTGTCTCAACTTATAAATAATTTGTATCAAAGACTTTGGGAGGGCGTGATGTTATGTATGTAAACATTGTAACTGTGTAAGACATGCCACCAGAGGGCATAATTGTTGGAAGCCCAACGGTCACCTGAATAACTCGTGCAAGGGAGTATAAAAGGTTGTCTGCCATGCTGCTTAGGCACTCTGAAGTTGTATTAGAGAGACTAAGGTCACATTAGTTTTTACTCACAGTACTCAGTCTTGTGGAGTACTTAACACCCTGCCTGCTCACCATAACCCTTTATTCCATTATTGCTCAAAAATCTGTCTATCTCCGCCTTAAATATATTCAATGACCCAACCTCCACGGCTCCCTGGGGCAGAGAATTCCACAGATTTACAAACCTCTGAGTGAAGAAATTGCTCCTCATCCCAGTTTTAAACGGGCTGAGGAGAAAGGCTGCATTTGTAAATAGAACAGGATTTACTGTGATTACATTGGGCACTAAACCATGTTCATTCTGGCAACTCTTCTTTGTTTCTGATGATCTTAATAACCCCTATACCTGTGCTGGCGATTAATATTGTGCATAAATATTGAATAAATTATCTTTGTTTCAAACACTGTGTCGAATATTTGGTTCCTCCATGATCAGAGGAGACGAATTGATGTTCTGTTACCGACTGTTCCATTTTAGTGCTTTTTCTTAATCTAACTTATATCATTTCTCACCTAGTTCACCTTCTATCAAACCCCAAACTTGTTCTGTTTGAGTACATGAGTTGTGGTTGTAGTAGACGGCAGTGTCTCACTTTAAACTCAGCTGAAATCCTTTGAACTACCCCTTTATTGAACTGGTTTGCATAAGATTTGAAATCCGTTAATTTCTGGAACAGTTAATCCGTTTTTGGAACCAATTTAATTTTTAAAAACTCATCCACACATTTTGCACATGAAAGGGCAGCGAAATATTCTGATATTTGTAATTGTCATTGCCACAAACTCAGTTCCCTAGCGACTGACCCCATCCCTCTCCCCAACTTCTGTCTGAGGCTGAACCAGACTGTTCGCAACTTTGGTGTCATACTTAACCTTGAAATCAGTTTTTGACCATATATCCGCAGCATAACTAAGATTGCCTTTTTCCACCTCTGTAACATCGCCCATCTCTGCTCTTGCCTCAGCTCATCCACTGCCGTAGCCCTCATCCATGCCTTTGTTACTTCTGAACTTTTATATTGCAACGCACTCCTACATATTCCACCCTACATAAACTAGAGTTGATCCAAAACTCAGCTGCCTGTGTCCTAACTCACACCCTGGATGTGTTTGATGGAACAATATAGAGGTATATTTACTCTGTATCTAACCTGTGCTTTACCTACCCTGGGAGTGGTTGATGGGGCAGTGTAGAGGGAGTTTTACTCTGTACCTATCCCGTGCTGTACCTGCGATGGGAGTGTTTGATGGATCAGTCCATGGGGAGCTTTACTCTTTGACTAACCCGTGCTGTGCCTGTTGTGGGACTGTTTGATGGGACAGCATAGAGGGAGATTAACTTTGTATCTAACCCATGCTGTACCTACCCTGGGAGTGTTTTGGACTGTGTAGAGGGAGCTTTACTCTGTAAAGCAAATGGCATGTTGGCCTTCATAGCAAGGGGATTTGAGTACAGGGGCAGGGAGGTGTTGCTACAGTTGTACAGGGCATTGGTGAGGCCACACCTGGAGTATTGTGTACAGTTTTGGTCTCCTAACCTGAGGAAGGATATTCTTGTTATTGAGGGAGTGCAGCGAAGGTTCACCAGACTGATTCCCGGGATGGCGGGACTGACCTATCAAGAAAGACTGGATCAACTGGGCTTGTATTCACTGGAGTTCAGAAGAATGAGAGGGGACCTCATAGAAACATTTAAAATTCTGACGGGGTTAGACAGGTTAGATGCAGGAAGAATGTTCCCAATGTTGGGGAAGTCCAGAACCAGAGGTCACAGTCTAAGGATAAGGGGTAAGCCATTTAGGACTGAGATGCGGAGGAACTTCTTCACCCAGAGAGTGGTGAACCTGTGGAATTTTCTACCACAGAAAGTTGTTGAGGCCAATTCACTAAATATATTCAAAAAGGAGTTAGATGAGGTCCTTACTACTAGGGGGATCAAGGGGTATGGCGAGAAAGCAGGAATGGGGTACTGAAGTTGAATGTTCAGCCATGAACTCATTGAATGGCGGTGCAGGCTAGAAGGGCCGAATGGCCTACTCCTGCACCTATTTTCTATGTTTCTATCTAACCAATGCAGTATCTACTCTGGAATGCTTGGGACAGGTTAGAGGGAGATATACTTCGTATTTAACTTGTGTTGCACTTGCCCTTGGAATGTCTGGTGGAACTGTGTTGAGGAAGCTTTACTCTGTATCTAAGCAAGGCAAATATATCCTTCCTTAGATAAGGAGACCAAAACTGTGCACAGTCCTCTAGGTGTGGTTCGGGAGTAAAGGGTTCTGGGGAGCTGAGTCTATGATCAGACCCGCCAAGATCTTACTGAATGGGGAGCAGGCTCGGGGGGTCCGGGTGGCCCACTACTGCTCCGATTTCTCATGGTCTTATGTACCCAGCATGCCCCGCAGGCGAGAATGTGCCTCACCCAGACTACAGGAGCTCAGTGCGCAGGCGCGGGTCGTGTAATGGCGGAGGGGACACATTTTAGACCGGCTCTAAAGAAGTGTCCTTTTCAGCGGGACAGAGCGGAATAATAGACCAGCGGGGAGCCGGGGAGGCTTCATGAACAACCGGTGCCCGCCGCAAGCCCGAAACAATAACCGGAATATCGGCAGTTGCAGCTTACGGGCTTTCTCCCGATCACAGACCCAAGCTATCGGCGGCCATCTTGGTGTAGGAAGGCAGGTTCAACGGTTGGCCATTTTGATTCAGTGAGCAGAACAGCGCGTGCGCGGCCATTTTGATGCAGGAATTCAGTGAATGATGTCTGTCTCGAACTGAACCCAGCCAGAGTCAGCACCTTCAGGGGAGGGGAACCAGTGAGAGTGTCGAGCTGAACCCAGCCAGAGTCAGCACCTTCAGGGGAGGGGAACCAGTGAGTGTGGAACTGAACCCAGAGAGAGACAGCACCTTATAAGAACAGAAGAAATAGGAGCAGGAGTAGGCCATACAGCTGCTCGAGCCTGCTCCACCATTCAATAAGATCATGGCTGATCTGATCATGGACTCAGCTCCACTTCCCTGCCCGCTTCCCATAACTTCTTATCCCCTTATCATTCAAGAAACTCTCTATTTCTGTCTTAAATTTATTCAATGTCCCAGCTTCTACAGCTCTCTGATAGTAGAAATTTCTCCTCATCTCTGTTTTAAATTGACGGCCTCTTATTCTAAGATCATGCCTTCCAGTTCTAGTCTCCCCCATCAGTGGAAACATCCTCTCTGCATCCACCTTTACAAGCCCGCTTATATCTTATACATTTTGATTAGATCACCTCTCATTCTTTTGAATTCCAATGAGTAGAGTCCCAACCTACTCAAGCTTTCTCCCTCATTCACGGAATCAACCTAGTGAACCTTCTCTGAACTGCCTCCAAAGCAAGTATATCCTTTCGTAAATATGGAAACCAAAACTGCATGCAGTATTCCAGGTGTGGCCTCACCAATACGTTGCACAACTGTAGCAAGACTTCCCTGCTTTTAAACTCCATTCCATTGGCCTTCCTGATCACTTGCTGTACCTGCATACTATCCTTTTGTGTTTCATGCACAAGTATCCCCAAGTCCCACTGTACTGTGGCACTTTGCAATCTGTCTCCATTTAAATAATAACTTGCTCTTTGATTTTTTTTCTGCCAAAGTGCATGACCTCACACTTTCTAACATTATACTCCATCTGCCAAATTTTTGCCCGCTCACTGAGCCTCTCTGTGTCCTTTTGCAGATTTTACTTGTCCTCCCATCTTTGTATCGTCGGCAAACTTGGTTACGTTACACTCAGTCCCTTCTTCCAAATCGTTAATATAGAATGTAAATAGTTGGGGTCCCAGCACTGGTCCCTGTGGCACCCCACTAGTTACTGGTTGCCATCCAGAGAATGAACCATTTATCCTGATTCTCTGTTCTCTGTTCTCTGTTAGTTAGCCAATCCTCTATCCATGCTAATATATTACCCCCGTGCCCGTGGACTTTTATCTTGTGCAGTAACCTTTTATGTGGCAACTTGTCAAATGCCTTCTGGAAATCCAAATACACCACATCCACTGGTTCCCCCTTATTCACCAGGTTCGTTACATCCCCAAAGAATTCCAGCAAATTTGTCAAACATGACTTCCCCTTCATAAATCCATGCTGACTCTGCATGACTGAATTTTGCTTCTTTAATAATGGATCCAACATTTTCCCAATCACAGATATTAGGCTAACTGGTCTATAGTTTCCTGCTTTTTGTCTGCCTCCTTTTTGAAATAGGGGCATTACATTTGCAGTTTTCCAATCTGCTGGGACCTCCCCAGAATCCAGGGAATTTTGGTAAATTACAACCAATGCATCCACAATCCCTGCCGCTACTTCTCTTAAGACTCTAGGATACAAGCCATCTGGTCCAGGGGTTTTATCTACCTTTAATCCCATTATCTTACTGAGTACCACTTCCTTAGTGATTGTGTTAAGTTCCTCCCCCTCCCCCCCCCCCCGTATCCCCTTGACTATCCACTGTTGGAATATTGTTAGTGTCCTCTAACGTAAAGACTGATACAAAATATTTGTTCAGAGTTTCTGCCATCTCCCTGTTCCCTGTTACTAATTCCCCGGTCTCGTCCTCTAAAGGACCAGCAATTACTTTAGCCACTCTTTTCCTTTTTATATACCTATAGAAACTCTTGTTATCTGTTTTTATATTTTGTGCTAGTTTACTTTCACAGTCTATCTTCCCTTTCTTACTCATTTTTTAGGTATTCTTTGCTGGTTTTTAAAAGCTTCCCAGTTTTTTGTCGTCCCACTAGATTTGGTCACTTTGTATGCCCTGTTTTTAATGGATAACGTCCTTTATTTCTTTAGCTAGCCACGGATGGCTCTATTTTCTCTTGCACCTTTTCCTCCTCACTGGAATAGATTTTTCTTGAGAGTTGTGAAATATCTCCTTAAATGTACACCATTGTTCATCAACCGTCCTGCACTTTAATCTATTTTCCCAGTCCAAGTTACCCAACTCTGCCCTCATACCTTTATAGTCTCCTTTATTTAAGCTTAGTACGCTGATTAGAGATCCAACTTTCTCACCCGGCATCTGAATTTGAAATTCAATCATGTTATGATCACTCATTCCGAGGGGATCCTTTACTAGGAGATTGTTTATTAATCCTGTCTCATTACACAGGACCAGATCTAAGATAGCCTGCCCCCTGGTTGGTTCCGTTACATACTGCTCAAGGAACCTGTCCCTTATGCACTCCATGAACTCCTCCTCAAGGCTGCCCTGACCAATTTGATTTATCCAATCAATATGGAGATTAAAATCACCTATGATTATTGTTGTTCCCTTTTTACAAGCCCCCACTATTTCCTGGTTTATGCTGCGACCAACAGAGTTGCTACTGTTCGGGAGCCTATAGACTATGCCCACCAATGACCTTTTCCCCTTATTGTTCCTTATTTCCACCCAAACTGTTTCAACATCCTTATCATTTGAGACAATATCGTTTTTTTACTATTGCAGTGATTCCATCCTTTATCAATAGAGCTACCCCACCTCCTTTTCCTTTCTGTCTGTCCTTCCGGATTGTCAAGTACCCCTGAATATTTAATTCCTGGTCCTTGTAACCACGTCTCTGTAATGGCTATCAGATCATACCCATTTGTCTCAATTTGTTACGTCAACTTATCTATTTTGTTACAAATGCTACGTGCATTTAGACAAAGTGCCTTTAAGTTTGTTTGTTTTTTTACCCTTTTTTCCTGCTTGTTTCCTCTCTCCTTCAAACTCACTTTCTTTATTTTTGCTTTCTAATTCCAGCTTTGCTCCCCTCCCTGCTGAATCTATTGTCAGGTTTCCATCCTCCTGCCAAGCTAGTTTAAATCCTCCCCAACAACACTAGCAAACCCCCTCACCCTCCCACAAGGATATTGGTCCGGCTCTGTTGAGGTGCAACCCATTCGGTTTGTACAGGTCCCACCTCCCCCAGAAGTGGTCCCAATGTGTCAGGAATCTAAAGCCCTCCCTCTTGCACCATCTCTCCAGCCACGCATTCATCTGCTCTATCCTCCTATTTCTGTACTCACTAGCTCGTGGCACTGGGAGTAATGCAGAGATTACTACCTTTTGAGGTCCTGCTTTTTAATCTCCCTGCTAGCTCCCTAAACTCTGCCTGCTGGAGAGGGGAGGGAGGGGAAACAGTGAATGTGAAATTGAACACAGCCAGAGTTAGCGCCTTCAGGGAAGAGGCGGATGGGAGGGAGGGGAACATGCGAGTATACAACTGAACTCAGCCAGAGTCAACACCTTCAGGGGAGGGGAACCAGTGAGTCTAAAACTGAACCCAGCCAGAGTCAGCACCTTCAGGGAAGGGGAACCAGTAAGTGAAGAACTGAACCCAGCCAGAGTCAGCACCTTCAGGGGAGGGGAACCAGTGAGTCTAAAACTGAACCCAGCCAGAGTCAGCACCTTCAGGGAAGAGAGAGAGGGGAACCAGTGAATGTAGAACTGAACCCAGCCAGAGTCAGCACCTTCAGGGGAGGAGTGGGAGGGGAACCAGTGAGTGCAGAACTGAAACCAGACAGAGTCTGCATCTTCAGGGGAGGAGAGGGGAGGCAATTCAGAGAAAGTTCACGAGGTTGATTCCGGAGATGAGGGGGTTCTTATGAGGAAATGTTGAGGAGGATGGGGGCAATATATTAGCATGGATAGGGGATTGGCTAACTAACAGAAAACAGAGAGTCGGGATAAATGGTTCATTCTCGGTTTGGCAATCAGTAACTAGTCGGTTGCCGCAGGGATCAGTGCTGGGACCCCAGCTATTTACAATCTATATTAACGACTGGGAACAAGGAACCGAGTGTAACATAGCCAAGTTTGCTGACGATATAAAGATGGGAGGAAAAGCAATGAGTGAGGAGGACACACAAAATCTGCAAAAGGACAGAAGCTTAGGGAATGGGCAAAAATTTGGGAGATGGAGTATAATATTGCAAAGTGTGAGGTCACGCACTTTGGCAGAAAAAAAATCAAAGAGCAAGTTGTTATTTAAATGCAGAAAAATTGCAACGTGCTGCAGTACAGTGGGACCTGGGGGGTACTTGTGCATGAAATACAAAAGGTTAGTATGCAGGTACAGCAAGTGATCAGGAAGGTCAATGGAATCTTGGCCTTTATTGCAAAGGGGATGGAGTATAAAAGCAGGGAAGTCTAGCTACAGTTGTACAGAGTATTGGTGAGGCCACACCTGGAATACTGCGTGCACTTTTGGCTTCCATATTGAAGAAAGGATACACTTGCTTTGGAGGCAGTTCAGAGAGGGTTCACAGGTTGATTCCGGAGATGAGGGGGCTGACTTATGAGGAAAGGTTGAGTAGGTTGGGCCTCTACTCATTGGAATTCAAAAGAATGAGAGGTGATCTTATCAAAACACATATACGATTATGAGGGAGCTTGACAAGGTGGATGCAGAGAGAATGTTTCCACTGAAAGGAGAGAATAGAACTTGGGGGCATAATCTTGGTATAAGGGGCCGCCCATTTAAAACTGAGATGAGGAGAAATTTCTTTTCTCAGGGTTGTAAATCTGTGGAATTTGCTGCCTCAGAGAGCTGTGGAAGCTGGGACATTTGTATAAATTTAAGACAGAAATAGACAGTTTCTTAAACGATAAGGGGTTATGGGAATCGGGCGGGGAAGTGGGCCTGAGTCCATGATCGGATCACGAATAATCGTATTAAATGGCGGAGCAGGCTCGAGGGGCCGTATGGCCTACTTCTGCTCCTATTTCTTATGTTAACCAGTGAGTGCAGAACTAAAACCAGCCAGAGTCAGCATCTTCAGGGGAGGGGAGGGGAACCAGTAAGTGCAGAACTGAACCCAGCCAAAGTTAGCATCTTAAGGGAGGAGAGGGGAGGCAGTTCAGAGAAGGTTCACGAGGTTGATTTCAGAGATGAGTGTGTGAACTTATGATGAAATATTGAGGAGGTTGGGAGCAATATATTCGCATGGATAGAGGATTGGTTAACTAACAGAAAACAGAGAGTCGAGCTAAATGGTTCGTTCTTGGGTTGGCAACTAGTAACTAGTGGGGTGCCGCAGGGATCAGTATTGGGACCCCAACTATTTACAATCTATACTAATGACTTGGAAGAAGGGACTGATTGTAACGTAGCGAAATTTGCTGATGATACAAAGATGAGAGGAAAAGCAATGTGTGAGGAGGACACACAAAATCTGCAAAACGACATAGACAGGCTAAGTGCGTGAGCGAAAATTTGGCAGCTGGAGTATAATGTGGAAAGTGTGAGGTCATGCACTTTGGCAGAAAAAAATGAAAGAGCAAGTTATTATTTAAATGGAGAAAGATTGCAAAGTGCCGCAGTACAGCAGGACCTGGGGGTACTTGTGCATGAAATGCAGATACAGCAAGTGATCAGGAAGACCAATGGTATCTTGGCCTTTATTGCAAAGGGGATGGAGTCTAAAAGCTGGGAAGTCTTGCTACAGCTATATAAGGTATTGGTGAGGCCACACCTAGAATGCTGCATGCAGTTTTGGTTTCCAATTTTACGAAAGGATATACTTGCTTTGGGGGCAGTTCAGAGAAGGTTCACAAGGTTGATTCCGGGGATGAGGGGGTTGACTTATGAGGAAAGGTTGAGTAGGTTGGGCCTCTACTCATTGGAATTCAGAAGAATGAGAGGTGACCTTATCGAAACATATAAGATTTATGAGGGGGCTTGACAAGGTGAATGCAGAGAGGATGTTTCTACTGATGGGGGAGACTAGAACTAGAGGGCATAATCTTAGAATAAGGGGCCGCCCATTTAAAACTGTGATGAGGAGAAATGTCTTCTCTCAGAGGGTTGTAAATCTGTGGAATTTGCTGCCTCAGAGAGGTATGGAAGCCGGGCCACTGAATAAATTTAAGACAGAAATAGACAGTATCTTAACCGATAAGGGGTTATGGGGAGCGGGCGGGTAAGTGGAGCTGAGTCCATGCTCGAATCAGCCATGATCTTATTGAATGACAGAGTAGGCTCGTGGGGCCGTATGGCCTACTCCTGTTCCTATTTCTTATGTTCTTATGTTCTCTGCCCACTCCTCATAACCCCTTATCCGCTTATCATTTAGAAACTGAGTAATTGGGAGGAGGGTCCAGTGACCCTGCTGGAAAATGCACGTGTGAGGCCTCAGGTGAGGACAGTGGAAAAGCCTGTCGACACTCACTGTTGAGGTTCACACAGGGAGATTGGGCACATAGGTCACTACTGGAGAGAAACTGGTGAGTGTAGAACTGAACCCAGCCAGAGTCAGCACCTTCAGGGGAGGAGAGGGAGGGGAACCAGTGAATGTAGAACTGAACCCAGCCAGAGTCAGCACCTTCAGGGGAGGAGAGGGAGGGGAACCAGTGAATGTAGAACTGAACCCAGCCAGTATTAGTGGTGAAAACTGGGAGTGGAGGAGAAACAGTCTAAAAATGTGCGATAGTTTTGGATTTCAGCACAGCAGGAGGGACAATGTGTGGGACAGGGATTTACAGCTTTGGAAGAACAAGAGAGGAAAGAATGTTCCATGGAAACTCGGGGGCCAAGTTTCGACCGACCCGTAGAATGGCGCACCTCCGAGAGGTCCGTCGACTTTCTAGAAGGAAAAGCGCACCTAATACTTACCTCGGGATTCTCCACGATGATCAGGCCTGCTTTGGACTGGGTGCAGCGCAGCAGAAGCAGTGGGGGGCGGAGCTACAGCCCTTCGCCGAAAAAGTGCCGGCAGCTGCGCGCGTGCCCAGTGGAGTCTGTGCACATGCGCAGTAGTTCCTGGTCCTCCCAGCGCATTGTGGCTCCGGGTGACCCTCTCCCTGGTCGAGTAGCCTGCCTGCCTCACCGTCCCTCGCCTCGCTGCTGCCTAAACCCGGGCCTCGCCTCACCGTCCCTCACCTCGCTACTGCTCACCCTCGGGCCTTGCCTCGCCGCTGCCCAACCTCGGGCCTCACCTCGCCACCACTGCTCTTACCTCAAGGCCCTAGCCGGCCCGCCTGAACACCTCCTCCACGATGGGGCCGCCCGACCACCTCCTCGGCAGCGGGCCCCACCGGACCACCTCCTCGACGGCGGGGCACACCCGAGCTCTTCCCCTTGAAAATGTAATCAGGCAGGCAGGGCTAAGTGTGGGCCGTGTGCTGCTGGAGGGCTCCCGGTGCTCCCCAACGCATCGGTGCTGCAGTAGGTGAGGTAGGAACTTATAATTTTTTATTTATTGATTTATTGATTTTTTAAATTTATTTATTTATTTATTTATTTATTTATTTATTGATCATTTATTATTGATGATGGTTCTTTATTTTTAAAAGAGAAGTGTTTAATGCTTTGGAAAATCCTCTAACTTCACTTCCCCCTCCCCTTAACTCTGGCTACCTGCGCCTGATTGCTAAAGTGTCCGCAAGGTTTTTCTGAGCATATCAAAATGGACATTGACTCAGGCCTAAGTTAGTTTGGAGTAACTTTTCGCTGTCTCAACTTACTTAAATGGCCAAAACAGGCGTAAGTGGCTGGTAACGCCCCCTTTTGGGAAAAAAAACTGAACTAAAAAGAAACTGAACGGAAAAAAAACTGAACTAACCGACTGAAACTGGAGCAAACTAAATGGGGAGAATTGCGATTTCTAGGATTCTCAAAAAAACTCGTTGTTCCAAAAAAATAGGAGCAACTCCTGTCGAAACTTGGTCCCTAGATTGTCTATTCTGAATTTCTGTCTTGTACTGACAGTGATGAGTTTTATTATCTCCTTTTACAGAATATTAGAAGGGGAGATTTTCAGACAGGAAGCACAAACCAAACATCACATCAAGATCTGACGGAGTCAATCGATTCATCAGGACTTGAATATCATCAGCCTTTGAAAGTGAAAGGAGAAATGTTTGTCTGTTCTGCCTGTGGGAAAAGATTTCAAATGTCAGTGTGACTGGAAAGGCTCCGAGACACACACACCCGAGTGAGTGTTCCACTGCCTATTGAAAGAGCTTTAGCCAGTTACACATCCTGAAAAAACATCGCACCATTCACCGCGCGGAGAAACTGTAAACGTGTTTTGTGCGTGGGCGAGGCTTCAACTGATCATCCAACCATGGAGAGTCACAAGGACACCCGCACCATGGAGAAACCGTGGAAATGTGGTGACTGTGGGAAGGTATTCAGATCACCATCAGAGCGGGAAATTCATCGACTCAATCACACTGGGGAAAGGCCATTCACCTGCTCTGAGTGTGGGAAGGGATTCACTCAGTCATCCACCCTGCTGACACACCAGCGAGTTCACACTGGGGAGAGGCCGTTCACCTGCTCTGAGTGTGGAAAGGGATTCACTACATCATCCCACCTGCTGACACACCAGCGAGTTCACACTGGGGAGAGGCCATTCACCTGCTCTGAATGTGGGAAGGGATTCACTACATCATCCCACCTGCTGACACACCAGCGAGTTCACACTGGGGAGAGGCCGTTCACCTGCTCTGAGTGTGGGAAGGGATTCACTCAGTCATCCCACCTGCTGATACACCAGCGAGTTCACACTGGGGAGAGGCCGTTCACCTGCTCTGAGTGTGGGAAGGGATTCACTTGTTCATCCGACCTGGTGAAACACCAGCGAGTTCACACTGGAGAGAGGCCGTTCACTTGCTCTGAGTGTGGGAAGGGATTCACTTGTTCATCCGACCTGGTGAAACACCAGCGAGTTCACACTGGGGAGAGGCCATTCACCTGCTCTGAGTGTGGGAAGGGATTCACTCATTCATCCCACCTGCTGAGACACCAGCGAGTTCACACTGGGGAGAGGTCATTCACCTGCTCTGAGTGTGGGAAGGGATTCACTCGGTCATCCGACCTGCTGACACACCAGCGAGTTCACACTGGGGAGAGGCCGTTCACCTGCTCTGAGTGTGGGAAGCGATTCACTCGGTCATCCCACCTGCTGAGACACCAGCAAGTTCACACTGGGGAGAGGCCATTCACCTGCTCTGAGTGTGGGAAGGGATTCACTACATCATCCCACCTGCTGAGACACCAGCGAGTTCACAAGTGACTGCAGGGGTTGGAATCTGTTGTTATTGCTGCTGTGAATCACATCCCGACTGAATCATGTTCATTCTGACAGTTGGGGTTTGTTTCTGCTGATAACCCTATTACTGGGCTGGACTTTAATATTCTGGATATATTGCTGATTGTGTTCTCGGGGCTGCAGTGTCCATTTAAGAAACGCTGTGTGTTACCTTTCCCCTTAATTCAGCAACTCTCAACAGAAAGTTAGTTTGCAATAAAATTCTGAACTTTTACTTTAATCCTAAACTGATCTTTGGTACAAAATCTACAATAGTGTGTGAAAGTTTCCACTGAATAAAATCTCCAATTAGAAAGAGCTTGCTGACAATTCTTACTGACTTGCACATTACACACAGTGGCCCCTCCATTATCCACCAGAAAGAAGGGGAATGGGAATTAGTGGGGAATCAGTGTCCCCAAATGTTGCCCCTCCCATCTGGTGTCGCAATCCCCTTGGCACGGGAATGGAGTCAAGTCCAGACCAAAACTGTGCGCAGTACTCCAGATGTGGTCTTATCAATGCCCTGTACAATTGTAGCAGGACTTCCCTACTTTCATACTCTATCCCCCTTGCAATAAAGGCCAGCATTCCATTTGCCTTCTGATTACTTGCTCTACCTGCATGCTAATCTTTTGAGTTTCATGTACAAGAACCCCCAGATCTTTCTGCACTACAGCATTTTGTAATCGTCTCCATTTAAATAATAATTTGCTTTTTTATTTTTCCTACCAAAGGAGCTAACCTGACATTTTACCACATTATAGTCCATCTGCCAGATTTTTGCCCGCTCATTGAGCCTATCTATATCACTTTGTAGATTCTTTGCGTCCTCCTCACAACTTGCTTTACCACCTTACTTTGTGTCATCAGAAAATTTGGCTGCGTTACACTCGGTCCCTTTATCCAAATCATTAATATAAATTGTAAATTGTTGAAGCCCCAGCACTGATCCCTGCGGCACCCCACTAGTTACAGTTTGCCAACCAGAAAATGACCCATTTCTGCTGACTCTGTTTTCTGTTAGGTAGCCAATCCTCTATCCATTCTGATATATTGCCCCCAATCCCTTGAGCTCTTACCTTAGAAACATAGAAACATAGAAAATAGGTGCAGGAGTAGGCCATTTGGCACTTCGAGCCTGCACCGCCATTCAATGAGTTCATGGCTGAACATGCAACTTCAGTACCCCATTCCTGCTTTCTCGCCATACCCCTTGATCCCCCTAGTAGTAAGGACTACATCTAACTCCTTTTTGAATATATTTAGTGAATTGGCCTCAACAACTTTCTGTGGTAGAGAATTCCACAGGTTCACCACTCTCTGGGCGAAGAAGTTCCTCCTCATCTCGGTCCTAAATGGCTTATCCCTTATCCTTAGACTGTGACCCCTGGTTCTGGACTTCCCCAACATTGGGAACATTGTTCCTGCATCTAATCTGTCTAAACCCGTCAGAATTTTAAACGTTTCTATGAGGTCCCCTCTCATTCTTCTGAACTCCAGTGAATACAAGCCCAGTTGATCCAGTCTTTCTTGATAGGTCAGTCCCACCATCCCGGGAATCAGTCTGGTGAATCTTCGCTGCACTCCCTCAATAGCAAGAATGTCCTTCCTCAAGTTAGGAGACCAAAACTGTACACAATACTCCAGGTGTGGCCTCACCAAGGCCCTGTACAACTGTAGCAACACCTCCCTGACCCTGTACTCAAATCCCCTTGCTATGAAGGCCAACATGCCATTTGCTTTCTTAACCGCCTGCTGTACCTGCATGCCAACCTTCAATGACTGATGTACCATGACACCCAGGTCTCGTTGCACCTTCCCTTTTCCTAATCTGTCACCATTCAGATAATAGTCTGTCTCTCTGTTTTTACCACCAAAGTGGATAACCTCACATTTATCCACATTATACTTCATCTGCCATGCATTTGCCCACTCACCTAACCTATCCAAGTCACTCTGCAGCCTCATAGCATCCTCCTCGCAGCTCACACTGCCACCCAACTTTGTGTCATCCGCAAATTTGGAGATACTACATTTAATCCCCTCGTCTAAATCATTAATGTACAGTGTAAACAGCTGGGGTCCCAGCACAGAACCTTGTGGTACCCCACTAGTCACTGCCTGCCATTCTGAAAAGTACCCATTTACTCCTCTTTGCTTCCTGTCTGATAACCAGTTCTTAATCCATGTCAGCACACTACTCCCAATCCCATGTGCTTTAACTTTGCACATTAATCTCTTGTGTGGGACCTTGTTGAAAGCCTTCTGAAAGTCCAAATATACCACATCAACTGGTTCTCCCTGGAAACATCCTCAAATAATTCCAGGAGATTTGTCAAGCATGATTTCCCTTTCACAAATCCATGCTGACTTGGACCTATCATGTCACCTCTTTCCAAATGCGCTGCTATGACATCCTGAATAATTGATTCCATCATTTTACCCACTACTGAGGTCAGGCTGACCGGTCTATAATTCCCTGTTTTCTCTCTCCGTCCTTTTTTAAAAAGTGAGGTTACATTGGCTACCCTCCACTCGATAGGAACTGATCCAGAGTCTATGGAATGTTGGAAAATGACTGTCAATGCATCCGCTATTTCCAAGGCCACCTCCTTAAGTACTCTGGGATGCAGTCCATCAGGCCCTGGGGATTTATCGGCCTTCAATCCCATCAGTTTCCCCAACACAATTTCCCGACTAATAAGGATTTCCCTCAGTTCCTCCTTCTTTCTGGACCCTCTGACCCCTTTTATATCCGGAAGGTTGTTTGTGTCCTCCTTAGTGAATACCGAAGCAAAGTACTTGTTCAATTGGTCTGCCATTTCTTTGTTCCCCGTTATGACTTCCCCTGATTCTGACTGCTGGGGACCTATGTTTGTCTTTACTAACCTTTTTCTCTTTACATATCTATAGAAACTTTTGCAGTCCGTCTTAATGTTCCCTGCAAGCTTCTTCTCGGACTCCATTTTCCCTGCCCTAATCAAACCCTTTGTCCTCCTCTGCTGAGTTCTAAATTTCTCCCAGTCCCCAGGTTCACTGCTATTTCTGGCCAATTTGTATGCCACTTCCTTGGCTTTAATACTATCCCTGATTTCCCTTGATAGCCACAGTTGAGCCACCTTCCCTTTTTTATTTTTACGCCAGACAGGAATGTACAATTGTTGTAGTTCATCCATGCGGTCTCTAAATGTCTGCCATTGCCCATCCACAGTCATCCCCTTAAGTATCATTCACCAATCTATCCTAGCCAATTCACGCCTCATACCTTCAAAGTTACCCTTCTTTAAGTTCTGGACCATGGTCTCTGAATTAACTGTTTCATTCTCCATCCTAATGTAGAATTCCACCATATTATGGTCACTCTTCCCCAAGGGCCTTGCACAATGAGATTGCAAATTAATCCTCTCTCATTGCACAACACCCAGTCTAAGATGGCCTCCCCCCTAGTTGGTTCCTCGACATATTGGTCTAGAAAACCATCCCTTATGCACTCCAGAAATCCTCCTCCACCATATTGCTTCCAGTTTGGTTGGCCCAATCTATATGCATATTCAAGTCACCCATTATAACTGCTGCACCTTTATTGCATGCACCCCTAATTTCCTGTTTGATGCCCTCCCCAACATCACTCCTACTGTTTGGAGGTATGTACACAACTCCCACTAATGTTTTTTGCCCTTTGGTGTTCTGCAGCTCTACCCATATAGATTCCACATCATCCAAGCTAATGACTTCCTAACTATTGCATTAATCTCCTCTTTAACCAGCAATGCTATCCCACCTCCTTTTCCTTTTATTCTATCCTTCCTGAATGTTGAATACCCATGGATGTTGAGTTCCCAGCCCTGATCATCCTGGAGCCACGTCTCTGTAATCCCAATCACATCATATCTGTTAACATCTATTGTGCAGTAACCTTTTGTGTGACACCTTCTCGAATGTTTTCTGGAAATGCAAATATACAACATCAACTGGTTCTCCTTTATCCACTCTGCTTGTTACATCTTCAAACAACTCCAGCAAATTTGTCAAAACATGATTTCCCTTTCATAAAACCATGCTGACTGCCTGACTGTGGTATGATTTTCTAAATATCCTGCTACTACTTCCTTAATGCTGGACTCCAGTATTTTCCCACTGAAATGGTAGGCTAACTGGTCTATGGTTTCCTGCCCTCTGCCTCCCTCCTTTCTTGAATAGGGGTGTTACATTTGCAGTTTTCCAATCCGCTGGGACCTCTCCAGAATTCAAGGAATTTTGGTAGATTACAACCAGTGCATCCAGTATTTCTGAAGCCACTTCTTTTAAGACCCTAGGATGCATGCTATCAGGTCTTGGGGACTTGTCCACCTTTAGTCCCATTTGTTTGCTGAGTACTTTATCTCTAGTGATAGTGACTATTTTAAGTCCCGCCTCACCCCACCCTCACCACCGCAATAACTCCTTGATTATCAACTGTTGGGATGTTTTTAGTGTCCTCTGCCGTGATCAACAATACAAAATATTTGTTCAAAATCTCTGCCATTTCCGTGTTTCCCGTTATTAATTCTCCAGTCTCATCCTCGAAGGGACCAACATTTACTTTAGCCGCTTGTTTCCATTTTGTATACCTGTAGAAGCTCTTACTGTCTGTTTTTATATTTCTTGCTAGTTTGTTCTCATATGCTATCTTCGCTGTCTTTATTATTTTTTTAGTCATCCTTTGCTGGTTTCTAAAAATTTCCCAATCTTCTGGCCTTCCACTGTGCTTCGCAACATTATATCAGACAGGAGGGGATTGGTGTCAGTGACTGTTGGGTTGGTTTATATCAGACAGGAGAGGATTGGTGACATGGAATCATAGCAGTTTACAACACAGAACGAGGCCATTAGGCCCATCATGTCTGTGCGGCTGAAAAAGAGCTATCCAGCCTAATCACACTTTCCAGCTCTTGGTCCGTAGCCCTGTAGGTTAACACACTTCCAGTGCATATCCAAGTACTTTTGTAAATGCGATGAGGGTTTCTGCCTCTACTGCTCTTTCAGGCAGCAAGTTCCAGACTCCCACCTCCCTCTGGAGGTAATGCTCGAACTGTATAAAACACTAGTTAGGACACAGCTGGAGTACTCTCACAGTTCGAGTCATTACATCACCCTATTGGTCCAGCCCAGGCTCACCCTATTGGTCTAGCCCGGGCTCACCCTATTGGGCCAGCACAGAAGGCCCAGTATCCAGCAGAGAAAATGAGCAGCTCATTGATTTTATTCTCATCTGCGCACAGTGGGTGCAGAACTGAACCCAACCTTCTAAACTGTAAATGCATCGTCGCAGTCACACCGGGGAGAGGCCATTCACTTGCTCTGTATGTGGGAAGGGATTCACTCGGTCATCCCACCTGCTGAGATACCAACGAGTTCACAAGTGACTGCAGGAGTTGGATTCTACTGTAATTGCTGTTAATCGCATCCTGACTGAATCGTGTTCATTCTGTCAGTTGGGGTTTGTTTCTGCTGATGTTAATAACCCCTATAACTCGGCTGGAGTTTAATAGTTTGATATTTCAAATAACAAAGTGTGTCAATATTTGATGTCTCCACTATAAGAGGAGACTGATTTATGTTCCGATACCAACTGCACCATTTTGGGCCTTTTCTCCTTTTTAACTCGAGGTTATTTCAGTTCTCATATCTTCGGTTACTCTCTGGGACAAGTCTCAGTTCCCCATACCTTCCAGAGTGCCTCTCCTAGCCTTGGTATCCAGGGAAGGTGTTGGTAACACGCCCAGGATCACTAAACACAAAACCCAAAACCCAGTCTGTTACTCACTTTCAGATACTGGACTTAGCGTGTGCCCCACAGCATCTCTCTCACCTTCGATGTGCAAATGGAGCATCACACCTGCAAATCTGGTTTCAATTTATATTTGAATCCACTCAGCAAATGTATTTGAATCCACTCAGAAAATGTATTTAAAAAAATATGTACATGTAAACTGATCACATCAAATAATTGGCGATGGTTTAGAGTCAACAAGATGAATAAGTAAACACATCACAGCCCAATAAACCAGCTCTATATTCACAGGAGAAAGTCTGTTATCTAACTCCTCAAATGTCAGGTTGGTGAGATGAGCGACAGAATCACTTTCCATGTACAACAGCATCCATTCCCACTGTCCCCACATTTAGTGTTGAGTCCGGTGGATGCACGGGTCTCACAGGCTGAACGATTGGTTGAAGGTGTATCCACGCACACAACATGTGTCCTGTTTCTCCCCGCTGTGATTGGTGTTTTTACAAAGACTGATGATAAGGTGATCCTGATCAATCCGGGAATCTGTCAAATCTTGACGCGATGTTTGGATTGAGTTTCCCAGCTGCAGATTCTTCCCTTCTAATACCCTGCAAATAAATGGTGCTAACAAACATTGTTACTTTAAATACAGGATAGAAATTCAGAACAGACAATTCTAGATTCGACAGAACACTCTGTCCCCTCCTGTCACTCCTTATTCTAGACACTCTCCCTCCATCCTCACTGTCTAAAATCAACATTCCTTTCAGCATCTGAGATTTTCTATCTCCAGAAAGTGCTGAATCTGGCTGTGTGCAATTCCACAGACATTACTTAACCTCTAGTGCCTCACCGTCAGGTGACTCAATGAGTGCCAGCAGGATTTCCACTGTGGTAGGCATCAAAGCCTCAAATGACATCCACACACTTCCCAGTTGAGGTCACTGGATCGGTACGAAGAGCAGGGACACTGGCTGATTTTTACTCATATTTAGCCCAGTGGTACTGAGGACAATTATAACCCTTGAACTGCTGCCTTGGCTGAGATCAACTAACAGCCCAGATCAAGGAACGAACTTGGGAACTTCCCAGTCAGTACTGCAGAGTGTTCTAAAATTTGGGGGGTTGAGGGAGGGCAAGAACAGAATATTTTGAATCAAATTTTACTCCACCTTTAACCGAAACTTTCGTCACTGGAACGGCAAAAACAGTGAGGAATTTTAGAAAGGCTCAAATCACTAAAATAGACAGCTTTACAATCACTGCACAGTACAGAAGGGAGCGACTGTTAATGGGAGCTCTGTTAGTGAAGTCCTCCGACACCCCAAGATAAACCGGACTGTCCCTTTAACTATAAATAGGCAGAGAAAGGGGAGTCGCTGCCCCTTTAAATATCTGCCCCATTCCCCCAGGCAATGGGAGGAGGAATGGCCCGCAGTCTCTTTATATCCTGACCCAGCAAGCACCGCCGGATAGACTGCCGCAGGGTCCAAAAGTCCACAGGAAATTTCTACATCGGGTGTAGCAGAACAACTGAAAAGCGCACACAGAGCCTTTGCTATAAAATGTATATATGTAGATATATGTTTGTGTGTGTGTGTGTAAACAAAACACATCATTCTTAAAGTTTGCTAGTCAATACCACTGATAAATTATCTTCAGCAATTATTTTCCAGCATTTTATTTCCATTTTATTCACAATGTAATTGCAGAGTGTTTAATACCTTTACCATTTATTGATAACCCATTGTCTTGTGTGCTCTTGTTTAGAAAGTGATGTCACACTGACCATTCTATTACCAAGGTGACCATGTCTGTCCGCAGTATTCAGTGGGAAAGAGGACTAAATCACACTGAGGATAATGAGCAGCCCCCCACCAGTTTCGGAGCTTTATTGTCCAGTGATCACCTCACCATCACATAGAAGCTCCTGAGATTTACCCCCGTGTGTGATGATTGGTGCCAGTGATGGCAACAGTGAAACTGTACCTATACCTGCCATGAGGTTAATAAATATCTCATTCTCTCACTGGTTATGTCCTTCGTTTGGAAAGAAATGAAACATTTGCAACTATCCAGTGAAATTTGCTCTGTTTCTGTCTCCAGTCTTCTGTTTTCTGACTGTTACTTTCACTGTTTCCTCCCCAACCACTTCCAATATTTGTGGATGTTGTTTAGTGCCGCAATAACTAAGACATGGTCAAGGTTCAATAAACTGAGACAGGGTCGAGTGAAATATAAACAGAGACAGGGTCTAGTGTAATATAAACAGAGACAGGGTCTAGTGTAATATAAACGGAGACAGGGTCAAGTGTAATATAAACAGAGACAGGGTCTAGTGTAATATAAACAGAGACAGGGTCTCGTGTAATATAAACGGAGACAGAGTCTAGTGCAATAGAAACAGAGACAGGGTCTAGTGCAGTATAAAGAGAGACAGGGTCTAGTGTAATATAAACAGAGGCAGGGTCTAGTGTAATATAAACAGAGACAGGGTATAGTAGAAACATAGAAACATAGAAAATAGGTGCAGGAGCAGGCCATTCAGCCCTTCTAGCCTGCACCGCCATTCAATGAGTTCATGGCTGAACATGAAACTTCAGTACCCCTTCCTGCTTTCTCGCCATACCCCTTGATCCCCCGAGTAGTAAGGACTTCATCTAACTCCCTTTTGAATATATTTTGTGAATTGGCCTCAACTACTTTCTGTGGTAGAGAATTCCACAGGTTCACCACTCTCTGGGTGAAGAAGTTTCTCCTCATCTCGGTCCTAAATGGCTTACCCCTTATCATAGAAATAGTGTAATATAAACAGAGACAGGGTCTAGTGCAGTATAAACAGAGGCAGGGTCTAGTGTAATATAAACAGAGGCAGGGTCTAGTGTAATATAAACAGAGGCAGGGTCTAGTGCAGTATAAAGAGAGACAGGGTCTAGTGTAATATAAACAGAGTCAGGGTCTAGTGTAATATAAACAGAGACAGGGTCTAGTGTAATATAAACAGAGACAGGGTCTAGTGCAGTATAAAGAGAGACAGGGTCTAGTGTAATATAAACAGAGACAGGATCTAGTGTAATTTAAACAGGGACAGGGTCGAGTGTAATATAAACAGAGGCAGGGTCTAGTGTAATATAAACAGAGACAGGGACTAGTGTAATATAAACAGAGACAGGGTCTAGTGTAATATAAACAGAGGCAGGGTCTAGTGTAATATAAACAGAGACAGGGTCTAGTGTAATATAAACAGAGACAGGGTCTAGTGTAATATAAACAGAGACAGGGACTAATGTAATATAAACAGAGACAGGGTCTAGTGTAATATAAACAGAGACAAGGTCTAGTGTAATATAAACAGTGACAGGGTATAGTGCATTAATAACTGAAACAAGGCCGTGTTTTACACTAGAAACAAGTATTTAAGAATCTAAAGTTTTTTTGCAATAATAACTGAAAGAGCTGATAGTGTCACACTAACAGAAGCCGGGTCTACTTTAACAATATCAGAAACATACTCTATTGAATGCAACAGAGACAAGATCTATAGTTATAATAATAGAGGTGTGCACTAGAAGTGGAATAACAGGGACAGGTTATTTTGCAATCATAGCAGAGGCCGGGTCTAGTGTAACAATTCCAGAGACAGGGGCCCATACAATAAGAGTAGAGACAGGGTCCAGAGTAATAACAGCAAATGCATGACCCACTGTGAGAATAACAAAGACAGTGTTTGATCCAATAATAACAGAGGCAGACTCGAGTGTTATACTGAACACAATGCTGGATCTAGTGTGATGGTCATACAGCCAGTATCTAGTGCAACAAAACAAAGATTGGGTCTCATCTAATAGTGTGTGCAAGTCAGGGCCTATTGCTATAATCTTATTCACCCATCACCCCTGTGCTCACTGACCTACATTGGCTCCCTGTTAAGCAACGCCTCAATTAAAAAATTCTCATCCTTGGTTTCAAAACTCTCCATGGCCTAGCCCCTCCCTATCTCTGTAATCTCCTCCAGCCCCACAACCCTCCGAGTTCCCTGCGCTCCTCCAAATCTGTCCTCTTGAGCATCCCCGATTTTAATCGCTCCACCATTGGCGGCCGTGCCTTCAGCTGCCGAGGCTCCAAGTTTTGGAATTCCCCGAAACCTCCACCTTCTCTTTCAAAATTATTTTTAAAAACTACCTCTTTGATCAACCTTTTGGGAATCTGTCCTGATATCTTTCTGTGTGGCTCTGTGTCAAAAATGTTTTTTTATTGATATCGATCTTGTTAAGCGCTGTGAGAAGTTTCACTGAGTTAAAGACGCTATATTAATGTAAGTTTTGGTTGTTTTGTTGTTGTAGCAAATGCTTTGCCGAATGTCTAATAACAGTGAAGGCCACTGCAGTATGAATGGGTGGGGTTAGTGTAATAACACAGGCACGGTCTAGTGTAATGGGAACAGGGGACAGACCATGTCAGCCTTGACTCAGTGGTAGCACTCTCGGCCCTGAGTCAGGGCGTCGGGGTTCAATTTCCAATCCAGAGACCTGAGCACATAATCTAGGCCGAGACTCCAGGTGCAGTACAGAGGGAGTGCTGCACGGTCAGAGGTACTGTCTTTCAGATGAGACATTGAACCGATGTCCCGTCTAGTCCCTAAGTTGGACATAAAAGATCCCAAGGCCACGATTCTGAAGAACAGGCGGAGTTCTCCACGGTGTCCTGCACAACATATATCCCTCAACTAACATCACTGAGAATGGATTATCTTGTCATCATTACATTGCTGTTTGTGGGATCTGGCTGTGCACAAACTGGCTGCTGCATTTCCTCCATTACAACTCCTCTCCATCCACCTTTGCCCCAACTCTCCAACGCCTCCCCCCCCACTCTAACTCCTCTCCCACCCCAAATCTCCAACCCCCCCACCCTAACGTCTCTCCAACCCCCCCCCCACCCTAACTCTTCTCCCACCCCTACTCTCCAACCCCCCCCACCCTAACTCCTCTCCAACCCCTCCTCATCTTCCATTCATTCAATTGAAAAGAAATAGACAGGTTGTACCAGTGAGGATTTGAAAAATATTTACAACAGATTCTAGATGTTCTTAGGGTCCCGATATTTCTCTGTCACTCGAGGAGTTAGGTAACAGACGTTCTCCTGTGAATACAGAGCTGGTTTATTGGGCCTTGGTGTGGCTACATCTTCATCTTGTTGACTCTAAACCATTGCCAATTATTTGATGTGATCTGTATACTTGTATGTATTTTTTTTTAAATACACGGAGTGGATTCAAATTTAAATTGAACCCAGGTTTGCAGGCGTGATGCTCCAATCACACATCGAAGATGAGAGAGATGCTGTGGGGCACACACTAAGTCCAGTAGCTGAAAGTGATTAACAGACTGGGTTTTGTGTTTAGTGATCCCGGGCGTGTTACTGATACCTTCCCTGGATACCAAGGCTAGGAGATGCACTCTGGAAGGTATGGGGAGCTGGGATTTGTTCCTGAGTAACCAAAGGTCTGAGAACTGAACTAATCTAGAGTCAGAAAGGAGAAAAGGCTCAAAAATGGTCGTATAGTATTAGGCCGTCCCTCGTATTGAGGATGTCCTGATTCCATGCCAAAAAGGGATGTTCACAGGTGTTTCAATGAGGGACCTGACATTCGAGGTCCCGAACTACAAACTGAAGGGTGGAAGATGCCTGTGCATGGATTCTTTTAACGTCGGGTGGCCGTTGCACACCAGCCACCACACGGGCTTGACAGAGCTAGGTCTTGATCCAGTGGCAAGGGTTAACCACGATGACTGGAGACCAAGCTCTGCTGCACAGACCTAGTGTGCACGCATGCTCCGCCTATCCATGGATCGCAGTGTGGGCTGGCCCGTGCTGCCCCTGGGCCCTCGCCTCTCCTGGGCCCCGAAACCTCGCTGCTGGGCCCCGATCTCTCACTGCTCCTGCGCCCTGATCAGAAACAGGACATCAATTAGTCGCCTCTTATTTTGGAAACATCAAATATCAACAGTGTTATTTGAAGTATCAAAGTACTAAACTCCAGCCTAGTTGAAGGGTTATTAACATCAGCAGAAACAAACGCCAACTAACAGAATGAACACAGTTCATTAGGATGTGAATAACAGCAGCAACAACAGCGGAATCCAAACCCTGCAATCACTTGTGAACTCGCTGGTGTCTCAGCAGGTTAGATGACCGAGTGAATCCCTTCCCACACACAGAGCAGATGAACGGCATCTCCCCAGTGTGAACTCTCTGGTGTGTCAGCAGGTTGGATGACTGAGTGAATCCTTTCCCACAAACTGAGCAGGTGAATGGCCTCTCCCCAGTGTGAACTTGCTGGTGTCTCAGCAGGGTGAGTGACTGAGTGAATCCTTTCCCACACATGGAGCAGGTGAATGGCCTCTCCACAGTGTGAACTCGCTGGTGTGTCAGCAGGGCGGATGACCGAGTGAATCCATTCCCACACACGGGGCAGGTGAATGGCCTCTCCCCGGTGTGACTGCGTCGATGAGTTTCCAGCTCAGATGGGTAATTGAATCCCTTCCCACAGTCTCCACATTTCCACGGTTTTTCCATGGTGCGGGTGTCCTTGTGTCTATGGAGGTTGGATGATCAGTTGAAGCCTCGACCACACACAGAGCACGTGTACAGTTTCTCCCCACTGTGAATGGTGCGATGTTTTTCAGGCTGTGTAACTGATTAAAGCTCTTTACACAGTCATTGCACTGGAACACTGTCACTCGGGTGTGTGTGTGTCTCGGTGCTTTTCCAGTCACACTGATGTTGGAAATCTATTCCCACAGACAGAACAGATAAACATTTCTCCAACTTTGAAAGGCCGCAGATAGTCAGGTCCTGATGAATCGCGTGCCTCTGTCAGATCTTGATGTGATGTTTGGTTCACGTTTCCCGTCTGTAAATCCTGCCCTTCTAATACCCTGTAAAAGGAGTTTACAAAGGTCAGCACAGGATAGAAATTGACAGGCAATCCTAGTTTCTATGGAATATTCTTTCCTCTCTTGTTCCCCCAAAGCTGTAAATTCCTGTCCCACTCACTCTCCCTCCCTGCTTGTGCTGAAATCCAAACCCAATCGTAACATCTCCATCATTTCATTCCTCCATCCCCAGTTTTCTCCCTCCCTTTGCTCTGGTTGGGTTCAGTTCTACACCCGCTGCGTGCAGAGTGAGAATAAAATCAATGAGGCAATGATTTTCTCTCCTGGTCACTGGGACCCTGAAGCCCCGCCCACCCTCTGCTCCTGTACCAAGATGGCCGCGCATGCACTGTAGCCTGTGTCTGTCTCCGGGGAGAAAGTCACTAGCAAGATGGCCACGCAGGCCCTGATCCCTCCCTGTCCAACATGGCGGCCAGTTACCTGGAGCGACGGGGCCTATCACTACGTTGCAAACTCGGGACCAGTAGGCTCTTATTCGGGGCCTGTGGGCTTTTATTCAGGACCTGAGGCCTTTACCGAGAGTTTATAAAGCTGCTCAGCCCACCCAGGGGTCCAATTACTCCGCTGCACCCACAAGCTCCTACCACCTCGGGGAACCGTCTCTTCCGCCCGAGACCATCTCCACCACTGGCACTGCACATGCTCAGAGTACAGCCCAGTCCTGCGCCTGCGCACTAGGCTCCCGTTGTCATTGATAGGGCACTTTCTGCCATGCGGGGGACTCTAGGTAACGATTCTGCCATTGAAAACCCTAATTGCTGAGCCAGTCTGGGGAGGGCCAATCAGCCCAAGCATTAAACCACCTTATGGGTAAGGGCCACATAGTTCTGAGCATTCATCCACCCCAGGGTCCCGTCGACCCGAGTATTAAACCAACCCTGCCATACAGATATAGAATTTACAGCATAGAAACAGGTCATTCAGCCCAACTGGTCTGTGCCAGTGTTTATACTCCATACGAACCTCTTCTCACTCTAATGATCTTATCCCATCCTGTCCCCATATCCCTCTATTCCCTTTTCCCTCATGGATACATCAAGCCTCCCCTTAAATGCTATCTGCTTCAACCACTCCTTGTGGCAACAAGTTCCACATTCTCACCACCCTCTGAGTAAATAAATTGCTTCTAATTCTTTATTTGATCTGTCAGTGACTATCTTATGTTTCTATCTCCTTGTTCTGACTCAGCCATAAGTGGAAACAGTTTATCCACATCTACCCTATCAAACTCCTTCATATCTTTCTGGTCTTTTCTTAGTCTCCCCTTTTCAAGAGAAAGCCCAAGCCCCAGCCCGCTCAATCTTCCCTGAGAGTTGCATCCTCTCAATTCTGGTAACGTTCTTGTAAATCTTTTCAACATTTTCTCCAGTGCGTCAATATCCTTTTATAGTGTGAAGCCCAGAACTGCCACAGTGCTCCAACTGTGTCTAACCAACGTTCAATATAGAGTAAATGTTACCTCTCTGCTTTTGTATTTGTATTCTGTTCTCGAAATAATCCCTGTATTTTCTTTGCACTGTTTATGGCCTGTCCAAATTGTGTATTTGCTAATTTTTTGTGTCTTTTTTCCCAGGTCTTTTTATACCTCTCGTTCATTTAATTTCTTCCCTCCTAAGGAATAAGTGGTCTCTTTATTCCTTCTACCAAAATGAACCAGCTCACATTTCACAATGTTGAATTGCATCCCCCATTCCTCTGCCCACTTTGCAAGCCTGTTTATGTCTTCCTGTATTTTGGTGCAGCCCCCACACTATTAGTTACACCATCCAATTTGGTGTCATCTTCAAATTCTGACACCATACTCGAAGTTCTGAGTCTAAACCATGGTAAACAGCACTGGTCCCAGCAGCACAGATCCCTGTGGGACACCACTTCTCACTTTCCACCAGTCTGAGAAACGTCCTTAAACTTCTACACTCTTATTTCTGTTTTGTAGCAATCTTTCCATCCATTCTGCTACGTGAATATGTACTATATATAATATCAGACTGCTTGACCAACATCCAGCACTGGATGGGTAGAAATTTCCTCCAATTAAATATCGGGAAGACTGAAGCCATTGTCTTTGGTTCATGCCACAACCTCCGGTCCCTTTCCACTGATTCGATCTATCTTGCTGGCAACTGTCTGAGGCTGACCAAGTCTGTTCGCAACCTTGGTGTGCTATTTGATCACAAATTGTGCTTCCCGTCTCATATCCGTTCTATCACTAATACCACTCCTCATAATATCGCCCGTCTCTGCCCTAACTCAACTTATCTGCTGCCGAAAGCCTCATCCATCACCTCTAGACTTGACTATTCCGATGCACTCCTGGCTGGCCTACCTAGTTCTACCCTCTATAAAATTGAGGCCATTCAAAACTAGGCTGCCCCTGGTCCTAACTCTCACCAAGTCCCATTCTCCCATCACTCCTGTGCTTTCTGACTGACATTGGCTCTCAGTTAAGCAACACATCAATTTCAAAATTCTCATCCTTGTTTTCAAATCCCTCCATGGGCTTGCTCCTCCAAAGCTTTGTAATCTCCTCCTGCCCTATAATCTCCCAGATTTCAATACTCCGCCTATTCTGGCCTTTTGACCATCACCGATTTTAATTGCTCCACCATTGACAATCGCGCCTTCAGCTGCCTCAGTCCTAAGCTCTGGAACTCCCTCCTTAAATCATTTCATGTCTCCACTTAACTTCACTTTCCTCCTTTAAGTGTTCTTTAAAACCTACCTAACATGCAGGCGCAGCAAGCAATTAGAAAAGCAAATGATATGTTGGCCTTTAATACAAGAGGATTTGATTACAAGAGTAAAGCCATCCGAATGCAATTATATAGGGCCCTGGGTAAGACCGCACCTGGTGTATTGTGTACAATTTTGGTCTCCTTACCTAAGGAAGGATACACTTGCCATAGAGGGAATATAATGAAGCATAGAAACATAGAAACTAGGAGTGCACCACCATTCAATAAGATCGTGGCTGATCATTCACCTCAGTACTCCTTTCCTGCTTTCTCTCCATATCCCTTGATCCCTTTAGCCATCAGGGCCATATCCAACTCCCTTTTGAATATATCTAATAAACTGGCATCAACAACTCTCTGCAGTAGAGAATCCCAGAGGTTAACACTCTCTGAGTGAAGATGTTTCTCCTCATCTCGTTCCTAAATGGCTTACCCCTTATCCTTAGACTGTGTCCCCTGGTTCTGGACTTCCAAATATCGGAAACATTCTTCCTGCATCTAACCTGTCCAGTCCCGTCAGAATTTTATATGTTTCTGTGCGATCCTCTCTCATTCTTCTAAACTCCAGTGAATGCAGGCCCAGTCGATCCAGTCTCTCCTCATATGTCAGTCCCGCCATCCCAGGAATCTGTCTGGTGAACCTTCGCTGCACTCCCTCAACAGCAAAAACGTCCTTGCTCAGATTAGGAGAACAAAAAACTGAACACAATATTCCAGGTGAGACATCACCAAAGCCCTGTACAACTGCATTAAGACCTCCCTGCTCTTATACTCAAATCCCCTAGCTATGAAGGCCAATATGTCATTTGCCTTAGTCTCCACCTGCTGTACCTGCATGGCAACTTTCAATGACTAATGTACCATGACACCCAGGTCTCGTTGTACCTCCCCTTTTCCTAATCTGCAGCCATTCAGATAATATTCTGCCTTCATGTTTTTGCCACCAAAGTGGATAACCTCACATTTATCCACATTATACTGCATCTGCCATGCATTTGCCCATTCACCTAACCTGTCCAAGTTACCCTGCAGCCTCAAAGCATCCTCCTCACAGCTCACATCGCCACCCAGCTTAGTGTCGTCTGCAAACTTGGAGATATTACACTCAATTCTTTCATCTAAATCATTGATGTATATTGTAAATAGCTGGGGTCCCAGCACTGAGCCCTGTGGCACCCCACTAGTCACTGCCTGCCATTCTGAGAAGGATCCGTTTATCCCTACTCTCTGCTTCCTGTCTGCCAACCAGTTCTCTATCCACGTCAATACGTTACCCCCAATACCATGTGCTTTAATTTTGCACACTAATCTCTTGTGTGGGACCTTGTCAAAAAGCCTTTTGAAAGTCCAAATACACCATATCCACTGGTTCTCCCTTGTCCACTTTAGTAGTTACATCCTCAAAAAATTCTAGAAGATTTGTCAAGCATGATTTCCCTTTCATAAATCCATGCTGACCTGGACCAATCCTGTCAATGCTTTCCAAATGCACTGCTATTTCATTGATAATTGATTCCAACATTTTCCCCACTACTGATGTCAGGCTAACCAGTCTATAATTACCCGTTTTCTCTCTCCCTCCTTTTTAAAAAAGTAGTCTTACATTAGCTACCCTCCAGTCCATTGGAACTGATCCAGAGTCGGTAGACTGTTGGAAAATGATCACCAATGCATCTGCTAGTTCTAGGGCCACTTCCTTAAATACTCTGGGATGCAGACTATCAGGTTCTGGGGATTTATCAGCCTTCAATCCCATCAATTTCCCTAACACAATTTCCTGACTAATAAGGATTTCCTTTAGTTCTTCCTTCTCACTAGACCCTCGGTTCCCTAGTGTTTCCGGAAGGTTATATGCTTATATGTGTTTTCTTTCGTGAAACAGAACCAAAATATTTGTTCAATTGGTCTGCCATTTCCTTGTTCCCCATTATAAATTTACCTGAAGGCTCGCCAGACTGATTCCTGGGATAGGGGGATTTACCTATGAGGAGAGATTGAGTAGACTCGGCCTATATTCTTACAGGGCTTGATAGGGTAGATGTAGGGAGGATGTTTCCCCTGGCTGGGGAGTCTAGAACCAGGGGTCACAGTCTCAGAATAAAGGGTCAGCTATTTAGGACTGAGATGAGGAGAAATTTCTTCACTCAGAGGGTGTTGAATATTTGGAATTCTCTACCCCAGAGAGCTTTGGAAATTCAGTTGTTAAGTATATTGAAGACAGAGATCAATAGATTTTTGGATATTAAGTGAATCAATGGATATGGGGATAAGTGGAGGAAAGTGGAGTTGAGGTAGAAGACCAGCCATGGTCTTACTGAAAGGCAGAGCAGGCTCAAGGGGCCAAATGGCCTCTCCTACTCCTATTTCTTATGTTCTTCTCGCCCAATCTCATGTGCCCTGACATCTCTTGGGCTTCAGGGTCCCAGTGACCAGCAAAGAAACAACAATTAAAACCATAGAATGGTTACAGCACAAAGAAGGCCATTCGGCCCATCAATCCCATGCCGACTCTCAGTTAGTCCCTCTTCCCCGCCTGCAAATTATTTTCCATCAGATATTTATCCAACTCCCTTTTGAAAGATAAGATTGAGTCTGCCTCCACCACCCTTTCAGGCTCTGCATTCCCGATCTGAACCACTCGCTGCATAAAAAAAGTTTCTTCTTAGGTCACCTTTGGTTCTTTTGTTAATCACCTTACTCTATATGTCTTCTGGTTCTTGACCCTTCTGCCAATGGGAACAGTTTCCCTCTAGCTACATGTCCAGAGCCCTCATCATTTTGAAAACCTCGATCAAATCTCCTCTCCATCATCTGCTTCAATGAGAACAATCCGCGATTCACCAGTCTATCAACGTAACTGAAGGCCCTCATTCCTGGAATCATTCTCATAAATCTTTTCTGCACCTTGTCTAAGGCCTTCACAGCCTTCCTAACGTGTGGTGCCCAGAATTGGACACAAAACTCCAGTTGGGGGCCGAACCAGTGTTTTATACAGGTTCATCATAAATTCCACACTCATGTTCAAGATCCTGTAAGCTTTTTTAATTGCTTTCTCAACCTGCCTGCCACCATCAATGATTTATGCACATATACCCCCAGGTCTCTCTCTTTGTGCACCCTTTTCAGGATTGTACCATTTAGTTTATATGTCCTCTCCTCATTCTTTTTACCTCATCCATTACACTACTTGGTGTATTCTATAGACCACCAGATAGTGGGAAAGATATGGGCTACAGGGAAAGGGCAGGGGAGTGGGCTGAGCTGAGAGTCGGCACGGGCTTGATGGGCTGAATGACCTTCTTCTGTGCTGTAACGATTCTATGATTCTAAAGGGCCATTAATGGCCTTTAAACATCGATTGAGACAGTCAAACTTGCATTTATATAGCGCCTTTCATGATCATTGGACGTTCCAAAGCGCTTGCACCCAATTTTCAAGTGCAGTCACTGATATAAAGTGGGAAATGCGGCAGCCAATATCTACAATATAATAATGACCAGATAATCATTTTTAATGATGTTGATTGAGCGATGAATATTGGCGAGGGAACCAGGGATAGCTCCCCTGCTCATCTTCAAAATTGTGTCATGGAATCTTTTACGTCCACCTGAGAGAGCAGAAAGGACTTCAGTTTAACGTCTCATCCAAAAGACGGCACCTCCAACACAGCAGCACTCCCTTAGCACTGCACTGGAGTGTCAGCCTAGATTTTTTGTTCAAGTCTCTGGAGTGTGACTTCAACCCACAACCTTCTGACTCAGATGTGAGAGTGCTACCCACTGAGCCACGGCTGGCTCGAACACACACAGGAGAGGAGCAAAGAGGAAAAGACCAACACATATTCCTATATTTGAACCAAAGCTAGCCTGTGGGGCCCACCAACGGAATCATGTCGATATCCTCTCAGTTGGTGAATAGTGTGTTGGGACAAAGAGATGCTCAAGAAACCAGAGGGCTTTCTTGACTGTTTCTATCCTCCCACTCAATATAATGTTGCTTTCTCAAAAGTTGCTCTATTTTTATTTTTAAAAATATTATTTTTTTTCGGGGGCGTGGGGGGGGGGGGGGGGCGTGGAAATGTCCAAACAACCCATCAGCAGAAACTTTAAAAACGTTGTCTCATGTCGCCCTTTCCCAGCACTGGGGTAGTGAAGCTGATTTTCAGGCCCAGCTGCCACACTGGTTGGTTGAAATAACGAACAGTAATGGTGGCTACGGTACCTACAAACCTCCGCGCTGCAGAAAGCGCTCCGGCCCCCTCGCTGAGTTGTGGCTGACACCGCGCAAGCGCCCCCTGTACCCCCGACAACGGCACACAGACAAGCGCCCGGCCCGCACCGCGCATGCTCGGCACAAACACCACCCGAGGGCCCGGATTACCGGCGGAAAGTGAGTTTTATGAGGGTTTTTTAAATAAATAACGGAGTGAAGCGTGGGCGGGGAAATAAATAAAATATAAACCGCAGACTCCGAGCGCCCCCCGGCACCGAGCGGAGCGGATTGAGCGGCCGCAGCACTGGGTTTCCTTTCTGTGACTGACGTGAGCTCCCACCAATAGGGAGAGACGGAGGTGCTTGGAGGGCTGAGGTGACGCGGGCCCTCCAAGCAATCGGGGGATCCGAGGGGCGGGACTTCCACTGCACAGACAAGAATAATGCAGCAGAGGGCGCTCTTCTGAGTTTAGGCGTGAACTCCTGAGTGGAATGGATACATGTAAGGGAAAACTTCTGAGGAAAACACACGAGGGAAGAAAGGAATAGAAGCTTGTGAGACAAGTGGAATCGCTTTTTAAAATTTGTTTATAGGATGCGGGCATCACTGGCGTTTATTGCACTCGAGAAGGTGATGAGCATGAAATTATATTTAAATAAGCTTGTGTGGTGAAGCTCTGGCCCTTCGAAAGGTTGCTCACTGTGGCAGCTCTCCCAGATTCCAGACCCAGCTCTGTGCTCACTGTGGCCGCTCTCCCAGATTCCAGACCCAGCTCTGTGCTCACTGTGGCCCCTCTCCCAGATTCCAGCCCCAGCTCTGTGCTCACTGTGGCCCCTCTCCCAGATTCCAGCCCCAGCTCTGTGCTCACTGTGACCCCTCTCCCAGATTCCAGCCCCAGCTCTGTGATCATGGTGGCCCCTCTCCCAGATTCCTGCCGCAGCTCTGAGTTCACTGTGGCCCCATTCCCAGATTCCAGCTCTGGGCTCACTGTGGCCCCTCTCCTAGATTCCTGCCGCAGCTCTGTGCTCACTGTGGCCCCTCTCCCAGATTCCAGCCCCAGCTCGTGCTCACTGTGGCCCCTCTCCCAGATTCCAGCCCCAGCTCGTGCTCACTGTGGCCCCTCTCCCAGATTCCAGCTCTGTGCTCACTGTGGCTACATTCCCAGATTTCAGCCCCAGCTCTGGGCTCACTGTGGCCCCTCTCCCAGATTCCAGCTCTGTGCTCACTGTGGCCCCTCTCCCAGATTCCAGCCCCAGCTCTGTGCTCACTGTGGCCCCTCTCCCAGATTCCAGCCCCAGGTCTGTGATCACTGTGGCCCCTCTCCCAGATTCCTGCTGCAGCTCTGTGCTCACTGTGGCCCGATTCCCAGATTCCAGCTCCAGCTCTGGGCTCACTGTGGCCCCTCTCCCAGATTCCAATTCTGTGCTCACTGTGGCTCCTCTCCCAGATTCCAGCCCCAGCTCTGGGCTCACTGTGGCCCCTCTCCCAGATTCCAGCCCCAGCTCTGGGCTCACTGTGACCCCTCTCGCAGATTCCAGCTCTGTGCTCACTGTGGCTCCTCTCCCAGATTCCAGCCACAGCTCTGTGCTCACTGTGGCCCCTCTCCCAGATTTCAGCCCCAGTTCTGTGCTCACTGTGGCCCCTCTCCCAGATTCCAGCCCCAGCTCTGGGCTCACTGTGACCCCTCTCGCAGATTCCAGCTCTGTGCTCACTGTGGCTCCTCTCCCAGATTCCAGCCCCAGCTCTGTGCTCACTGTGGCCCCTCTCCCAGATTTCAGCCCCAGCTCTCTGCTCACTGTGGCCCCTCTCCCAGATTCCAGACCCAGCTCTGTGCTCACTGTGGCACCTCTCCCAGATTTCAGCCCCAGCTCTGTGCTCACTGTGGCCCCTCTCCCAGATTCCAGCCCCAGGTCTGTGATCACTGTGGCCCCTCTCCCAGATTCCTGCTGCAGCTCTGGGCTCACTGTGGCCCCTCTCCCAGATTCCAGCTCTGTGCTCACTGTGGCCCCTCTCCCAGATTCCAGCTCTGTGCTCACTGTGGCCCCTCTCCCAGATTCCAGCTCTGTGCTCACTGTGGCCCCTCTCCCAGATTCCAGCTCTGGGCTCACTGTGGCCCCTCTCCCAGATTCCAGCTCTGGGCTCACTGTGGCCCCTCTCCCAGATTCCAGCTCTGGGCTCACTGTGGCCCCTCTCCCAGATTCCAGCCCCAGCTCTGTGCTCACTATGGCCCCTCTCCCAGATTCCAGATCCAGCTCTGTGCTCACTGTGGCCCCTCTCCCAGATTCCAGCCCCAGCTCTGTGCTCACTGTGACCCCTCTCCCAGATTCCAGACCCAGCTCTGTGCTCACTGTGGCCCCTCTCCCAGATTCCAGCCCCAGCTCTGTGCTCACTGTGACCCCTCTCCCAGATTCCAACTCTGTGCTCACTGTGGCTCCTCTCCCAGATTCCAGCCCCAGCTCTGTGCTCACTGTGACCCCTCTCCCAGATTCCAACTCTGTGCTCACTGTGGCTCCTCTCCCAGATTCCAGCCCCAGCTCTGGGCTTACTGTGGCCCCTCTCCCAGATTCCAGACCCAGCTCTGTGCTCACTGTGGCCCCTCTCCCAGATTCCAGCTCCAGCTCCAGCTCCAGCTCTGGGCTCACTGTGGTCCCTCTTCCCGATTCCAACTCTGTGCTCACTGTGGCTCCTCTCCCAGATTCCAGCCCCAGCTCTGGGCTCACTTTGGCCCCTCTTCCAGATTCAAGCTCTGTGCTCTCTCAGCTGCTCTCACCCGTCCCCAGCACAGCTGAGCTGGACACCAAGCCCTGCCCCCTAGTTGCACCACCACTAATTGGAAGACCCGCCGCCAGTTTGCTCCTCCCACCTCCGCCGGGCTCTTCCCATTGATCAATGCTCCCGTCAGTCAGGTCGGGCCCCGGTGTCACGTGCTCCAGTTCACTCCGCCCCCTCGCAACACCAGGTGACAGTAGGCTGAATCCGCTCCATTCGGTGTCCGGGGAGCTCTCGACCGACTCTCGGGTTTGGATGTCACTATATTCCCTCTCCCCGCACCCACCTCGAGTTAAATCGGTTCAGAAAACGCATTTTCTGTCGGTGATTCGGCCTCAACGGCCGACCTTTCCCAAGACACTAATAAAAAAGTAAAATACTGCAGATGCTGGAAATCTCAGCGTCTGTGGAGAGAGAAACAGAGTTAACGTTTCAGGTCGATGACCCTTCGTCAAATCTGGCGAATGTTTGAAATGACACCGAGCCCGGTGCGCAGGCGCAGAAGAGGTCAGTTTGTGGGACTCCTGAACATGCGCGGTGCTGAGCAGGTGAGCTGGACATTTAAAGCGACCCTGTCTCTGTCTGTGTTGTGGTTAATTCCAGGAACACTCTTCCAGAGTCATTCTAGAATGCAAAGATAAACCTCGGCTTCTATTCTCCACTGCCAACAATCTTCTTAAACACCTCTCCCCTAGCTCTTCCACGTTTAATCCGAGATCTCAGGGAACAAGAGGGGCAGATTCTAGAAACAATGGAGAAAAACCTTCGAGAAATTCAAGAGAATTTAAATTCTATTCAGGAGGAGCTCTCAGCGTTGCAGAAACAGATGGAGCAAAAAGACAGACTGATATTTCTGAAGGTGAGGATTATATTGTGGGTCAGTTCAGTGAAACTTTCCACAGTCACAAAATAACCGACGATAACAAATAAATGCAGCATTTGCTGAACATTTCTAAACTGATTTAAACCCATTGTTTTATCTGTTCATGGGCGGTTCTGCTATCGACACGGAATGATCCCACTCCCACACTGTCTGTAGAATCATGGGAATGAATTGTTGTGATCGTAGTACTTTGCTTATAATTATTTCTGTGCTGCCCCATTGTTTAATATCTGTCGGAACTCACATTGCAATCCAGTTACAGTTCCATGTTGTGAGTGTGTGGGTGTGTCAGGTATGGTGGGTGTGACAGTCACTGTGTCTGTGAGTGGCACTGATGTATAGTTCCAGTATCTGACACACGAATCGGAATGTTCAACTACTTACATTCATAGAATCCCACAGCACAAATGGCCCATCGTGTCTGTGCGGCTCTTTGAAAGAGTTTTCCAATTATTCCCACTCCTCTTTCCCCATAGTCCTGCATTTATTTCCTTTTCAAGTGTATTTCCAATTCCCTTTTTAAAATTACTATGGAATCTGCTTCCTCCATGCTGTCATTCAGTGCATTCCTGATCATCACAAGTCATTGTGGAACATCATCATCATAGGCAGTCCCTTGGAATCGAGGAAAACTTGCTTCCACTCTTAGAATGAGTCCTTAGGTGACTGAACAGTCCAATACGAGAACCACAGTCCCTGTCACAGGTGGGCCAGACAGTGGTTGAGGGTAATGGAGGGTGGGACTGGTTTGCCGCACGTTCTTTCCGCTGCCTGCACTTGTCTTCTGCATGCAATCGGCAATGAGACTCGAGGCACTCCGCACCCTCCCAGATGCACTTCCTCCACTTAGGGCGGTCTTTGGCCAGGAACTCCCAGATGTCAGTGGGGATGTTGCACTTTATCAGGGAGGCTTTGAGGGTGTCCTTGTAACGTTTCCTCTGCCCACCTTTGGCTCGTTTGCCATGAAGGAGTTCGGAGTAGAGCGCTTGCTTTCGGAGTCTTGTGTCTGGCATGCAGACAATGTGGCCTGCCAAGCAGAGCTGATCAAGTGTGGTCAGTGCTTCAATGCTGGGAATTGCCTGGACGAAGAAACTGATGATGGTGGATTTGCAGGATCTTGCGGAGGCATCGTTGGTGGTATTTCTCCAGCGACTTGAGGTGTCAACTGTACATGGTCCACGTCTCTGAGCCAACAGAGACCCAACAGAGGGACCTTGGAGTACATGTCCACAGATCCCCGAAGGTAGCAGGAACAGGTAGATAACATTGTTAATAATGCATACGGAATACTTGCCTTCATTCACCGAGGCACTGAATACAAGAGCAGGGAGATTACGCTTGAACTGTATAAAACACGAGTTAGGTCACAGCTGGAGTACTGCGTGCAGGTCTTGTCACCACATTACAGGAAAGATGTGATTGCACTAGAGAGGGTGCAGAGGAGATTTACAAGGATGTTGCCTGGATTGGAGAATTTTAGCTATGACGAAAGATTCGATAGGCTGGGGGTTGTTTACTTTGGAACAGAGGAGGCTGAGGGGAGACCATATTGAGGTGTATCGAATTATGAGGGGTCTAGATAGGAAGGGCCTATTTCCCTTAGAGGGGTCAACAACCAGGGGGCATAGATTTAAAGCAATTCATAGCAGGTTTAGAGGGGATTTGAGGGGAAAATGTTTCACCCAGAGGGTAGTGGGGATCTAGAACTTACGCCTGAAACGGTGGTAGAGGCAGAAACCCTCACCACATTTAAAAATACTTGAATATGTACTTAGAGGCGTAACCTTTAAACCTATGTACCAAGAGCTGGAGCGTAGGATTAGGCTGGATAGCGCACTGTCGGCCGGCACAGACACAATGGGCTGAATGGCCTCCTGTCTTGCTGTACATTTCTATGATTCTATGATTCACTTAAAACCAATCCCCACAATCCTTTGAGATTTGTGTATGTGACCCCCAGGTCTCTGTTCCTGCACCCCATTTAAAATTGTACCATTTAGTTTGCATTACCTCTTCTCATTCTTTCTTTCAAAATGCATCACTTCACACGTCTCTGTTATAAATTTTATCCGTCCTGTATCTGCTCATTTCACCAGCCTGTCGATGGACTCCTGAAGTCTTTTACTAACCTCCTCACTGTTTGTGTTTTATTTATTTCAGGAGGAAGCTTGTCGGAAGAGGAGGTAGGACATGTTCTTTACTGAAACTCTGCAGTTTGGGAAAGTGTTTATGGTCAATTTATAACATCAACTGTGTAATATTTACAGGATTAGTGAGGACTATCTCAAGCTGTCAGTAGCAGATGGCCCTTTACAATACACAATGTGGAGAGACATGATAGACGACATTAACCTGGGTAAATCTCCTATATTCCTTTTTCTGATTTATATCACAGGCGGTCCATTGAACGAGGATGACTTGCTTCCACGAGTTCACAGGTATTTCAATAAAGGACCCGATGTTCCAGTCCTGAACTACAATTGAGTGGGTGCAAGATGCCTGTGCCTGGATTTTTTTTAACGTGTGGTGACCGTTGCACATCAGCCACCACACGGGCTTGACAGAGCCAGGCCTTTATCCAGTGGCAAGGGTTAACCAGGACGACTGGAGACCTGCTCTGCTGCACGGACCCAGTGCGCACACATATCGCAGTGTGGGCTGACCCGTGCTACCCCTGGCCCTCGGCTCTTCTGGGCCCTGTACCCTCATCTGTCGCATCTCCGCCACGATTTCTCGCCGCTCCTCCACCATAAACATTCACCGCCTCTCGCCACAAACACTCACTACTCATCCGCCCCGACCTTCCCACTCCTCTATACCTGGGCCCTGCCGACGTTCCTGCCCTCGCGCCAAAATGGCGACCAGTGTTTTGATGACATCACCTAGTCGCCCATCTCAAAATCATTGCATACTTGGAGCAGCTCGCGCTGGAGGTTGGAGTGGTCCAGCTCTTATACTTGCCGACCTGCGGAGCTGTTCTCTCACAGGTTGGGGTGGTGGGGGGCGGGGGGGGGGGGGGAAGAGGGGACCACGATGTCCCAGGCCCGCCATTCCAGCGCTTATACTTGCCGACCTGCGGAACTGTTCTCTCGCATTTCTCAATCCAGATGAGAAAGGCCTAAACCGGCTTCCAGACCCTGGATTAAAAGATCGCTGATGTCCGTGTCTAGTCTGGAAGTCAGGAGTCTTTGCACTGGATAAGGGAGGGCTTGGGGTCATCTTACTGAAGTATTCAAGATCCTTAGCCAGAGAGAGAAGATAAACATCCAGAGGTTTAACACAGTCAGAGTCGACAACAAAGTAGCGATAGTCTCGAACTCAGAGAATGGCGGGAAAATATAGCGGGGGGAGGGGGAAGGAGATAGGATGGTCGGGGTTGTGGAGCAGAAGGGCAAAGTCGAGGAACAGCCAGCAGTGGGCAGGACAATTCCTGCACCTTCCGGCCACAGAGAAACTGTGACACACAGAATAAATAGAAAGAACCTGTTTTTATATCCGACCTTTCACGACCTCAGGATGTCCCGAAGCTCTTTACAGACAATGAAGAGTTTTTAAAGTGTAGTCACTGTTGCAATTTGTGCACAGCCAGCTCCCACAAGCAGCAAAGTGATAATGACCAGATAACCAGTTCTCATGATGTTGATTGATGGATAAATATTGTCCAGGACACCGGAGGGAACTAATTCCTTGCATCATTCCCTCTGGGGGCTTCCAGCAGTCCCTTTAAGGACCACAGGTTGGGCCATTCTACAGACTGTTCCACTGGGCAGGACTTGCACAGCTCACGCACCGACCAATGGAAGACCAAGATTGCACGGGGGTCCCATGTACATCAACCAATGAGGCCTCCCCCATGTTTAGTGCGGGAACGCTGGATTCCTATTTTGCGGCTGCGGCATAATTTCCCGGCGGCCCTTAGTGGGAACCACTGCGGGTGATTTTTGTCTCGTTACTGCTCTGTTTACGGTGTAAATCCGGACAATAGTGAGACGTAAATCACTCCCAACTACTTTATGCAGAGGGTATGGGAAGTAATACATTGTGGTAAGTGGTTTGAGATATTTGTCAGGAACATTGGAAATGTAAGTTTCTCCTTCAGATGTAATTGCAGTGTGTTTATTTCCATCGCATTCCTTATACTGGACGCTGTCTTACCTGTGAAATATTTTATTCACAACACTACATTCCTCGTGGCCTTTGGAAATAGCTGCCCCCACCCCTCTCCCCCCGCTCTCCCTCCCCTCCCCCTGCTCCTCAACCCCCCCCCACCTGCTCTTTCTCCCCCCTCTTCTCTCTCTCCACCCCCCCCCCACTTTCTCGCCCCCCCTTCTCTCTCTCCACCCCCCCCACTTTCTCGCGCCCCCCCGCGCTCTCTTCCCCTCCCCTCCGCTCTCTGTCCCCCACTTTTCCTCCCCCCGCTCTCTCTCCCCCTCCCCCCACGCGAAGGCAGAATATTATCTGAATGGTGACAGATTAGGAAAAGGGGAGGTGCAACGAGACCTGGGTGTCATGGTACATCAGTCATTGAAAGTTGGCATACAGGTACAGCAGGCGGTGAAGAAGGCCTTCCTAGTTAGGGGATTTGAGTATGGGAGCAGGGAGGTCTTACTGCAGTAGTACAGGACTTTAGTGAGGCCTCACCTGGAATATTGTGTTCAGTTTTGGTTTCCTAATCTGAGGAAAGACGTTCTTGCTATTGAGGGAGTGCAGCGAAGGTTCACCAGATTGATTCCCGGGATGGCAGGACTGACAAATGAGGAGAGACTGGATCAACTGGACCTCGATTCACTGGAGTTTAGAAGGATGAGGGGGGATCTCATAGAAATATATAAAATTCTGACGGGACTGGACAGGTTAGATGCAGGAAGAATGTTCCCAATGCTGTGGAAGTCCAGAACCAGGGAACACAGTCTAAGGATAAGGGATAAGCCATTTAGGACTGAGATGAGGAGAAACGTCTTCACTCAGAGTTGTTAACCTGTGAAATTCCCTGCCGCAGAGAGTTGTTGATGCCAGTTCATTGGATATATTCAAGAGGGAGTTAGTTATGGCCCTTACGGCTAAAGGGATCAAGGGGTATGGAGAGAAAGCAGGAAAGGGGTACTGAGGTGAATGATCAGCCATGATCTTATTGAATGGTGGTGCAGGCTCGAAGGGCCGAATGGCCTACTCCTGCACCCAATTTCTATGTTTCGATCCCGCTCTGTCCAGTGGTTTTCGGGTCTTTATCTCCGGGCGCTGATTCGGGCCCGAAATCGATGTAAATCGCCCCCCAGGGAGTAAACACTGGGGCAGTAGCTGATTCTATGATCACAACCCAGAGCCCGAGTGGGCACTTTAAACAGGAAAGTGTTTGAATAAATCACAGCAAGAAACTGAATCACTGACTGTTGTATTTTAACTTTCCCCAAGCTCCAGCCTCAATGACTCTAGATCCGAATACAGCGAATCCCCGGCTCATCCTGTCTGAGGACCAGACCCGTGTGAGACATGGAGATAAACGGCAGCCGCTCCCTGACACCCTGGAGAGGTTTGATCCCTGGGGCTGTGTCCTGGGATCAGAGGTGGAGGTGTGGAACAAGGTGGGGTCTGGAAGTGGTCAGAGAGTCTGCCGGGAGAAAAGGGCTATTCACCCCGAGCACAGAGACCGGATACTGGATTGTGGGGCTGGATCCCGGAAGAGGCTATTTTGCCGGCACCTCCCCCTCACTAACCCACCTCACCCAGAGTGTGAAGCCCCTGACGATCAGAGTGTACCTGGACTATGAGGGTGTACAGGTGTTATTTTACAATGCAGACAACTTGTCCCATCATGTCCCATCTCCACACTTTCACTGAGAGAACCTTTCCCTACTTCTCCCCGGGGCTGAATGATGGCGGGAAAAACTCCGCACCACTGACAATCTGTGGGGTTAAAGGTCACCAACAGGCCCATCCCAAAATTTCAACCTGCCACCTGCTGGCCATTGGTCCCAGTCACAGGTGGTGCAGGGAGGGAGCTGGGGAGCGAGGGAGAGAAAGTGCGAGCTCAGAGGGGGATGGGGAAGAGAGAAGAAACAAATCGATGGTGAATTGTAGACGGGGAGTTACTGGGTGGAATGAGCTGTGTAACACAAGAATCCGGTGATCTTGCTGCCTGTAATGTTGCTCCACAGGCAGAAGGTGACACTACATGGCGGTGTTTGAAATGAATTAGAGCAACACCTCTTCTGGCAAGCCTATTATTAAACTACACAACAGAAGCAACATTGATTTTTTTTTAAGCGAATTGGGGGCTTAACTACATCCCAGAGTCATGTACTCAACTTTTTTATTTTAAATTTGCACCTTACCCATCCCTGGAATTTAGAAGTTTAAGATGTCATTTGATCGAAGTTTTCAAGATATTAAGAACCAAGAGTAAGCCTTTCCGCCGCGTGGGTTGTCTAGGACTAGGGGCATCGTCTAAAAATTATAGCCAGGCCTTTCAGGAGTGAAGTTAGAAAATACTTCGACACACAAAGGGTGGGAGAAGTTTGGAATTTTCTTCTGCAAACCACAATTGATGCAGCTTCAATTGTTAATTTTAAACCGGAGGTTGATGGATTTTCGTTAACCAAAGGGATTGTGGGATATGGGCCAAAGGCAGGTTTATGGAGACAGGTCACAGATCAGTCGTAATCTCATTGAATGGTGGGACAGGCTCCAGGGGCTGAATGGCCTCTTCCTGCTCCTATCCTGAACTAACAGGACTGATTTTAAGAGCCCCTGCCTGGTGTAACCGGAGCGATAGTCGCCTGGAAATGGCACTAAAGTTTACGCTGGTGCTTCAGCCATCGTCACCGTGGGTGGGGTCCTGAGATGGGCAGCGGGAACGCCTGCCTGTTTCAGGGGAGGAAACCTCATCAAACCGGGGTCCCGTGATGTATAGAGGACCCTGACTGCAATTCTGAGGTACAAATGGGCGGAGTGAGGGCACGTTGAGCGGCCGAACCAGCTGCTCTTCAAACACTCGCTGGAGGCCGCTCAAATATTTTTTATAAAACAGATCTCTTTCCTAAAAACAAACACATTCCTGACATCGCAACCATTATATTTCTGATTTACTTCATTTTGTATACAAATATTTTCAACCTTCCCCGTGTTCCATTCCCTTCAAGGCCGTTCCTTCATCTTTGTCCATGAAAGTTTGAACATTTCATGTTGAAAGTCTCTTCTGTATTTTTTTCATTCGTTGCTGGGATATGATGGTGCAAGGCCAGCATTTATTGACCATCCCTAATTGCCCTCGAGAAGGGGGTGGTGAGCCACCTTCTTGAACCACTGCAGTCCGTGTGGTGAAGGTGCTCCCACAGGGATACGAGGGAGGGAGTTCCAGGATTTTGATCCAGCGATGAAGGAACAGCTGATATATTTCCCAAGTGAGGATGGTGTGTAACGTGAAGGGGAACTTGTAGGTGAGGGTGTTCCCCTGCAACTGCTGCCCTTGTCCCTCTGGGTGGTAGAGGTCGCGGGTTTGGGAGTTGCTGCAGTGCAACGTGTAGATGGTACACACTGCAGCCACGGTACGCCGGTGGTGGAGGGAGTGAATGTTGAAGGTGGTGGATGGGGTGCCAATCAAGCGGGATGCTTTGTCCTGGATGGTGTCGAACTTCTTGAACTTTGTTGGAGCTGCACTCATCCAGGAAAGTGGAGAGTATTCCATCACACTCCTGACTTATGCCTTTGAGATGGGGGAAAGGCTTTGAGCAGTCAGGAGGTGATTGAAAGTGATTTGACCAAATCAGTTGTGAATATACTCGTGCATTAATTCTCCAGTTTTAAACCATGAGAGAACCCAGTGTAACAGGTTAATGATTTAGATCACTGTTTTTGTTTACTAATGAATGAATTCTAATGGCCGATTGCTTCTAAAATAGTTGTGATTATTAGATTGTTGCATTATAAATCATGAATCAGATATCAAATGCTGCCATTTCATCTATTTTCTTATTTGAAGGGGTATGGATAATATTTACATTCTTTTACTCGTGTCTGGTATTCTTAAGATGTGCCCACTTATTGAGGGTTTTACGGGTTAAGTGAGAAACCAGGAAAGGCCCTCCGTACCAGGGTTGAGAATGTCCATTACATGTCTCCACACTCTATACTGGGTGGGTCCCTTAAATGCTCCCAGAGACAGGCTGCCTCCCGCTATGTTTGGCTGATATTTACATTATTAGTGAAGCGTACTATGAAATATTAAACAGCAGAAAATAAAACCGCTCTTCAATATCCTACTTTATAATGTTGTTCAGTTATTTTTGGAGCGTGTCGTACCTCTGCTCCTCCGGCGGACTCTCCTGAAATAGACAGAAACACAAATGTTAACGCACAGCAGACCGCTGGCAGTGCTCAAACAGACTAAACAAGGCTCAACTTTGCAGCATGAGAGAGCTAGCGAGTCAATAATAAAGTGTGGAGCAACTCACTGATCTCAGCTGCCCAAAACCTGAAGTTATATGCTCCTCTTGTACCATGTGGGAACTCAGGGACACTTCCGGTGTCCCTGACAACTACGTGTGCGGGAAGTGTATCCACCTCCAGCTCCTGACGGACCGCGTTGCGGAATTGGAGCTGAGGGTGGATTCACTCTGGAGCATCCACGATGCTGAGAATGACGTGAGTAGCACGTGTCGCGAGTTGGTCTTACCACAGGTGAAGGGTCCACAGCCAGATAGGGAATGGAAGACCAACAGGAAGAGCAGTGCAAGGAAGGTAGTGCGGTCATCCCCCTGCAAAACAGATACACCGCTTTGAGTACTGTTGGGGGGGATGACTTACCAGGGGAAGGCAGCAGCAGCCAAGTTCAAGGCACCGTGGCTGGCTCTGCTGCACAGGAGGGCAGGAAAAAGAGTGGGAGAGCAATAGTGATAGGGGATTCAATTGTAAGGGGAATAGATAGGCGTTTCTGCGGCCGCAACCGAGACTCCAGGATGGTATGTTGCCTTCCTGGTGCAAGGGTCAAGGATGTCTCGGAGCGGATGCAGGACATTCTGAAAAGGGAGGGTGAACAGCCAGTTGTCGTGGTGCACATTGGTACCAACGATATAGGTAAAAAACGGGATGAGGTCCTACGAGACGAATTTAAGGAGCTAGGAGCTAAATTAAAAAGTAGGACCTCAAAAGTAGTAATCTCAGGATTGCTACCAGTGCCACGTGCTAGTCAAAGTAGGAATCTCAGGATAGCTCAGATGAATACGTGGCTTGAGCAGTGGTGCAGCAGGGAGGGATTCAAATTCCTGGGGCATTGGAACCGGTCCTGGGGGAGGTGGGACCAGTACAAAACAGACGGTCTGCACCTCAGCAGAACGGGAACCAATGTCCAAGGGGGAATGTTTGCTAGTGCTGTTGGGGATGAGTTAAACTAATATGGCAGGGGAATGGGAACCAATGCAGGGAGACAGAGGGAAACAAAATGGAGACAGAAGCAAAAGACAGAAAGGAGATGAGTAAAAGTGGAGGGCAGAGAAACCCAAGGCAAAAAACAAAAAGGGCCACTTTACAGAAAAACTCTAAAGGGTCAAAGTGTAATAAAAAGGCAAGCCTGAAAGCTCTGTGCCTCAATGCGAGGAGTATTCAGAATAAGGTGGACAAATTAACTGTGCAGATAGCAGTTAACGGATACGATGTGGTTGGCATCACGGAGACATGGCTCCAGGGTGACCAAGGCTGGGAACTCAACATCCAAGGGTATTCAACTATTGGAAAGATGGACAGAAAGGAAAAGGAGGCGGGGTGGCGTTGCTGGTTAAAGAGGAAATTAATGCAATTGTAAGAAAGGACATTAGCTTGGATGATGTGGAATCGGTATGGGTGGAGCTACGGAATACCAAGGGGCAGAAAACGCTAGTGGGAGTTGTGTACATACCTCCAAACAGTAGTAGAGATGTTGGGGAGGGCATCAAACAGGAAATTAGGGGTGCATGCAATAAAGGTGCAGCAGTTATCATGGATGACTTTAATATGCATATAGATTGGGCTAACCAAACTGGAAAAATACAGTGGAGGAGGATTTCCTGGAGTGCATAACGGATGGTTTTCCAGACCAATATGTCAAGGAACTAAATAGGGGGAAGGCCATCTTAGACTGGGTGTTGTGTAATGAGAGAGGATTAATTAACAATCTCGTTGTGCGAGGTCCCTTGGGGAAGAGTGACCATAATATGGTGGAATTCTACATTAGGATGGAGAAGGAAACAGTTAATTCAGAGACCATGGTCCAGAACTTAAAGAAGGGTAACTTTGAAGGTATGAGGCGTGAATTGGCTAGGATAGATTGGCGAATGATACTTAAGGGGTTGACAGTGGATGGGCAATGGCTGATATTTAGAGACCGCATGGATGAACGACAACAATTGTACATCCCTGTCTGGCGTAAAAATAAAAAAGGGAAGGTGGCTCAACCGTGGCTATCAAGGGTAAATCAGGGATAATATTAAAGCCAAGGAAGTGGCATACAAATTGGCCAGAAATAGCAGCGAACCAGGAAACTGGGAGAAATTTAGAACTCAGCAGAGGAGGACAAAGCATTTGATTAGGGCAGGGAAAATAGAGTACGAGAGGAAGCTTGCAGGGAACATTAAAATGAACTGCAAAAGCTTCTATAGATATGTAAAGAGAAAAAGGTTAGTAAAGACAAACGTAGGTCCCCTGCAATCAGAATCAGGGGAAGTCATAACTGGGAACAAAGAAATGGCAGACCAATTGAACAAGTACTTTGGTTCGGTATTCACTAAGGAGGACACAAACAACCTTCCGGATATAAAAGGGGTCAGAGGGTGTAGTAAGAAGGAGGAACTGAGGGAAATCCTTATTAGTCGGGAAATTGTGTTGGGGAAATTGATGGGATTGAAGGCCGATAAATCCCCAGGGCCGGATGGTCTGCATCCCAGAGTACTTAAGGAGGTGGCCTTGGAAATAGCGGATGTATTGACAGTCATTTTCCAACATTCCACAGACTCTGGATCAGTTCCTATGGAGTGGAGGGTAGCCAATGTCACCCCACTTTTTAAAAAAGGAGGGAGAGAGAAAACAGGAAATTATAGACCGGTCAGCCTGACATTGGTAGTGGGTAAAATGATGGAATCAATTATTCAGGATGTCATAGCAGCGCATTTGGAAAGAGGTGACATGATAGGTCCAAGTCAGCATGGATTTGTGAAAGGGAAATCATGCTTGACAAATCTTCTGGAATTTTTTGAGGATGTTTCCAGGAGAGTGGACAAGGGAGAACCAGTTGATGTGGTGTATTTGGACTTTCAGAAGGCTTTTGACAAGGTCCCACACAAGAGATTAATGTGCAAAGTTAAAGTACATGGGATTGGGGGTAGTGTGCTGACATGGATTGAGAACTGGTTGTCAGACAGGAAGCAAAGAGTTGGAGTAAATGGGTACTTTTTAGAATGGCAGGCAGTGACTAGTGGGGTACCGCAAGGTTCTGTGCTGGGGCCCCAGCTGTTTACACTGTACATTAATGATTTAGACGAGGGGATTAATTGTAGTATCTCCAAATTTGCGGATGACACTAAGTTGGGTGGCAGTGTGAGCTGCGAGGAGGATGCTATGAAGCTGCAGAGTGACTTGGATAGGTTCGGTGAGTCGGAAAATGCATGGCAGATAAAGTATAATGTGGATAAATGTGAGGTTGTCCACTTTGGTTGTAAAAAGAGAGAGACAGACTATTATCTGAATGGTGACAGATTAGGAAAAGGGGAGGTGCAACGAGACCTGGGTGTCATGGTACATCAGTCATTGAAGGTTGGCATGCAGATACAGCAGGCGGTTAAGAAAGCAAATGGCATGTTGGCCTTCATAGCGAGGGGATTTGAGTACAGGGGCAGGGAGGTATTCGTACAGTTGTCCAGGGCCTTGGTGAGGCCACATCTGGAGTATTGTGTACAGTTTTGGTCTCCTAACATGAGGAAGGACATTCTTGCTGTTGAGGGAGTGCAGCGCAGGTTCACCAGACTGATTCCCGGGATGGCGGGACTGACATATCAAGAAAGACTGGATCAACTGGGCTTGTATTCACTGGAGTTCAGAAGAATGAGAGGGGATCTCATAGAAACGTTTAAAATTCTGACGGGTTTAGACAGGTTAGATGCAGGAACATTGTTCCCAATGTTGGGGAAGTCCAGAACCAGGGGTCATTGTCTAAGGATAAGGGGTAAGCCATTTAGGACAGAGGAGAAACTTCTTCACCCAGAGTGGTGAACCTGTGGAATTCTCTACCACAGAAAGTTGTTGAGGCCAATTCACTAAATATATTCAAAAAGGAGTTAGATGTCGTCCTTACTACTAGGGTCATCAAAGGGTATGGTGAGAAAGCAGGAATGGGGTACTGAAGTTGCATGTTCAGCCATGAACTCATTGAATGGTGGTGTAGGCTTGAAGGGCCGAATGGCCTATTGCTGCACCTATTTTCTATGTTTCTATGTTAGGGCCTTTGAGAGGAGCAGATGGGAACTAATGAAAGGAAACAGTTGGAAAGCTAATAAGCAAAGACCCGGGTTGGACAAATTGAGTCAGTTTAGTGAAGTGCATGGGCTGGTACTCAATATTGAGGGCGAGTCACTGGGGAGCTGGGACAGGGATTTTTGCAAACAGGTACAGGGGCAGCAAGAAACAGAAATAACAGCTGGGGGAAACTGAGCACATAAGATAATAGAGGATGCACTGACGGCAGGAAGAATGCTTATAAAGACACTGAGAAAGTCACCTTTCTGAAGGAAGGATATACTAGCTTTGGAGGGGGTATAGAGACGATTCACTAGGCTGATTCCGGAGATGAGGGGGTTACCTTATGATGATAGATTGAGTAGACTGGGTCTTTACTCGTTGGAGTTCAGAAGGATGAGGGGTGATCTTATACAAACATTTAAAATAATGAAAGGGATAGACAAGATAGTGGCAGAGCGGTTGTTTCCGCTGGTCGGGGAGACTAGAACTCGGGGGCACAGCCTCAAAATATGGGGGAGCCAATTTAAAACCGAGTTGAGAAGGAATTTCTTCTCCCAGAGGGTTGTGAATCTGTGGAATTCACTGCCCAAGGAAGCAGTTGAGGCTAGCTCATTGAATGTATTCAAATCACAGATAGATAGATTTTTAACCAATAAGCGAATTAAGGGTTACGGGGAGCGGGCAGGTAAGTGGAGCTGAGTCCACGGCCAGATCAGCCATGATCTTGTTGAATGGCGGAGCAGGCTCGAGGGGCTAGATGGCCTACTCCTGTTCCTAATTCTTATGTTCTTATGTTCTTACAACAATGTGCAGATATAGGAACATAGGAACAGGAGTAGGCCATTCAGCCCCTCGAGACTGTTCCATCATTTAATTAGATCAAGCACTAACTCCGAATGCAGAAGACCAAGTAATGGAGGAACAAGTAGTTCAGAAGCCAGAGAACATAGTTAGGACAAAGATGCAGTTCATAGAATCATAGAAATTTACAGCAGAGCAGGAAGTCATTTCGGCCCATTGTGTCCGTGCCGGCCGACGAAGAGTTATCCGGCCTTATCCCACTTTCCAGCTCTCGGTCCTAGCCCTGTAGGTTATGGCACTTCAAGTGCACATTCAAGTACGTTTTAGTCGTGGTGAGGTTTTCTGCCTCTACCAACCTTTCGATAAGTGAGTTCCATACCCCAACCACCCTCTGGGTGAAAACATTTCCCCTCAAATACCCGCTAAACCTCCTACCAATTACTTTAAATCTATGCCCCCTGCTTGTTGACCCCACTGCTAAGGGAAATAGGTCCTTCCTATTCACTCAGCTCTCTCCTCAGCCTCCTCTTTGCCAAAGAATAAACAATCTCAGCTTGTCCAGTCTTTCCTCAAAGCTAAAATTCTCCAGTCCAGGCAACATCCTCATAAATCCCGTCTGCTACTGTAAAGTCCATGTGTGTCTCAGTGTCATCTCCTGTACATGTACAGTACACAGCGGGTAAAGGGAAACGATTCACTCCCGGCTGCTTCTGTGAAGCCCGTGCATGTCTCAGTGTCAGCTCCTGTACACAGCGGGTAAAGGGGAACGATTCACTCACGCCTGGTACTGTATGGCTCGTGTGCCTCTCAGTGCCAGCTCCTGTACATGTACAGTAGACAGTGGGTAAAGGGGAACGATTCACTCCCCTCTGGTACTGTAGAGCCCGTGTCTCTCAGTGCCAGCTCCTGTACAGGTACAGTACACAGCGGGTAAAGGAACAATTCACTCCCCTCTGCTACTGTAGAGCCTGTGTGTGTCTCAGTGTCAGCTCCTCTGCACTGCTCAGTGTCCCACCATTTAATGTGTATTCCCTTGCCTTGTTAGCCCTCCTCAAATGCATGACCTCACACTTCTGCAGATTGAATTCTATTTGCCACTGTTCTGCCCACGTGACCATTCACTGATATCTTCCTGCAGTCTGTTAAGGTGCAGGGAGATTCTGGCTGTAGGGAGGTGGGTGGTGATGAGTGTGGTAATGATGATGAGTTGGTTACCCAGAGATAGGTCTGTGCACATTGAAGATAAATGACAAAAGGTACTGGAGGAGCAGGAGGGGCTAAATGACAATGTATGAAATCCTGTAAGGGCTCTGAACCGTCCCATGCAAGGATGGCCGAGAAAATCAAGGCAATTCCCTTTGTTATACTTCCGGTTTTTGGTGACAAAGATGTTTGCAAAGAAAATCGCAAATTATGTCAATCTGCTGCGAAAATAATACTGGGACGTTGAAGCGTAAATGGCGCTGTTCCTGTGACAAAAAATGGGAGAGAGCTGACCAAATAAAAACCATGGAAATGGTCAGGAACGTTGAAGTAGCTGCAAGAAGCATTTTCATTGGAGGAGGGAGAAGGCCAGGAGGAAAGGTGATCCACATGACATTGATTACAGAGTGGAATCTAGACAGCAGGTGGGTGATATACAAGAACCAGGTAACATTAACAAGGGTAAACTAGGGGCCAAAAGATGGAACATCTACATTAAGCTGTATAGACGTGAACGCTGAATGCATTCGGGATCAGCAATTCCAAAACACGAGGTTACTGCAGCACTCGGGAACTCCAATGTTGTGGGAATATTATAAACATGGCTGACTGCAGAGAATGGTGCACGGGACAGGATGAGCCTGTTGCACCATTCAGTTAGATCATGGCTGATCTGTACCTCAACTGCATTTACCCACTTCTGCTCCATATCCTTTGATGCCCTTAACCAACAACAATCTACCCATCTCAGTCTGGAAAATGTTGAATTGTTTGATCCGAGCATTCAGTCTTTTGAGGGAGGGAGTTCCAGATTTCCACAACTCTGAATGAATTTTTAAAAAAGTATTCAGGCACAGCAAAATAGACAGCAAGGATGTGATGTGGGCCTGGATGTCAAAGACACCGAGGAGATTAAAGCTGTTGATCCTGTGAAAGAGCTGTCCAATTTACTCCCACACCCAATCCTTTCCCCATAACGCTGAAAATGAGTTCTCTCCAGCTACATGTCCCATTGCCCTTTGAACGTCCCGATGGAATCTGCTTCCACCACCCTTTCAGGTTACAAATCTGAAAACATATCTCCACATTTCCCCTCTAGTTCTCTTGCCAATTATTTTAGATCTGTGACCTCTGGCTACCGGTCCGGTTGCCAGAAGAAATAGTTTCTCCCGTTTGCTCAATCAAAACCCCCTCAGAATTTTGAATACCTCCATTAGGTGTCCCCTTGACCTTTGTTGCTCCAAGGAGAACAATCCCAGCTTCTGCTATCTCTCCACTTTACTGAAGTCCCTCATTCCTACTCTCATCCTAATAAACCTCCTCCTTACTCTCTCCAAGACCTTGACATCCTTCCTCAAGTGTGGTTCCCAGAATTCTACACAATACTCCAGCTGCAGCCTAACCAGTGATTTGTAAAGGTTCAGCATGACTTCCTTGTATTGAATTCAATGCCCCCGTTTACAAAGCCAAGTATCCCACAAGCTTTCTTCACTGTCTTATCAACTTGCCCTGCCACCTTCAAAAGATTTGTGAACATTTACCCCAGTTCATTCTGTTCTTGCACAACGCTCAAAATAGCACTATTTAGATTATACTGCCTCTCCATGTTGTTCTTCCCAAAGTGCATCACCTCACACTCAGCCACGTTAAACTGTACCTGCCATGTGTCTGCCCATTTCTCCAGTCTGTCTTTGTCCTCCTGAAGTCTGCTTCTATCCTGCTCACTATTCACTACGTTGCCAAGTTTTGACTCGTCTGCAAACTTCAAAATTGTACTTTCTATCCCGAGGTTCAGGTTATTTATCTACAGCAAGGAAAGCTTATCGTGAATTGTCTCAGATTTCTCACAGATTTGTCTCCATTCTGAATAAAATATCATCCTTTTCCTCATTCAGTTCTTCGACCAAATTCTGTTCCTTTTCATCCAAAATATTGCGCAATGTAGAAAATTCAGAGTCGATGAGGTTCTGCGATTGATTCGAATGTTCCTGTGAAGACAAAAAAAGTTTGTTGAAGAAGGAAACAAAACTATCGCAGGTCACCAGCACATTGATTACAATGCTTAATAACCACCAAGCCACGCTGCTGAAAATGCACAGGGAAAGAGTTCTGTTAGCCAGGCATGGGGTGCATAACACGCTCCCCGTACAGGTACAGCCCACATCGGCCTACTGAGAATTCACCTTCATTTCGGAGATGCTCTCTTGCTGCTTAAACTCAAAATCATGAGATTTCCTTCTGCCTCAGAGAATGTAGGATTCAGTTCATTTTCACCTGCAATTTAAATTAAAATGAGGTCTGAAGTTAGTTGGCAAAAAATCCAGGGAGGAAATGAGGGGAAACATTTTTACACAGCGAGTTATGGTGATCTGGAGTGCCCTGCCTGAAAGGGCGGTGGAAGCAGATTCAATAGTAACTTTCAAAAGGGAATTGGATAAATAGTTGAATAGGAGACATTCACAGGGCTCTGGGGAAAGAGCAGAGGAGTGAGAGTAATGGGACAGCTCTTTCAAAGAGCCAACACAGGCACGATGGGCAGAATGGCCTCCAGTGCTGTGTGTTTCCATGATTCTAGGTGCTGACAGCAGAGTCAGGGCTCTGCTACAATTAGGATTAAATGTGAATTTTAAAATAAATTCTTAGCTGGACCAACTGTTTTAACTTCACTTCATAATGGTTGCAGCTCGTGCAAAGCTGAAGTGGAGTCAAACTCTCTCCTGGCCCACGGTCAATGGAAACTATTGGTCTTCAGAGTTACTCTGCGCATCTCCCCTCGTCATCAATCTCAAACTGCTTTGCATCATCACAGAGTATGTGACATGACTGTCCCAATCACACTGAGCCGGGACATACTGAGTTAAGACAGGCAGAATCAGCTGAACTATGAACAGAAGTACTGAGCTTTCTATACTTCAACAACATTAGATTCACAGCAAGATTCCTGCTCTCCTCCAGCTCACAAGATATCCTGAAATTTAAATAAAATGCAAAGTCAGGCAACACCATGTTTCCTATTGGGAAGGAGAGCAGGGGAGTTCACCTCAGTGTCCTGGGTCAATATTTATCCTTCAACCAACATCACTAAAACAGATGAGCTGGTCATTGTCACATTGCTGTTCGTGGAATCTTGCTGTGCGCTAATTGGCTGCTGCGTTTCCTACTTTACAACACTGACTACGCTTCAAAAGTACTTCATTGGCTGTAAAGCACTTTGGGATGTCCTGAGTTTGTGAAAAACACAATATAGTCTTTCTTTCTACGGGATTAACACACAACATTATTGCAGCATGACATGTCCTCTGCTAGAAACTGTCAGACACAATTCAACGACTGTGTGACTGAGATAGTCCTGATACAGCATCATTTCCTGTCGTTGCTGACTCCATCATTTCTTACCCATACTCCAGCTATGAGCACATTCTTCACACTACAAGTCTAATTTAAGCACACACGTACACACACCTTACAATAGATGACAGCCCCCCACCACTCATAAAAACAAGATCCCATGCACAGATTGTCTTTAACCCATGACTAAGATTACCCACCATTGTATTATGGGGATTATTTGCATCCCTCCTCTGCCTCACCATTCCCCTTCCTCATCCCATCCCCCTTCCTCTCCCCCCTCCCCAATGCACATTGGGCCCATACTCTCTGGAATTAAGAAGAAAGAGAGGTGATCTCATTGAAACACAAGATTCTGAGGGGGACTGACAGGGTAGATGCTGAGAGGTTGTTTCCCCTGTCTGGAGAGTCTAGAACTAGGGGACATAGTCTCAGGATAAGGGGTCGGCCATTTAAGACCGAGATGAGGAGGAATTTCTTCGCTGAGAGGATGTGAATCTTTGGAATTCTGTAACCCAAAGGGCTATGGATGCTGAGTCTCTGAATATATTTAAGGCTGAGATCGATAGATTTTTGGACTCTGGGGGAATCAAGGGATATGGGGATTGGGCGGGAAAGTAGAGTTAAGGTCGAAGATCAGCTATGATCTTATTGAATGGCGGAGCAGGCTCGAATGGTAAAGGTGGGGGGGGGGGGGAACCCTGATAATAAAGGATGACAAAGAATAATAAAGAACCTAGTTTCCCCTGAATTGCATCTGTGCTATTCTCCTCAACAACTCCATGCGGCAGCAAATCCCAAATTCTCAACACTCTCTGGGTAAAGAAGTCATCCTCTTAAAACTGTGCCTTCATATAGTGTGACAGGAGGGAGATAATTGCACCAAGACCTGCCCCCAACTCCTCCGGTCTATTTTTCTGTATTACCAATTTGGGTTTTTTTAAGACTCAGAAGGTTATAGGTTTAAGTCCTGCTCCAGAACCTGGAGCACAAAATCTAGGCTGACACACCAATGCAGTGCTGAGGGAGCGCTGCACTGTCGGAGGTGCCGTCTTTTGGATGAAATCTTAAACCGATCCCCCGTCTACCCCCTCAGGTGGATGTAAAAGATCTCATGGCGCTATTTTGAAGAGCAGGGAAGTTATCCACAATGTCCCTGGCCAATATTTATCCCTCAACCAACATCAACAAAAACATATTATTTGGTCGCTAACACATTGCTGCTGGTGGGAGCTTGCCGTGTGCAGATTGACGGCCACGTTTCCGACATTACAACCACAAGTACACTTCAAAAGTAGTTCCAGATCACAACAACTCGCTGTGTTTAAAATAAAAAGTTGCATTTCACCCCGCTTCTTAAATCGGTGTCAACACTGAGCCACGTGAGGAGATATTAAGACAGGTGACCAAAAGCTGGTAAAAGAGGCAGGTTTTAAGGAGCGCTTTAAAGGAGAGGGGTAGAGAGGCGGAGAGGTTTAGGGAGAGAATCCAGAGCTCAGGGCCCAGGCAGCTGAAGGCACGGCTGCGGTTTGTGAATTTAAAAATGATCCGCTATATGGTGCCCACTCCAAATAACAGACTTGGCAGGTCCGGAATTAGGTGCATTACCTTCCAATAGATGAAACATTTGATCTGTGCCCTCTGCAGCACATCCTGGACCCAGCAGCCAGGCCTGTGGCTCACTCACTGGGCAGCAGACCCTGTCATTGCAAACACTATTTCAATGTGTTTCCCCTCTGTAACAATCCACAACAACATTCAACACATTATATATAGTACAGACTGGAGCAAACACATCCCCCTCCTCCTCAATCCCCCCTCCCCTCATCCCAGCCCTCACCCCCCGGGTATAAAACCAGGCGGCCGCCCTCAGCCGCTCCAACTCATCGACACAAGGGCCCAGCGCCGCGTTAGTGGCGCCCGGCCCAAACACACTGCCCGAGCTCCGAGTCCCACTGAAGCCCGGGCCCGCCTCCCTCACTCTGAGTGACAGGCGCTCCGACCAATCCGCTTCCCCCGGGAGAGCCCCGCCCCGGAAACCCGCCCCCTCACTCTGAGTGACAGGAGCTACGGCCAACCCGCTTCACCCGGGAGCTCCTCACTGGGCCGCCCCTGGCCAATCAGCGCCGCCAGGAGGCGGGGTTTGCGGCCATGATTTGGGTTGAGCGAGGCTCACGCTCGGAGCTTGGCGGTTGGGTTGAAATATTTGAATGTTTAACGGGCGGTGACCTTTGCCCCTGTGTTCCACTCCAGGACATTGTGACGTATTTACTGAGGCGGCCGAGAGCTCGGGCCTTACACTAAACATCCGTAAGACAAAGGTCCTCCAGCAGCCTGTCCCCGCCGCACAGCACTGCCCCCCAGTCAGCAAGGTCCACGGCGCGGCCCTGGACACCGGGGACCATTCCCCAAACCTCGGGAGTCTCTTATCAACAAGGGCAGGCATTGACCACCAGATCCAACACCGCCTCCAGTGCGCCAGTGCAGCCTTCGGCCGCCTGAGGAAAAGAGTGTTTGAAGACCAGGCCTCAAACCTACCACCGAGCTCATGGTCTACAGGGCTGTAGTAATAGCTGCCCTCCTGTATGGCTCAGAGACATGGACCATGTACAGCAGACAGCTCAAGTCGCTGGAGAAATACCACCAACGATGTCTCCGCAAGATCCTGCAAATCCCCTGGGAGGGCAGACGCACCAACGTTAGCGTCCTCGACCAGGCCAACATCCCCAGCATTGAAGCACTGACCACACTCGACCAGCTCTGCTGGGCAGGCCACATTGTCCGCATGCCAGACACGGGACTCCCAAAGCAAGTGCTCTACGCGGAGCTCCGTCACGGCAAATGAGCCAAAGGTGGGCAGAGGAAACGTTACAAGGACACCCTCAAAGCCTCCCTGGTAAAGTGCAACATCCCCACTGACACCTGGGAGTCCCTGGCCAAAGACCGCCCGAAGTGGAGGAAGTGGATCGGGAGGTTGTTGAGCTCTTCGAATCTCAATGCCGTGAGCGTGAAGAGGTCAGGCACAGGCAGCGGAAGGAGCGTGTGATAAATCTGTGCCACCCACCCCTTCCTCCAACGAACATGTGTCCCACTTATGACAGGGTGTGGCTCTCGTATTGGACTGTTCAACCACCAAAGAACTAATTTTAGGAGTGGAAGCAAGTCTGCCTCGATTCCGAGGGACTACCTATGAAAAAAGAGGGATTGGCGGGACAACAACAACAACTTGTATTTATATAGTGCCTTTAATGCAGTAAAAGGTCCCCAGGCGCTTCACAGGAGGGTCACAGATCATTTTGTCTATTCCGGGGCGGATCTGCAATTGTCACCGAACTAATCTGCCTCCCACAATATCTGCAGAATCCCGGGAAAACCCGCAACCTCCCCGAGAATGGTCTTCATCATCATCATTGGCGGTCCCTGGAACCAGGATGACTTGCTTCCACATGGGTTCGCAGATGTTTCAATGAAGGAGCCAATATTCCAGTCCTGAACTCCAATTGAAGGGTGGAAGATGCCTGTGCCTGGATTGTTTTAACGTGTGGTGACCGTCTCACACCAGCCACCACACGGCAAGGGTTAATCAGGATGTCAGGAGACCTGCTCTGCTACAAGGACCTAGTGCGCGCACATATCGCAGTGTGGGCAGGTCCGTGCTGTCCCCGGGCTCTCGGCTCGTCTGGGCCCTGTACCCTCATTCACCGCACCTCCGCCACGATCTCTCACCGTTCCACCGCCACAAAAACATTCGCCACACCTCTGCCACGATCTCTCACCGCTCATCCGCCCCGACCTTCCCGCTCCTCCGCTGTACCTGGATCCCGCCGATGTTCCTGCCCACGCTCCAAACTGCCATCTGGGTTTTGATTATGTCATCCAGTCGCCCACCTCGAAGCAGTCGCACACTTGTAGCAGCTCACTCTGGAAGCTGCAGTGGTATGCTCTTTTATCCTCCCGACCCGCGGTGGTGACCTCTCACAGGTCGGGGTGGCCCACGATGAATGAATGCCCCGGGAATAAGTTGCCCTGATGTTGACGCTCAGATTGTAATTATTTCTGTGGTGCCCATCTTTAATATTCTCCTGAAAGTCCCACTGCAATCCAGTTCCAGTTCCATTGAGGGTGTAAAAGAAAAGATAGCCATCCATGGCTAACGAAAGAAATAAAGGATGGTATCCAATTAAAAACAAGGGCATACAAAGTGGCCAAAACTAGTGGGAGGACAGAAGATTGGGAAGCTTTTAAAAGCCAGCAAAGAATGACTAAAAAAAATAATTAAGAAAGGGAAGGTAGACTGTGAAAGTAAACTAGCACAAAAGATAAAAACAGATAGCAAGAGTTTCTTTCGGTATATAAAAAGGAAAAGAGTGGCTAAAGTAAATATTGATCCCTCAGAGGACGAGAACGGGAATTAGTGATGGGGAACATGGAGATGGCAGAAACTCTGAATAAATATTTTGTATCAGTCTTTACGGTAGAGGACAAAAGCAATATTCCAACAGTGGATAATCAAGGGGCTATAGCGGGGGAGGAACTTATCACAATCACTAAGAAGTAAGATAATGGGACTAAAGGCGGATAAATCCCCTGGATCTGATGACTTGCATCCTAGCATCTTAAGAGAAGTAATGGCAGGGATAGTGGATGCATTGGTTATAATTTACCAAAATTCCCTGGATTCTGGGGGGTCCCAGCAGATTGGAAAACGGCAAATGTAACACCACTATTTAAAAAAGGAGGCAGACAAAAAGCAGGAAACTAGACCAGTTAGCCTAACATCTGTGGTTGGGAAAATGTTGGAGTCCATTATTAAAGAAGCAGTAGCAGGACATTTGGAAAAGCATAATTCGGTCAGGCAGAGTCAGCATGGATTTATGAAGGGGAAGTCATGTTTGACAAATTGCTGGAATTCTTTGAGGATGTAATGAATATGGTGGATGAAGGGGAACCAGTGGATTTGGTGTATTTGGACTTCCAGAAGGCATTTGAGAAGGTGCCAAATAAAAGGTTACTGCGCAAGATAAAAGTTCACGGGGTTGGGGGTAATATATTAGCATGGATAGAGGATTGGCTAACAGAAAACAGAGAGTCGGGATAAATGGTTCATTCTCCGGTTGGCAATCAGTAGCTAGTGGGGTGCCGCTGGGACCCCAACTATTTACAATCTATATTAACAACTTGGAAGAAAGGACCGAGTGTAACGTAACCAAGTTTGCTGACGATGCAAAGATGTGATAAAAAGCAATGTGTGAGGAGGACACAAAAAACCTGCAAAACAATAGACAGGCTAAGTGGGCAAAAATTTGGTCGATGAAGTATAATGTTGGAAAGTGAGGGTCATGCACTTTGGCAAAACAAATCAAAGAGCAAGTTATTATTTAAATGGAGAAAAATTGCAAAATGCTGCAGTGCAGCGGGACCTGGGTTATTTGTGCATGAAACACAAAAGGTTAGTATTCAGGTACAGCAAGTGGAAGGCCAATGGTATCTTGGCTTTTATTGCAAAGGGGATGGAGTATAAAAACAGGGAAGTCTTGCTTGTTGTACAGGGTATTGGTGAGGCCACACCTGGAATACTGCCTTGGTTTCCATATTTACGAAATAATGTACTTGCTTTGGAGGCAGTTCCGAGAAGGTTCACTAGGTTGATTCCGGAGATGAGGGGGTTGACCTACGAGGAAAGGTTGAGGAGAATGGGCCTATACTCATTGCAATTCAGAAGAATGAGAGGTGATCTTATCGAAACATATAAGATTATGAGGGGGCTTGACAAGGTTGATGCAGAGAGGATGTTTCCACTGATAGGGGAGACTAGAACTTGGGGGCATAATCTTAGAATAAGGGGCCGCCCATTTAAACTGAGATGAGGAGAAATTTCTTCTCTCAGGGTTGTAAATCTGTGGAATTCGCTGCCTCAGAGAACTGTGGAAGCTGGGACATTAAATAAATTTAATCAGAGGTAGACAGTTTCTTAACCGATAAGGGATTAAGGGGTTATGGGGAGCGGGCACGAAAGTGGACCTGAGTCTATAATCAGATCAGCCATGATTGTATTAAATGGCAGAGCAGGCTCCAGGGGCCATTTGGCCTACTCCTGCTCCTATTTCTTGTGTTCTTATGTAAAAGGCCGATGATAATCAGACCTTGATGAATCGACTGACTCTGGCAGATAGGGACGTGATCTTTGGGTTTGAGGTTCCCGTGTGCTAATCTTCTCCTTCTAATATTCTTTAAAAGGAGTTTACAAAAGTCATCACTGTAAGTACAGGATAGAACTTCAGAACATTCTCTCCTTCTTGTTCCTGTCCTATGGGCCATGCAGCACCGATACACCTGGGTAATCTGGGCCTGTGACTGATGGTAAAACCCGCAGCTCCCGCCCCGCTGGACACACAAGTGACAACCAATGGGCCAATGGTTTTCCTGGTGCCCTCCCCGCCCCTGGTGCCAGGCTCGGTATACGCCCATCCTGTGGGTCGGTGCCCTACCCCCCCCTCCCACCACCACTGGTGCCAGGCTCAATACACGGCCATCCTGTGGGGTTTGTGCCCTCCCCTGGTGCCAGGCTAGATACACGGCCATCCTGTGGGGTCGGTGCCCACCCCTGGTGCCAAGCTAGATACACGGCCATCCTGTGGGGTCGGTGCCCTCCCCTGGTGCCAGGCTCGGTGTACACCATCCTGTGGGTTCAGTGCCCTCCCCTGCTGCCAGGCTAGATACACGGCCAACCTGTGGGGTCGGTGCCCGCCCCTGATGCCAGGCTCGGTATACGCCCATCCTGTGGGGTCGGTGCCCTCCCCTGCTGCCAGGCTCAGTATACGCCCATCCTGTGTTGTTGGTGCCCTCCCCTGGTGCAAGACTCAGTTTACCCATCCTCTGGGCTCAGTGCCCTCCCCGCCAAGCTACATGACGTCACAGAGACTGCATTGCCAGGTTACTGATGTCACACAGCTCGCGTTGCTGGGGTTTTGACGTCACACACTCATTATTGCCGGGTCGTTGACGTCACTGGTGCTGAGCGAGCGGCGGCGCGAGTTCGAATCGCAGCCGCGTGACCCGGAGCGAGCCCGCCTCGGACTGTGGGAGCGGGCGGGGAAAGTGGCAGATACAGGGTCGCGATTTGTAGGCGGCCTGTCAATCAGGTCAATCAGCCAATTGCAGTGGCGGCCAACGCCTCCCTGAGCGCGCTGAGAGGCGGCACTGCGCATGTCCAGGATCCCAAGAGGTCGGCCGTTGGCGAAGGTAAACAAGATGGCGGAAAGTGAGCGGAGCTGAGCGGCAACGGGGGGAAGTGTCCCGGGGGGAGAATGGGCCGAGGGAGAGTGGGCCGAGGGAGAGTGTCCCGGGGGGGGGGAGAGAGGGGGCCGATTGAGAGTGTCCCGGGGTGGGGAGAGAGGGGGCCGAGGGAGCGTGTCCCCGGGGGGGGAGAGGGGGCCGAGGGAGAGTGTCCCGATGGGGGAGGTGAGACATGGAATGGGGGTGAGGGCGAGAGAGACACGGACACGCGCACACAGACTTGACACAGGCACATCCCCAGAATGACTGGGGAGGGAGGAGATAGACGGGGAGTTCGACAGACGAGGGGGAGATAATGGGGGGGTCCTGGGAAACCGTTCCCCTCCCCTCCTCCTGTAACCGTCCCCTCCTCCTCTCGGCTCCTCGTCCCCATCCCCGGGGGGCCCAGTAAGATCAGACAGTGTGTAACCCGGGGGCCCAGTGAGATCAGACAGTGTGTAATCCGGGGGCCCAGTGAGATCAGACAGTGTGTAATCCGGGGGCCCAGTGAGATCAGACAGTGTGTAACCCTGGGGCCCAGTGAGATCAGACAGTGTGTATCCCGGGGGCCCAGTGAGATCAGGCAGTGTGTAACCCGGGGGCCCAGTGAGATCAGACAGTGTGTAACCCGGGGGCCCAGTGAGATCAGACAGTGTGTAACCCGGGGGCCCAGTGAGATCAGACAGTGTGTATCCCGGGGGCCCAGTGAGATCAGACAGTGTGTAACGCGGGGGCCCAGTGAGATCAGACAGTGTGTAACCCGGGGGCCCAGTGAGATCAGACAGTGTGTATCCCGGGGGCCCAGTGAGATCAGACAGTGTGTAACGCGGGGGCCCAGTGAGATCAGACAGTGTGTAACCCGGGGGCCCAGTGAGATCAGACAGTGTGTAACCCGGGGCCCAGTGAGATCAGACAGTGTGTAACCCGGGGGCCCAGTGAGATCAGACAGTGTGTAACGCGGGGGCCCAGTGAGATCAGACAGTGTGTAACCCGAGGAGATTTCTGGTGATTTTCTGTAAGTCCAGACGGGCAGCAGAGATCTGAGGAAAAGGATAAAATCAAACAGAAATACTGGATATATACTGTTCTGAAACGTTGGAAAAACACTTTACACTACATTCCACTTCACAACATTAATCTTCTAATTTTCTGCCCTGTGATAATTAGATCTCCCGGTGAATGGCGGAGTGATTGAGAAAGTTCCACAGCTGGAAGGAAACGGGGATTGTGGACTGAGGAACAACAGCAGGTGAACCAGCACAGGATTGTGAAAGCACCAACCAGTGAGCCCCTTCCGATTGAAAGCGCTTCAATAGATCGACTGCGGAGAAAGGTAAGAAAAAGTGCCATTTACTCAGATACACACCGGTCCTGTAGACAGTACACACAGGTTACAAGGTAAGACAGGAAATGAGACCGGGAGAGACTAACCACCGAGCACAATTATCCAGCATGAGGCCATGCAATGGGATGTAAAGTGAGATCAGTTTCTGTCTCTAAACACAGTCACAGTGAATCTTGTGTGTGTTTTAGAGTAAAGGGCTTTGATCTAAGAGGTGACTCCAGTTTGAGGCAGAGCCCAGCAGATGGACCGGTCTCTGTACATTAGGTGCGGCTGAACTCACACCGACACCATCAGATCTCAATGTTCAAATATTTCCCATCTGGTGAGAAAGCCAATGGAAAGATTGAACCGGAAGCACATCGTCAATTCACTGATCATGGTTCACAGACCCATCTGAAAGACCAGCACAGCCCATCACCCACAGAATCAATGATTCATTCATGGACATTTAGAATTATAAGAAAATATATTGATAACTACTTTATATTGATTACTAATATTGAAGCATTAATCACGAGAGATATGCAGTATTCTAATATACTGAAACACAGATATGGAGAGTTGCAATTTATTGATTGGCCTCGTACTTGACCTCGAGATGAGCTTCCGAACCCATATTCCCTCAGTCACCAAGTACGCTTACTTTCACCTCCATAACATCGCCGGTCTCTGCCCCTTCCTCAGCTCATCTGCTCAAACCCTCATCGATGCCTCTGATCGGCCTCACACCTCGCACTCTCCGTAAACATAAGCTTAAACTTAGGGGGCATAGTTTTAAGGTGGTTGGTGGAAGGTTTAGAGGGGATTTGAGTGGGGGCTTCTTTACACAGAAGGTTTTGGGGATCTGGAACTCAATGCCTGGAAGAGTAGTGGATACAGAAACCCTCACTACTTTTAAGAGATGGTTGGATGGGCACTTAAAGTGCCGTAACCTGCAGGGTACGGACCTAGAGCTGGTAATTGGGATTAGACTAGATCACCTCTTGTTGGCCAGCGCAGATATAATGGTACGTGCTGCAGGGAATCGAATATGGCCAGGGTGATCTGGACTAGTTTCGATCGCCTGGATGGGTAGGAGAGAAATTTTCCCACATTTTCTTTCCCTAAATTGGCCTGGGTTTTTTACCTGTTTTTTGCCTCTCCCAGGACATCACATGGTTCTGGTTGGGGTGAAGTGTAGAATGTTTCAGTGCAAGGGGTGATGCAGTTGTGTGAGGCGGACTGGTTGGGCTGGGTGCTATTTACCTTTCCACCATTGTTCATTGTTCATAGGTTTATATGTAACCTTCAGGGCTGCTGACCGAGGGCCGTGCGGCTCTTTGTCGGCCGGCGCGGACACGATGGTCTGAAATGGCCTCCTTCTGCGCTGTAAATTTCTATGTTTCTTTAACACTCCTGCCCGTATCCTTACTCAAGAACACAAGAAGTAGCAGCAGGAGTTGGCTATACGGCCCCTCCCATCTACTCCGCCATTCAGTAAGATCTCTATTCGATAGAGAATTTTAAAGATTCACAACTCTGAGTGAAGAAATAGCTCCTCCACATAGTCTTAAATGACCGATCTCTTATCCTAATACTAGGACCCCTAACTCTAGACTATCCAGCCCTTGTCAATTCCTCTCAGAATTTTATATGTTTCAATGATATCACCTTCCGTTCTTCTGAACTCCAGAGAATATAGGCCTATTCTTCTCAATCTGTCCTCAGCCCTCTCATCCCAACTTGTACCAATTTCCATTCACCCATCACCCCTGTGCTCGCTGAACTACATTGGCTCCTGGTCCATCAATGCCTCGCTTTCAAAATTCTCATCCTTGTTTTGAAATCCATCCAGGACCTTGCCCCTCCCTATTGCTGTAACCTCCTCCAGCGCGACAACCCTCAGATCTTTGCATTCCTCCAATTCTGGCCTCTTGAGCAGTCCCAATTTTCAGCAATATTGGTGGCCGTACCTTCAGCTGCCAAGGCCATAAACTCTGGAATTCCTCCCTAAACCTCTCCACCTTTAAAATGCTCCTTAATACCTACCATTTTGAACAAGCTTTCAGTCACCTGTGCTAATATTTCCTTACGTGACTGGGTGTCAAAGTTTGTTTGCTAACAGTCCTGTGAAGTGCCTTGGGACATTTTACTACGTTTAAGGCGTGATATAGATGCCATTTGTTGCTGATAACTGAAGATATTTTGAATCGTAATATAACGAAACTACAGGCATGGGGAATTGCAATAGATTGATAACTGCAGAGGAAGAGGATTGTTATGTATTGCTCATAGTGTGAATTATTTTAATGTGAGGTGGCCCTTGCACATTCGCTACCACACGGGCTTGGCAGAGCAAGGTCTTGGTCCAATGGCAAGGGGATCCAAGATGACTGGAGACCAGGCTCTGCTGCATGTTTCCTCTGGCACTGATTCTCACTGGGATACAGTTTCCTGTGGCACTGACTCTCACTGGGATACAGTTTCCTGTAGCACTGACTCTCACTGGAATACAGTTTCCTCTGGCACTGACTCTCACTGGGGTACAGTTTCCTCTGGCACTGACTCTCACTGGGGTACAGTTTCCTCTGACACAGATTTACTGTATACCTAATTCGTGCTGTCCCTGCCCTGGGAGTGCTGGCAGTTTAAAAGGAGCTTTAACCTGCAACTGATCAGGAGCTGCGGGTGGAAAGTTTTCAGTGCAGTGGCAGATCATACTGCTGCTGAATTTTAATTGATAAGCTGCTTGCAGTGCGGTTGGGACGGACACTGAAGTGTGCCCTGCGGCAGTGTAGAGGAAACTTTACTCTGTATCTAACCCATACGCCACCGAGTCTGTGGGAATTTAGTGTGAATTTGAAAGCAATTGCTTGGGTAGATAGAGAGAAATTTATTCTGCTGCTTGGGGTGTCTAGGACGAGGGGACATAACCTTAAAATCCGAGCCAGGCCATTCAGGAGAGATGTTAGGATACACTTCTTCACTCAATGGATGGTTGAAGTGTGGAACTTCCCACAATAAGCAATCGATGCTCGCCCATTGAATAATTCTGGGCCGGTTGTGATGTCTACCAAATGACCGTTGCTTGTTCCCTTGGATTGGATCTTTATTTATTCCCTTAGTTTGTTTTCAGTTTCACTGCTGGACCTACCACTCAAAGCACTTTTTCTGATCTGCCCCTGGGAATGAGCAGACTCCTCCCTCCTCTCCCACACTGCACCGTCTCTCCTCCTCTTTCCCCCTTGGTTGTGTTCCACACTCTGGGCCTTGGGCCTTCCCCGGGGATTCTCAGTATGAACAGGGGGATGTGTGTTGAGACAGGATGTCCCAGCTCTCCACCTTTAAAGGGACATGGAGAGGACCCACTGGGCTGAATGGCCCTGCTTTATGACATCACTGCAGTGCCTAGCAACCAACCTCCCTGAGCCCTGCTCATTATGGGCTGGCAGTGTCTGATGGGACAGTGAAGAGGGAGAAAGACTTGGATTTATTTGGCGCCTTTCACGACCACCGGAGCCCTCAAAGCGCTTTACAGTCAATGAGGTACTTTTGGATTGTAGTCACTGTTGTAGTAAGGGAGAGTTACCCTGTATCTAACCCATGCTGTACCTGCCCTGGGATTGTTTGCTGGGACAGTGTAGAGGGTGCTTTACTCTGTATCTAACCCGTGCTGTACCTGCCCTGGGATTGTTTGTTGGGACAATGTAGAGGGTGCTTTACTCTGTATCTAACCTGTGCTGTACCTGCCCTGGGAGTGTTTGATGGGACAGTTTAGAGGGAGCTTTACTCTGTATCTAACCCATGTTGTACATGTCCCAGGACTGTTTGATGGGATAGTATAGAGAGAGTTTTACTCTGTATCTAACCCTGTGCTGTACCTGCCCTGGGAGTTTTTGACGGGATAATGTAAAGGAAGCTTTGCGCTGTATCTAACCCATGTTGTACCTGATCTGGCAGAGTTTGACGGGACAGTTTAGAGGAAGCTTTTCTGTCTATCTAACCCATACTGTAACTGTCTTGGGAGTATTTGATGGGACAGTGTGGCGGGAGCTTTTCTCTGAATCTAACCCATAATGTACCTGCCCTGGAAGTGTTTGATGGGATAATGTAGACGGAGATTTACTGTGTGCCAAACCTGTGCTAACCTAGCAAGTTGTGAGGAGGACGCCAATAATCTACAAAGGGATATAGATAGGCTAAGTGAGTGGGCAAAACTTTGGCAGATGGAGTATAATGTGGGAAAATGTGAGCTTATCCACTTTGGTCGGAGAAATAATAAAGCAAATTATTATTTAAATTGTGAGATTACAAAATGCGGTGGTACAGTGGGATCTGGGGGTCCTTGTGCATTAAACACAAAAAGTTAGCAAGCAAGTACTGCAATTAATCTGGAAGGCAAATGGAATGTTGGCCTTTATTGCAAGGGGGATGGAGTATAAAAGTAGGGAGGTCCTGCTGCAACTGTACAGGGCGTTGGTAGGACCACACCTAGAGTACTGCGTACAGTTTTGGTCTCCTTATTTAAGGAAGGATATACTTGCACTGGAGGCAGTTCAGAGAAAGATCCCGAGGTTGATAACTGAGATGAAGGGGTTTTCATAATGAGAAAGGTTGAGCAGATTGGGCCTGTACTCATTGGAGTTTAGAAGACTTAGAGGTGATCTTATTGAAACATATAAGATTCTGAGGAGGCTTGACAGAGAGGATGTTTCCCCTCGTGGGGGAATCTAGAACTAGAGGGCATAGTTTCAGAATAAGGGGTCGCTCATTTAAAACTGAAATGAGGAGAAATTTCTTATCTGAGGGATGTGAATCTTTGGAATTCTCTACCTCAGAGAGCTGTGGGGGCTGGGTCATTGAATGTATTTAAGGTGGGGATAGACAGATTTTTGAATGATAAGTGGGTGAAGGATTATGGGGAGTGGGCAGTGAAGTGGAGTTGAGACCTGGATCCGATCAGCCATGATCTTATTGAATGGCGGAGCAGGCTCGAAGGGGCAAATGGTCTACTCCTGCTCCTATTTCTTATGTTCCATACCTGCCCTGGGAGTGTTTGATGGGACAGTGTACAGGGAGTGTTACGCTATATCTAACCCATGCTGTACCTGCCCTGGGAATCTCTGATGGGACAGTGTAGGCGGAGGTTTACTCTGTATCTAATCCGTGCTGCACCTACCCTGGGAACGTTTCATTAGACAGTGTACAGAAGAGCATAAGGAACAGGAGTAGGCCATACGGCCCCTCGATCCTGCTCCGCCATTCAATAAGATCATGGACTCAGCTTCACTTCCCCGCCCGCTCCCCATAACCCCTTAACCCTTTTCGTTTAAGAAACTCTCTATTTCTATCTTAAATTTATTTAATGTCCCAGCTTCTACAGCTTTCTGAGGCAGAGAATTCCACAGATTTAGAACCCTGTGAGAGAAGAAATTTCTCCTCATCTCTGTTTTAAATGGGCGGCCCCTTATTCTAAGATCATGCCCTCTAGTTCTCGTCTTCCCCCATCAGTGGAAACATCCTCTCTGCATCCACCTTGTCGAGCCCCCTCATAATCTTATACATTTCGATAAGATCGCCTCTCATTCTTCTGAACTCCAGTGAGCAGAGGCCCAACCTACTTAACCTTTCCTCATAAGTCAACCCTCTCATCCCCGGAATCAACCGAGTGAACTTTCTCTGAACTGCCTCCAAAGCAACTATATCCTTTCGTAAATATGGAAACCAAAACTGCACACAGTATTCCAGGTGTGGCCTCACCAAAACCTTGTATAGCTGCAGCAAGACTTCCCTGCTTTTATACTCCAACCCCTTTGCAATAAAGTCCAAGATACCATTCGCCTTCCTGATCACTTGCTGTATCTGCATACTATCCTTTTGTGTTTCATGCACAAGTACCCCCAGGTCCCGCTGTACTGTGGCGCTTTGCAATCTTTCTCCATTTAAATAATAACTTGCTCTTTGATTTTTTCTGACAAAGTGCATGACCTCACACTTTCCAACATTATACTCCAACTGCCAAATTTTTGCCCACTCACTGAGCCTGTCTGTGTCCTTCTGCAGATTTTTTGTGTCCTGCTCACACATTGCTTTTCCACCCATCTTTGTATTGTCAGCAAACTTGGCTACGTTACACTCAGTCCCTTCGTCCAAGTCGTTAATATAGATTGTAAATAGTTGGGGACCCAGCACTGATCCCTGCGGCACCCCACTAGTTACTGGTTGCTAACCAGAGAATGAACCATTTATCCCGACTCTCTGTTCTCTATTAGTTATCCAATCCTCTATCCATGCTAATATATTACCCCCAACTCCGTGAACTTTTATCTTGTGCAGCAACCTTTTATGTAGCACGTTGTCAAATGCCTGCTGGAAGTCCAAATACACCATAGCCACTGGTTCCACTTTATCCACCCTGTTCGTTACATCCTCAAAGAACTCCAGCAAATTTATCAAACATGACTTCCCCTTCATAAATCCATGCTGACTCTGCCTGATCGAATTTTGCTTATCCAAATGTCCTCCTATTGCTTCTTTAATAATGCACAAGAGCAACATTTTCCCAACCACAGATATTAGGCTAACTGGTCCATAGTTTCCTGTTTTTTGTCTGCCTCCTTTTTTAAATAGGGGCGTTACATTTGCAGTTTTCCAATCTGCTAGGACCTCTTCAGAATCCAGGGAATTTTGGTAAATTACAACCAATGCATCTACAATCCCTGCCGCTACTTCTCTTAAGACCCTAGGATGCAAGCCATCAGGTCCAGGGGATATATCTGCCTTTAGTCCCATTATCTTACTGAGTACCACCTCCTCAGTGATTGTGATTGTGTTAAGTTCCCCCCGCCCCCCCCCATAGCCACTTGACTACCCACTGTTGGAATATTGTTGGTGTCCTCTAACGTAAAGACTGATACAAAATATTTGTTCAGAGTTTCTGCCATCTCCATGTTTCCCATTATTAATTCCCCGGTCTCGTCCTCTAAGGGACCAACATTTACTTTAGCCACTCTTTTCCTTTTTATATACCTATAGAAACTCTTGCTATCTGTTTTTATATTTAGTGCTAATTTACTCTCATAGTCTATCTTCCCTTTCTTCTTCATTTTTTTAGTCATTCTTTGCTGACTTTTAAAAGCTTCCTAGTCTTCTGTCCTCCCACTAGTTTTGGTCACTTTGTATGCCCTTGTTTTTAGTTGGATACCGTCCTTTATTTCTTTAGTTAGCCACAGATGGCTATCTTTTCTCTTGCACCCTTTCCTCCTCACTGGAATGTATTTTTCTTGAGAGTTGTGAAATATCTCCTTAAATGTACACCACAGTTCATCAACCGTCCTACACATTAATCTATTTTCTCAGTCCATTTTACCCAACTCTGCCCTCATACCGTCATAGTCTCCTTTATTTAAGCTTAGTACGCTGGTTAGAGATCCAACTTTCTCACCCTCCATCTGAATTTGAAATTCAATCATGTTATGATCACTCATTCCGAGGGGATCCTTTACTCGGAGATTGTTTATTAATCCTGTCTCATTACATAGGATCAGATCTAAGATAGCCTGCCCCCTGGTTGGTTCTGTTACATACTGCTCAAGGAACCCGTCCCTTATGCACTCCATGAGCTCCTCCTCAAGGCTGCCCTGACCAATTTGATTTGTCCAATCAATATGGAAGTTAATATCACCCATGATTATTGCTGTTCCCTTTTTACAAGCCCCTACTATTTCCTGGTTTATGCTACGAGCAACAGAGTTGTTACTGTTCAGGGGCCTATAGACTATGCCCACCAGTGACTTTTTCCCCTTATTATTCCTTATCTCCACCCAAACTGTCTCAACACCCTTATCATTTGAGCCAATATCGTTTCTTACGATTGCAGTGATTCCATCCTTTATCCATAGAGCTACCCCACCTCCTTTTCCTTTCTGTCTGTCCTACCAGATTGTCAAATACCCCTGGATATTTAATTCCCAGTCCTGGTCACCTTGCAACCACATCTCTGTAATGGCTATCAGATCATATCCATTTGTCTCAAATTGTGCCGTCAACTTATCTATTTTGTTACAAATGCTACGTGCATTTAGACACAGTGCCTTTAAGTTTGGTTTTTTTTTACCTTTTTTTCCTGCTTGTATCCTCTCCTTCAAATTCACTTTCTTTATTTTTGCTTTCTAATTCCAGCTTTACTCCTCCCTATTGAATCTTTTTCAGGTTCCCATCCCCCTACCAAGCTAGTTTAAACCCTCCCCAACAGCACTAGCAAACCCACCCACAAGGATATTGGTCCTTGCTATGTTGAGGTGCAACCCGTCTGGCTTGTACAGGTCCCGCCTCCCCCGGAAGCAGTCCCAATGCCTCAGGAAGCTAAAGCCCTCCCGCCTGCACCATCTCTCGAGCCATCTGCTCGATCCTCCTATTTCTGTACTCACTAGCTCGTGGCACCGAGAGTAATCCAGAGATTACTACCTTTTGAGGTCCTGCGTTTTAATTTATCTCCTAGCTCCCTAAACTCTGCCTGCAGGACCTCATCCCTCTTCCTACCCATGTCATTGGTACCGATGTGAACCACGACCTCTGGCTGTTTAACTCTCCTCCCAGAGTGTAGAGAGAGCTTTACTCTCCACATAACCCTTGCTGTACCTGTCTTGTGAGTGATTGATGGGACACTTCAGAGGAAGCTTTGCTCTGTATCTAACCCATACTCTACCTGCCCTGTGTGCTTTGATGGGTTAGTGTAGGGGAAGCTTTCCTCTGTATCTAACCCATACTCTACCTGCCCTAGTTGTGTCTGATAGGACAGTGTAGAGGGAGGTTTACTCTGTATCTAACATAAGCTGTACCTGCTCTTGGAATATTTGATGGGACAGTGTCGAGGGAGCTTTCCTCTATATCTAATCCATGCTGTAGCTGCCCTGGGAATGTTTGATGGGACAGTGTAGAGGAGGTTTACTCTATCTAATCCATGTTGTACCTGCCCTGCAAGTGTTTGATGGGACAGTGTATACGGAGCTTTACTCTCTTTCTGACTCGTGCTGTACCTGCTCTGGGAGTTTTTGATGGGACAGTGTCGAGGGAGATTTATTCTGTATCTAATTTTGCGATACCTGCCCTGCGAGTGTAGAGGGAGCTTTAATCGGTACCTAACCCATGCTGTACCTGCCCTGAGAGTATTTGATTGGACAATGTAGAGGGAGCTTTACTTTGCATCTAACCTGTGTTGTACCTGCTCTGCGAGTGTTTGATGGATAATGTAGATGGAGATTTACTGTGTATCTAACCTGTGCTAACTTAGCAAGTTGTGAGGAGGATGCAAAGAATCTACAAAGGGATATAGAGAGGCTAAGTGAGTGGGCAAAACTTTGGCAGGTGGAGTATAATGTGGGAAAATGTGTGGTAATCCACTTTGGTCGGAGAAATAAAACAGCAAATTATTATTTAAATGGGGAGAGATTACAAAATGCGATAGTACAGAGGGATCTGGGGGTCCTTGTACATTAAACACACAAAGTTAGTGTGCAGTTAGAGCAATTAATTAGGAACACAAATGGAATGTTGTCCTTTATTGCAAGGGGGATGGAGTATAAAAGTAAGAAAGTCCTTCTGCAACTGTACAGGGCATTGGTGAGACTACACCTGGAGTACTGCATACAGTTTGGTCTCCTTATTTAAGGAGGAGTATACTTGCATTGGAAGCAGTTCAGAGAAGGTTCCTGAGGTTGATGACTGAGATGAAGGGGTTGTCATAAGAAGAAAGGTGAAGCAGGTGGGGCCTATACTCTTTGGAGTTTAGAAGACTTAGAGGTGATCTTATTGAAATGTTTAAGATTCTGAGGGGGCTTGACAGGGTTGATACAGAGAGGATGTTTCCCCTCGTGGAGGAATCTAGAACTAGGGAGCATAGTTTCAGAATAAGAGGTAGCTCATTTAAAACTGAAATGGAGGAATTTCTTATCTGAGGGACGTCTTTTGGAATTCTCTACCTCAGAGAGCTGTGGAGGCTGGGTCATTGAATGTATTCAAGGTGGGGATAGTCAGATTTTTGAATTATAAGGGAGTCCAGGGTTATGGGGAATGGGCGGGGAAGTGGAGTTGAGGCCAGGATCAGATCAACCATGATCTTATTGAATGGCGGAGCTGGCTCGAGGGGCCAAATGGCCAACTCCTGCATCTATTTCTTATGTTCTATACCTACCCTTGGAGTGTTTGATGGGACAGTGTAAAGGGAGCTTTCCTCTATATTTAATCCAGGCTGTACCTGCCCTGGGAGTGTTTGATGGAACAGTGTAGAAGGAGATTTACTCTGTATCTAACCATTACTGTACCTGTCCTGAGAGTGTCTGATGGGACAGTATAGAGAGAGGTTTACGCTATCTAATCCGTGTTGTACCTTCCCTGGTGGGATAGTGTACACAGGGCTTTACTCTGTATCTGACCCATTCTGTACATGCTCTGGGAGTGTTTGGGGCAGTGTAGAGGTAGGTTTACTCTGTATCTAACCTGTGCTGTACCTGTCCTGGGAGTGTTTGATGGAACAGTATAGAAGGAGCCTTGCTCTTATCTAGCATATGCTATGCCTGCCCTGGCATTGTTTGATCGGGGAGTATAGAGGGAGCTTTACCCTCTGCCTAACCCATGCAATACCTGCCCTTGGAGTGTCTATTGGCCGGTGTCGAGAAAACTTTACTCTGTATCTAACCCGTACTGTACCTCCCCTGGGAGTGTTTGATGGGACAGTATAGAGGGAGCTTTACTCTGTATTTAATCCGTGCTGTGTGGGCCCTTGGAGTATTTGATGGGACAGTGAAGTGGGACCATTACTGTGTATTAAGACCCAAGCTTGCAAACCATCAGGTTCAGGGGACTTTTCCATCTTTAGTCCCATTATTTTACTGAGCCCTTTTTTTGTGATAGTGATTGCTTTAAGTTCCTCCCTCGCTATAGTCCATTGATTATCTATTATTGGGATGTTTTTAGTATCTTCTACCGTGAAGACTGATACAAATTATTTGTTCAAAGTCTCTGCCATTTCCCTGTTTCCCATTATTAATTCCCCAGTCTCATCCTCTAAGGGACAACATTTACTTTAGTTACCCTATCCTTTTTACATACCTGTAGCAGCTCATACTATCTTTTTTATATTGTTTGCTAGTTTACTCTCATAATCTATCTTCCCTCTCTATTATTTCTTTAGTCATCATTTGCTGTTTTAAAAAAATTTGCCAATGCTCCGGCCTCCCACTGATCTTGGCCACTTTGTATGACATTGTTTTCAAATTGATACCATCCTTTACTTCCTTCGTTAGCCACGGATGGTTCTCCCTTCGCTTAAAATCATTCCTTCTCACTGAAATATATTTTTGTTGAGTTATGAAATATCTCCTTTATTGTCTGTCACTGCTTCTCAACCGTCTTACACTTTAATCTATTTTCCCAGTTGACTTAAGCCAACTTTTTTTTTTATACGTTCACGGGATGCAGGCGTCGCTGACAAGGCCAGCATTTATTGCCCATCCCTAATTGTCCTTGAGAAGATGGTGGTAAGCCACCTTCATGAACTGCTGCAGTCCGTGTGGTGATGGTAGTGCCACAGTGCTGATAGGGAGGGAGTTCCAGGAATTTGACCTCGCGACGATGAAGGAATGGCGATATGCTTTCAAGTCAGGATGGTGTATGACTTGGAGGGGAACGTGGAGGTTGTGGTGTTCCCATGCACTTGCTGCCCTTGTCCTTCTCGATGTTAAAGGTCGCGGGTTTGGGAGGTGCTGCTGAAGAAGCCTTGGTGAGTTGCTGCAGTGCATCTTGTAGATGGTACACACTGCAGCCACGGTATGCCAATGGTGGAGGGAGTGGATGTTTAAGGTGGTGGATGAGGTGCCAATCAAGCGGGCTGCTTTGTCCTGGATGGTGTCGAGCTTCTTGAGTGTTGTTGGAGCTGCACTCATCCAGGCAAGTGGAGAGTATTCCATCACACTCCTGGCTTGTGTCTTGTAGATAATGGAAAGGCTTTGGGGAGTCAGGAGATGACCCACTTGCTGCAGAATACCCAGCCTCTGACCTGCTCTTGTTGTCACAGTATTTATGTGGCTGGTCCAGTTAAGTTTCTGGTCAATGGTGACCCCCAGGATGTTGATGGTAGGGGATTCGGCGATGGTAATGCCATTGAATGTTAAGGGGCAGTGGTTAGACTCTCACTTGTTGGATATAGTCATTGTCAGGCACTCGTGTGGCACGAATGTTACTTGCCACTTATCAGTCCAAGTCTGAATGTTGTCCAGGTCTTGCTGCAAGCGGGCATGGACTGCTCCATTATCTGAGGAGTTTCGAATGGAACTGAATACTGTGCAGTCATCAGCGAACATCCCCAGTTCTGCTTTCATACCTTTGTAGTCGCCTTTATTTAGAATCAGGGCACTGGTTTGAGATCTGACTTTCTCACTCTCCAACTGAATTTGAAATTCAACCATGTTATGATCACTTTTTCCGAGAGGATCCTTTACTATGAGATAATTTATTAATCTTGTCTCATTACACAGTACCAGATCTAAGATAGCCTGCTCCCTGATTGGTTTCTTCAACTTACTGTTCAAGGATACCATCCCGGATACACTCTTATAAACTCTTCCTCAAGTCTACCTTGGCCAATTTGATTTGTCTAATCAATATAAAGATTAAAGTCGCCCATGATTATTGCCGTACCTTTCTTACAAGCCTCCATTATTTCTTGATTTATACTCCGTCCAACAGTGTAGCTACTGTTAGGGGGCCTATGGACTACGTCCACCAGTGACTTCTTCCCCTTATTATTTCTTATCTCCACTCAAACTGATTCTACATCTTGATCTTCTGAGCCAATATCATTTCTCACTACTGCACTGATCTCATCCTTTATTAACAGAGCTACCTCACCTTTTCCTTTGTGTCTATCCTTCTGAATTGTTAAATACCCCTGAATATTCAGTTCCCAGCCTTGGTCACCTTGCAACCACGTTTCAGTAATGGCTATCAGATCATACCCACTTGTATCTATTTGTGCCGTCAACTCATCTATCTTGTTACGAATGTTGCGTGCATTCAGATAAAGAGCTTTTAATTTTGTCTTTTTACCATTTTTCCCTGCTTTGACCTTACTTTCTGTTGCACTCTTATTTTATACATTCTGTCCCTTCCTGTCACAGTCTGGTTATCATTTCCCCCACCGCTACCCTGCTCTATTGCCTTCTACTTGCTCTTTGACTTTTTAAATTTCCGCACACCTGAACCCTCCACCCCCCCCAGTACTGGTGCCAGTGCCCCATGAACCAAAACCTATTTCTCCCACACCAGTCTTTGAGCCACATGTCCATCTCTCTGATCTTATTTACCCTATGCAAATTTTCTCGTGGCTCGAGTAGTAATCCAGAGATTATTGCCTTTGTGGTTCTGCTTTTTAATTTAGCCCCGAGCTGCTCAAAATCTCTCAGCAGAACCTCTTTCTTTGTTCTTTCAATGTCATTGGTCCCTACATGGACCACGACAACTGGATCTTCCCCCCTCCCACTCTCCAGCCCAGAGGAGATGTCCTTAACCTTGGCTCCGGGCAGGCAACACAGCCTTCGGGACTCCCGCTCTCGGCTGCAGAGAACAGTATCTATCCCCCTAACTATACTCTTTCCTACCACTGCAACATTTATTTTTACTCCCCCCATTGAATGGCCTCCTGTACCACGGCGCTGTGGTCAGTTTGCTCATCCTCCCTGCAGTCCCTGCCCTCGTCCAAACAGGGAGCAAGAATCTCGTACCTGTTGGACAATTACAAGGGCCGAGGCTCCTCCATCACTACCTCCTGGGTCCCCACAGCTGCCTCGCTCGTAGTCACACCCTCCTGTCCCTGACCACGGACCAAATTTGAATGAATTAATCTAAGGGGTGTGACAGCCTCCTGGAACACAGTGTCCAGGTAAGTCTCCCCCTCCCTGATGTGTCGCAGTGTCTGCAGCTCGGACTCCAGCTCATCAACGCGGAGCCGAAGTTCCTCGAGCAGTCAACACTTACTGCAGATGTGGTCGCCGTGGACCTCAATGGGGTCAACCAGCTCCCACATGCAGCAGCAGTAACACATCGCCTGCCCTGCCATCTCGAATGGATTTAATTAAGTTTTCACGTTTTGAAAGTTTAGATTTTTAATTCCAGCTCTTAATTTAAACCAATGCCCAAGAAAAGAGAGAAAAACTGACCAACCAATCACTTCCCTGCTTTCCTGTGATATCACACTTTGAATCTTTTTACTTCTTACCCTCCCAGGTCACTTGGTGCTGTTTCGGCTGTCTGCTCGGCTGACTCACGCCCTTTGTAGGCTTACCGCTGCTCCCACTCTCGGGCCCTTTCCGAAGGGATGGGCGCAAGTAGGTTTTTCCCCTCGTGTTGGTTCTCTCACCACCTGCTGCAGGCCCAGTCTGGCTGCGAAGTCCTTCAGGACTCAGTCAGTAGTGGTGCTGCCGAGCCAGTCTTGATGGACATTGAAGTCCCCCACCCAGAGTACATTCTGTGCACCTTGCTACTCTCAGTGCTTCTTCCAAGTGGTGTTCAACATGGAGGAGTACTGATTCATCAGCTGAGGGAGGGCGGTGGGTGGTAATCAGGAGGTTTCCTTGCCCATGCTTGACCTCGAGCCACGAGACTTCATGGGGTCCGGAGTCAATGTTGAGGAGTCCCAGGGCCACACCCTCCCGACTGTATACTACTGTGCTGTCACCCCTGGTGGATCTGTCCTGACGGTGGGACAGGACATACCCAGGGATGGTGATGGAGGAGTCTGGGACATTGGCTGAAAGGTATGATTCTGTGAGTGTGACGATGTCAGGCTGTTGCTTGACTAGTCTGGGACATCTCTCCCAATTTTGGCACAAGTCCCCAGATGTTGATGGGAAAGACTGGGCTGGGTGTGCCGTTGTCGTGTCCGTAACCGGGGCGGAGGTCGATGCCGGGTGGTCCGTCCGGTTTTATTCTTATTATTGATTTTCGAAGCGGTGGATCAGTTGATGAATCAGTATGGTCTTGAATGGCGGAGCAGGGTCGAGGAGACAAATGGCCTACTCCTGCTTCTAATTCTTATGTGTTTATACCTTAGCCCAGATCATTTCTCTATATTAAGAGCAATGGTCCCAACACTGACCCTGGGGAACACCACTGTTTACATCCCTCCAGTCTGAAGAACATCCATTAACCACTACTCTATGTTTTCTGCTCTTTACCCAACTTCCTCTCCACGCGGCCCCACTCCCTTTAATACCGTGAGCCTTAATTTGATCAACAAGCCTCTTGTCCGGCACCTTATCAAACACCTTTTGACAATCCATCTACACAACATCCACTGCATTTCCTTTCTCACTGCACTGTGTTATTTCCTGCAATAATCCCTGCTGTCTGTCCTGAATCAACCCATTTCACTACCAAATGTTGCAACGTTTACTTCTGTAGCCAGAATTCCCCACGCAGGGGTAAAGTGCTCTGTCAATGACAACAGGAGCCCAGACGTGAGACCGGGCTGTGCTCTGAGCAGGCGCAGTGCCAGTGGTGGAGGTGGTCTGAGGCGGAAGAGACGTTCTGCGAGTCGGTAGGAGCTTGTGGGCTCAGCGGAGGAATTAGACCCCTGGGTGGGCTGGGCAGCTTCATAAATACCTGGTGTAGGCCTCAGGCCCTGAATACGAGCCCGCAGGCCCCATGTTTGACCCGCGGTGATAGACCCGACCGCTCGGGGTAACTAGCCGAATTCTTGGACAGGATCAGGGCGCCTGCGTGCCCATCTTGCTACAGGAGCAGAGGGTGGGCGGGGCTTTAGAGTCCCAGTGACCAGGAGAGAAAATCATTCCTCATTTATTCTCAGTCTGCAGTGATATAAAACTGAACTCAACCAGAGAAGAGGGAGTGAGAAAACAGCAGATGGAAGAAAGAATGATGGAGGTGGTGCGATGAGTTTGGATTTCAGCACCGGGAGGAGGGAGAGTGTGTGGGACGGGAATTTACAGCTTTGGGGGAACAAGAGAGGAAAGAATGTTCCGTAGAAACTAGGATTGTCTGTCCTCCATTTCTATCCTGCACTTTCAGTGCTGACTTTTGTAAACTCCTTTTACAGGATATTAGAAAAGGAGGATTTACAGACGGGAAACTCCAACCAATCATATCGAGATCTGACAGAGTCACTCGATTCACCTGTATATCATCGGCCTTTGAATGTGGAAGGAGAAACATTTGTCTGTTCTGTCTGTGGGAAAAGATTTTCAACATTAGTGTGACTGGAAAAGCACTGAGACACACACACCCGAGTGAGAGTGTTCCAGTGCACTGACTGTGGAAAGAGCTTTAACCAGTTACACAGCCTGAAAAAACATCGCACTATTCACAGCGGGGAGAAACCATACATGTATTGTGTGTGTGGATGAGGCTTCAACTGATCGTCCAACCTGGAGAGACACAAGGACACCTGCACCATGGAGAAACCGTGGAAATGTGGAGATTGTGGGAAGGGATTCAATTACCCATCTGAGCTGGAAACTCATCGACGCAGTCACACCGGAGAGAGGCCGTTCACCTGCCTCGTGTGTGGGAAGGGATTCACTCGGTCATCCGCTCTGTTGGTACACCAGCGAGTTCACACTGGGGAGAGGCCATTCATCTGTCTTGTGTGCGGGAAGGGATTCACTCGTTCATCCCACCTGCGAGCACACCAGCGAGTTCACACTGGGGAGAGGCCGTTCACCTGCTCGGTGTGTGAGATGAGATTCACTCGTTCATCCCACCTGCTAGCACACCAACGTATTCACACTGGGGAGAGGCCATTTACCTGTCCCATGTGTGGGAAGGGCTTCACTCAGTCATCCAGCCTACGGGCACACCTGTGCACTCACACTGGGGAGAGGCCATTCACTTGCTCCGAGTGTGGGAAGGGCTTTACTTGTTTATCCAACTTGCTGACACACCAACGCATTCACACTGGGGAGAGACCGTTCATCTGCTCTGAATGTGGAAAGGGTTTCGTTCGATCATCCCAGCTGCTGGCACACCAGCAAGTTCACACTGGGGAGAAGCCGTTCACCTGCTCCGAGTGTGGGAAGGGATTCACTGATTCATCCACCCTGCTGACACACCAACGCATTCACACTGGGGAGAGACCGTTCATCTGCTCTGAATGTGGGAAGGGATTCACTCGAACATGTGACCTGCTGACACACCAGCGAATTCACAGGGGACTGCGGGGGTTGGACTCTGCTGTTATTGTTGCCGTTAATCACATCCCGGACTGAACCATGTTCACTCGGACAGTTGGGGTTTGTTGCCGCTGGTGTAATTAATCCCTGCAACTGGGCTGGAGTTTAATTTTCTGGATATCATAGAATGGTTACAGCAGAGAAGGAGGCCTTTCGGACCGTCGAGCCCGTGCCGGCTCTCTGCAAGAGCACTTCAGCTAGTCCCACTCCCTGCCCTTTCCCCGTAGCCCTGCAAATGCTTTATTTCCGGTACTTATCCAATTCACTTTTTGAAAGCCAAGATTGAATCTGCCTCCACCAGCCTTTCAGGCCGTGCATTCCAGATCCTAACCACTCGCTGCGTAAAAAAAAGTTTTTTCTCGTGTTGCCTTTGGTTCTTTTGCCAATCACCTTGAATCTGTGTCCTCTGGTTCTCGACCCTTCCGCCAATGGGAATATTTTCTCTCTCTTCTGTCCAGACCCCTCATGATTTTATCAAATCTCTCAACCTTCTCTGTTCTAAGACCACCCCCAGGTTCTTCAGTCTATCCATGTAACTGAAGTCCCTCATCCCGCAAATCTTGTTGTGCGAGGCCCCTTGGGAAATAATGAACATAATATGGTAGCATTCTTTATTAAGATGGAGAGTGACACAGTTAATTCATAGACTCGGGTCCTGAACTTGGGGAAAGGTAACTTCGATGGTATGAGACGTGAATTGGCTAGAATAGACTGGTGAGTGATACTTAAAGGGTTGACGATGGATAGGCAATGGCAAACATTTAAAGATCACGTGGATGAACTTCAACAATTGTACATCCCTGTCTGGAGTAAAAATAAAACGGGGAAGGTGGCTCAACCGTGGCTAACAAGGGAAATTAAGGATAGTGTTAAATCCAAGGAAGAGGCATATAAATTGGCAGAAAAAGCAGCAAACCTGAGGACTGGGAGAATTTTGCAATACAGCAAAGGAGGACAAAGGGTTTAGTTAGGAGGGGGAAAATAGAGTATGAGAGGAAGCTTGCTCGGAACATTAAAAACTGACTGCAAAAGCTTCTATAGATGTGTGAAGAGACAAAGATTAGTGAAAACATACATAAGTCCCTTGCAGTCAGATTCGCGTGAATTTATAATGGGGAACAAAGAAATGGCAGACCAGTTAAACAAATACTTTGGTTCTGTTTTCACGAAGGAAGACACACATAACCTTCCGGAAATACAAGGGAACTGAGGGTCTAGGAAGAAGGAGGAACTGAAGGATATCCTTATAAAGCGGGAAATTGTGTCAGGGAAATTGATGGGATTGAAGGCCGATAAATCCCCAGGGCCTGATAGTCTGCATCCCAGAGTACTTAAGGAAGTGGCCATAGAAATAGTGGATGCATTGGTGGTCATTTTCCAACAGTCTATCGACTCTGGATCGGTTCCTATGGACTTGAGGGTAGCTAATGTAACACCACTGTTTAAAAAAGGAGGGAGAAAGAAAACGGGTCATTATAGACCGGTTAGCCTGACATCAGTAGTGGGGAAAATGTTGGAATCAATTATTAAAGATGAAATAGCAGCGCATTTGGAAAGCAGTGACAGGATCGTTCCAAGTCAGCATGGATTTATGAAAGGGAAATCATGCTTGACAAATCTTCTGGAAGTTTTTGAGGATGTGGACAAAATTAGTGGAGTGGACAAGGGAGAACCAGTCGATGTGGTGTATTTGGACTTTCAAAAGGCTTTTGACAAGGTCCCACACAAGAGATTGGTGTGCAAAATTAAGGCACATGGTATTGGGGGTAATGTACTGACGTGGATAGAGAACTGGTTGGCAGACAGGAAGCAAAGAGTGGAAATAAACGTGTCCTTTTCAGAATGGTAGACAGTGACTAGTGGGGTGCCGCAGGGTTCAGTGCTGGGACCCCAGCTATTTACAATATACATCAATGATTTGGATGAAGGAATTGAATGTACTATCTCCAAGTTTGCAGATGACACTAAACTGGGTGGCGGTGTGAGCTGTGAGGAGGATGCTTAGAGGCTGCAGGGTAACTTGGACAGGTTATGTGAGTGGGCAAATGCATGGCAGATGCAGTATAATGTGGATAAATGTAAGGTTATCCACTTGGGGGCAAAAACACAAAGGCAGAATATTATCTGAATGGCAGCAGATTAGGAAAGGGGGAGGTGCAACGAGACCTGGGTGTCATGGTTCATCAGTCATTGAAAGTTGGCATGCAAGTACAGCAGGCGGTGAAGGCAGCAAATGGTATGTTGGCCTTCATAGCTAGGGGATTTGAGTATAGGAGCAGGGAGGTCTTACTGCAGTTGTACAGGGCCTTGGTGAGGCCTCACCTGGAATATTGTGTTCAATTTTGGTCTCCTAACCTGAGGAAGGACGTTCTTGCTATTGAGGGAGTGCAGCGAAGGTTCACCAGACTGATTCCTGGGATGGTGGGACTGACATATGAGGAGAGACTGGATCAACTAGGCCTTTATACACTGAAGTTTAGAAGGATGAGAGGGAATCTCACAGAAACTTACAAGATTCTGACGGGACTGGACAGGTTAGATGCGGGAAGAATGTTCCCGATGATGGAAAAGTCCAGAACCAGGGAACACAGTCTTTGGATAAGGGGTAGGCCTTTTAGTACTGAGATGAGGAGAAACTTCTTCACTCAGAGAGTAGTTAACCTGTGGAATTCTCTACCACAGAGAGTTGATGATGCCAGTTCATTGGATATATTCAAGAGGGAGTTAGATATAGCCCTTATGGCGAAAGGGATCAAAGGGGTATGGAGAGAGAGCAGGAAAGAGGTACTGAGGGAATGATCAGCCATGATCTTATTGGATGGTGGTGCAGGCTCGAAGTGCAGAATGGCCTACTCCTACACTCATTTTCTATGTTTCTTAATCATTCTTGTAAATCTTTTCTGCTCCCTCTGTCAAACAACTGTCAAATAAATTAGCTTTGTTTCCTACATACAGTGAATCGATTCCTTGATTTCTCCATGGGGAGGCTAATTGATGTCCTGTTATCGACTGTTCCATTTTTAAGCTTTTTCTCCTTTGTTAAAGGAAGACTTGTATTTATAAAATGCTTTTCACAGCCTCTGTTTTAGTGATGTTGGTTGAGGGATAAATGTTGACCAGGACACCGGAGAGATATTTTTTCTTCAAAATAATGTCATGGAATCTTTTACACCCACTTGAGAGGTCAGATGGGTCTGATTCGTTTTTTTATTCGTTCAAGGGATGTAGGCATCGCTGGTAAGGCCAGCGTTGCTGGTTAAAGAGGAGATTAACACAATAGTAAGGAAGGACATTGGCTTGGATGATGTGGAATCTGTATGGGTAGAGCTGCAGAAAACGCTAGTGGGAGTTGTGCACTGACCACCAAAAAGTAGTAGTGAGGTTGGGGTTGGCATCACACAGGAAATTAGGGATGCGTACAATAAAGGTAGAGCAGTTATCATGGGTGACTTTAATCTACATATCGATTGGGTTAACCAAACTGGTCGCAATACGGTGGAGGAGGATTGCCTGGAGTGTCTAAGGGATGGTTTTCTAGACCATTATGTCGAGGAACCAACTAGTGAATTGGCTAGAATAGACTAGCGAATGATACTTAAAGGGTTGACGGTGGATAGGCAATGGTAGACATTTAAAGATCACATGGATGAACTTCAACAATTGGACATCCCTGTCTGGTGTAAAAATAAAACGGGGAAGTTGGCTCAGCCGTGGCTAACGAGGGAAATTAGGGGATAGTGTTAAATCCAAGCAAGAGGCATATAAATTGGCCAGAAAAAGCAGCAAACCTGAGGACTGGGAGAAATTTAGAATTCAGCAGAGGACAAAGCATTTAATTAGGAGGGAGAAAATAGAGTATGAGAGGAAGCTTGCCGGGAACATAAAAACTGACTGCAAAAGCTTCCACAGATATGTGAAGAGAAAAAGATTAGCGAAGGCAAATGTAGTCCCTTGCAGTCAGAATCAGGTGAATTTATAATGGGGAACAAATAAATGGCAGACCAATTGAACAAATACTTTGGTTCTGTCTAAACTAAGGAAGACACAAATAACTTTCCGGAAATTCTAGGGGACCGAGGGTCTAGCGAGAAGGGGGAACTGAAGGAAATCCTTATTAGTCAGGAAATTGTGTTCAGGAAATTGATGGGATTGAAGGACGATAAATCCCCAGGGCCTGATAGTCTGCATCACAGAATACTTAAGGAAGTGGCCCTAGAAATAGTGGATGCATTGGTGGTCATTTTCCAACATTCTATAGACTCTAGATCAGTTCCTATGGATTGGAAGGTAGTGAATGTAAAACTACTTTTTCAAAAAATGAGGGAGTGAGAAAACAGGGAATGATCGACCGGTTAGCCTGACATCGGTAGTGGGGAAAATGTTGGAATCAATTATTAAAGATGTAATAGCAGCGGCTTTGGAAAGCAGTGAATGGCTCGGTCCAAGTTGGCATGGATTTATGAAAGGGAAATCATGCTTGACAAATCTTCTCAAAAATGTTGAAGATGTAACTAGAAGAGTGGACAAGGGAGAACCAGTGGATGTGGTGTATTTGGACTTTCAAAAGGCTTTTGACAAGGTCCCACATGAGATTAGTGTACAAAATTAAAGCACATGGTATTGGGGGTAATGTATTGACGTGGATAGAGAACTGGTTGGCAGACTGGAGGCAAAGATTAGAAATAAACGGGTTTTTTTCAAAATGGCAGGCCGTGACTAGTGGGGTACCGTAAGTTTCAGTGCTGGGACCCCAGCTATTAACAATATACATTAATGATTTAGACGAAGGAATTGAATGTAATATTGCCAGGTTTGCAGACGACACCAAGCTGGGTGGCAGTGTGAGCTGTGAGGACGATGCTCAGAGGCTGCAGGGTGACTTGGACAGGTGAGGTGAGTGGGCAAATGCATGGCAGATGCAGTATAATGTAGATAAATGTGAGGTTATCCACTTTGGTGGCAAAAACAGAAAGGCAGAATATTATCTGAATGGTGACAGATTAGGAAAAGGGGAGGTGCAGCGAGACCTGGGTGTCATGGTACATCAGTCATTGAAAGTTGGTCTGCAGGTACAGCAGGCGGTGAAAACGGCATGTTGGCCTTCATAGCGAGAGGATTTGAGCACAGGAGCAGGGAGGGCTTACTGCAGATGTACAGGGCCTTGGTGAGGCCACAACTTGAATATTGTGTACAGCTTTGGTCTCCTAATCTGAGGAAGGACATTCTTGCTATTGAGGGAGTGCAGCGAAAGTTCACCAGACTGATTCCGGGATGGCAGGACTGACATATGAAGAAAGACTGGATCGACTAGGCTTATATTCACTGGAATTTAGAAGAATGAGAGGGGATCTCATAGAAACATATAAAATTCTGACAGGATTGGACAGATTAGATGCAGGAAGAATTTCCCGATGTTGGGGAAGTCCAGAACCAGGGGTCACAGTCTAAGGATAAGGGGTAAGCCATTTAGGACCGAGATGAGAAGAAACTTTTTCACCCAGAGAATTGTGAACCTGTGGAATTCTCTACCAGAGAAAGTTGTTGAGGCCAGTCCGTTCGATATATTCAAAAGGGAGTTAGATGTGGCCCTTACAGCTAAAGGGATCGAGGGGTATGGAGAGAAAGCAGGAATGGGGTACTGAAGATGCATGATCAGCCATGATCATATTGAATGGTGGTGCAGGCTCGAAGGGCCGAATGGCCTGCTCCTGTACCTTTTTTCTATGTATTTATTGCCCATCCATAATTGCCCTTGAGAAGATGGTGGGGAGCCACCTTCTTGAACCGCTGCAGTCCGTGTGGTGTTGGTACTCCCACAGTACTGTTAGGAAGGGAGTTCCAGGATTTTGACTCAGCGGCAATGAAGGAACGGCGATATGCTTCCAGATCAGGATGGTGTGTGACTCGGAGGGGAATATGGAGGTGGTGATGTTCCCATGCGCCTGCTGCCCTTGTCCTTCAAGGTGGTAGAAGTTATGGGTTCAGGAGATGCTGCCGAAGAGGCCTTGGCGTGTTGCTGCAGTACATCTTGTACATGGTAAACACTGCAGCCACGGTACGTCGATGATGGAGGGAGTGAATGTTTAAGGTGTTCGATGGGGTGCCAATAAAGTGGCCTGCTTTGTCCTGGATGGTATCGAGCTGCTTGTGTTGTCGCAGTTGCACCCATCCAGGCAAGTGGAGAGTATTCCATCACACTCCTGACTTGTGCCTTGTAGATGGTGAAAAGACTTTGGGGAGTCCGGAGGTGAGACACTGGCCGTAGAATACCCAGCCTCTGACCTGCTCTTGTTGCCACAGTATTTATGTGGCTGGTCCAGTTAAGTTTCTGGTCAATGGTAACCCCGAGGATGTTGATGGTAGGAGATTCGGCGATGGTAATGCCATTGAATGTTATGGGGTGGTGGTGTCTTGCTTGTTAGAGATAGTCATTGCCTGGCACTTTTGTGTCGTGAATGTTACTTGCCACTTATCAGCCCAAGCCTGAATGTTGTCCACGTCTTGATGTAAGCGAGCATGGACTGCTCCATTATCTGAGGAGTTGGAACTGAACACTGTGCAGTCATCAGCGAACAGCCCCATTTCTGACATTATGATGGAAGGAAGGTCATTGATAAAACAACTGAAGATGGTTGGGCCGAGGACACTGCCCTGAGGAACTCCTGGGGCTGTGATGATTGACCTCCAACCACCATAACCATCTTCCTTTGTGCAAGGTATGACTCCAGCCAGTGGAGAGTTTTCCCCCTGATTCCCATTGACTTCACTTTTACTCGGGCTCCTTGATGCCACACTCAGTCAAATACTGCCTTGATGTCAAGGGCAGTCATTCTCACCTCACCTCTAGAGTACAGCTGTTTTGTCCATGTTTGGACCAAGGCTGTAATGAGGTCTGGAACAGAGTGGTCCTGGGGGAACCCAAACTGGGTATCAGTGAGCAGGTTATTGGTGAGTAAGTGCCGCTTGATAGCACTGTGGACGACATCTTCCATCACTTTGCTGATGATTGAGAGTAGACTGATGGAGCGGTAATTGGCCGGATTGGATTTGTCCTGCTTTTTGTGGACAGGACATACCTGGGCAGCTTTCTATATTGTTGGGTAGATGCCAGTGTTGTAGCTGTACTGGAACAGCTTGGCTAGAGGCACAGCTAGTTCTGGAGCACAAGTCTTCAGCACAACAGCCGGGATGTTGTCGGGGCCCATAGCCTTTGCTGTATCCAGTGCATTCAGCCCTTTCTTGCTATCACGTGGAGTGAATCGAATTGGCTGAAGACTGGCTTCTGTGATGGTGGGAACCTCAGGAGGAGGCCGATATGGATCATCCACTCGACACTTCTGGCTGAAGATGGTTGTAAACACTTCAGTCTTTTCTTTTGCACTCGCGTGCTGGGCTCTGCCATCATTGAGGATGGGGATATTCATGGAGCCTCCTCCTCCCGTTAATTGTTTCATGGTCCACCACCATTCACCACTGGATGTGGCAGGACTACAGAGCTTTAATCTGATCCATTGGTTGTGGGACTGCTTAGCCCTGTCTACAGCATGCTGCTTCTGTTTTTAAGCATGCATGTATTACTGTGTTGCAACTTTCCCAGATTGGCACCTCATTTTTAGGTACGTCTGGTGCTGCTCCTGGCATGTTCTTCTGCACTCTTCATTGAACCAGGGTTGGTCCCCTGGCTTGATGGTAATGGTAGAGTGAGGGATATGCCGGGCCATGAGGTTACAGATTGTGGTGGAATACAATTCTGCTGCTGCTGATGGCCCACAGTGCCTCATGGATGCCTAGTTTTGAGCTGCTAGATTTGTTCTGAATATATCCCATTTAGCACAGTGGTAGTGCCACACAACACAATGGAGGGTGTCCTCTGTGTGAAGATGAGAGTTCATCTCCAGAATGACTGTGAGGTGGTCGCTGCTACCAGTGCTGTCATGGACAGATGCATCTGCAACAGGTACATTGGTGATGTTATGTCTTAGATAAGGAGTCAGACTAGATACTGCAAGCTCAAAGTAAGTGTGACCATAGTCCTTTATTGCAGGTCTCAGAGTGCTTCTCCAGCCTGTGAGGCCTCCTTATATGCAGGTACTGCCAAGGGATTGTGGGATCCCTTGGGACATCAGGGGATAAGCCCTCTGGTGATTAGACATAGTAATTACAGATTTACATACATAACAGGTGAGGACGAGGTCAAGTAGGTTTTTCCCTCATGTTGGTTCTCTCACCACCTGCTGCAGGCCCAGTCTGGCAGTTATGTCCTTCAGGACTGGGCCAGCTCAGTCAGTAGTGGTGCTACCGAGCCACTCTTGATGATGGACATTGAAGTCCCCCACCCAGAGTACGTTCTCTGTCCTTGCTACTCTCAGTGCTTTTTGCAAGTGGTGTTCAACATGGGGGAGTACTGATTCATCAGCTGATGGAGGGCAGTAGGTGGTAATCAGCAGGTTTCCTTATCCATGCTTGACCTGAAGCCATGAGACTTTATGGTGTCTGGAGTTTTACCTATTACTGATGTCAAACTGATGGGCCTACAGCTACCTGGGTCTGCATTGTCACCTTTTTTAAAAATGGGGACTCCTTCCAATCTGTAGGAACCATTCCAGAGTGCAGTGATCAATTAAAAATACAGGCAATTAGCGATAATTAATCCCTGCCCGTGAGCTTGGTCCACTTGAACCCAGATAGCTTCAGCTGTGCCTAATGAGGCAATATCAAGTCTCTCTCTCGAGCTGTTAGATTCTCACAGATAAAAATAGCAACCCCACCTCCCCTTTGGCCTACACGAACCTTTCTGAAACCCTTGTAGCCCTTTAGATGAATGTCTGTGCCATCATTATCATCTAGTCATGTCTGAGAAATACACAATGTCTAAATTCTTCAACACATCACAGGATTGCAATTCTAACAATTTGCTTCTAACACTCCTTTGCATTTACATGAAAGCAATTTAAAAGGTCTCACATCTATTAATTCTTGTTTGCTTCCTAACTGGTTTATCTTCATGCTTTGCTGCTATTTAATTATCATGTGCAGTAAGGCTAACTTTGAACTTATCTACACTATCCCCTTGCTGAACTCGGGGATAATTCAGCACCCTCTGCCAGCCTTTTAGCTCCCAAGAGGTTAAGATGGAGGCTGTCCCTCCTAAACAACTTACCTTGTCCAGGGAACACCTCCCGATTATTGATGAAGTGAAGCTGCTTCTTGCAGAGGTCCTGAAGCCGATGTTGAATCCCACGGATTTGCCTGTTCCTTTCCCTCGATCTGGACATGACTGGTAATAGCCCGGAGACTACTAACCTTGCACCCCTTTGCTGAAGGACATCTATGAGGCTTTTGTAGGAATCCTGCAAAACAAATGGACTTCTATCCATGATATCGTTAGTTCCAATATGTAAACCTACTGCAGAATCCTGACACTCACCTTTCATTAGTTCATCCACACGATCCCGGAGATCAGCTATCTTGGCTCCTGGAAAACAGAAGTCTGCTCTTGACACAGCCTTGCCTCTACACAGGGTGCTGTCTGTGTGCCTGATGATGGAGTCCCCTATGAGGATTTCCGTTTGCCTCTTGCTTTTCCTTGGCTGTTCAAGCAACGTCCTTTTGGACTTTGCAGCCTTCCTCTTATCTTTTCCAAGATGCTGATATGAGCATTGAGGTTCGGTGTCATTGCTGCTAACATCACTGCCTGTTCTCCAAATCACAAAAGTGGGGCATACCCCTGTTTGAAGCAATCAGAAAATCCAAAGAAACTCCCTTTAAACGGGCACAGAGACTCTCCCTTTAAACGGGCACAGAGACTCTCCCTTTAAATGGGCACAGAGACTATGTGAAACTAAGAAAGAAGCATTATTGGCCGACTAAAAGTAAACCAGATGCTGGTGCCTGTAAGTCATCATAGGCAGTCCCTCGGAATCGAGGAAGACTTGCTTCCACTCTGAGCATGAGTTTTTAGTTGGCTGAACAGTCCAATACGAGAACCACAGTCTCTGTCACAGGTGGGACAGACAGTGGTTGAAGGAAAGGGTGGGTGGGGAGTCTGGTTTGCCGCACGCTCTTTCCGCTGCCTGCACTTGACGTCTGCATGCTCTCGGCGACGAGACTGAGGAGCTCAGCGCCTTCCCGCATGCTCTTCCTCCACTTCGGGCGGTCTTTGGCCAGGGACTCCCAGGTGCCAATGGGGATGTCGCATATTATCAGGGAGGCTTTGAGGGTGTCCGTGTAACGTTTCTCCTGCTCACCTTTGGCTCGTTTGCCGTGGGCAAGATCCGAGTAGAGTGCTTGCTTTGGGAGTCCCGTGTCTGGCATGTGAACTATGTGGCCTGCCCAGCGGAGCTGATCGAGTGTGGTCAGTGCTTCAATGCTGGGGATGTTGGCCTGGACGAGGACGCTAATGTTGGTGAGTCTGTCCTCCCAGGGGATTTGTAGGATCTTGCGAGACATCGTGGGTGGTATTTCTCCAGCGACTTGAGCTGTCTACTGTACATGGTACACGACTCTGAGCCATACAGGAGGCGGGAATTACTACGGTGCCTGTAAGTAGCGCTCCACCAGCCGACATCCGACTGAACCCCGACTGCTGAAGCTGTGATTGTCAGTACCAGGCACAGGGCCAGGGGGCGAGGGACAATTTTTGGTCCGGGGTGCTGTGCATGGTTATTACTTCAGCATCACGGAGTGCAGCAGAGTCACTGCAAAACTCCCGCCAACTTTAGCGGAAAGCACTGTTCTCACCGCGCCCAGTCGCAAACTCTCTTGCACCCCATTTCGTGAGCTGGGGGCAGTAACACGAGATGTAAAGTAGCAAAATTTCACTCCCTCTCCCTTTAAACAGGCACAGAGACACTGCACATTTAAACATGCACAGGGACACTGCACCTTTAAACAGGCACAGGGACACTGAAAATTTAAACAGGCACAGAGACACTGCACCTTTAAACAGGCACAGAGACACTGCACCTTTAAACAGGCACAGAGGCACTGCACCTTTAAACAGGCACAGAGACACTGCACCTTTAAACAGGCACAGAGACACTGCACCTTTAAACAGGCACAGGGACACTTCCCATTTAAACAGGCACAGAGACACTGCACCTTTAAACAGGCAGTGACACCTTCAAAGCCGCCTTGAAAAAGTGTAACATCCCCACCAACACTTGGGAATTCCTGGCCTAAGACCACCCGAAGTGAAGGAAAGCATCCGGGAAGGCGCTGAACAGCTCGAGTCTCTTCGCCGGGAGCAAGCTGAAGCCAAGCACCGACAGCGGAAGGAGCGCACGACAACCCAGGCTCCCCACCCACCCGTTCCTTCAACCACCTTCTACCTCACCTGTGACAGAGACTGTAATTCTCACATTGGACTCTTCAGTCACCTGAGAACTCATAGAAACATAGAAAATAGGTGCAGGAGCAGGTCATTTGGCCCTTCGAGCCTGCACCACCATTCAATATGATCATGGCTGACCATGCAACTTCAGTACCCCATTCCTGCTTTCTCTCCATACACCCTGATCCCTTTAACCGTAAGGGCCACATCGAACTCCCTTTTGAATATGTCCAACGAACTGGACTCGACAACTTTCTGTGGCAGAGAATTCCACAGGTTCACAACTCTCTGGGTGAAAAAGTTTCTCCTCATCTTGGTCCTATATCCTTAGACTGTGACCCCTGGTTCTGGACTTCCCCAACATCGGGAATATTTATCCTGCATCTAACCTGTCCAATCCCGTCAGAATTTTATACATTTCTATGAGATCCCCTCTCATTCTTCTAAATTCCAGTGAGTATAAGCCTAGCCGATTCAGTCTTTCCTCATATGTCAGTCCTGCCATCCCGGGAATCAGTCTGGTGAACCTTCGCTGCACTCCCTCAATAGCAAGCACGTTCTTCCTCAGATTAGGAGACCAAAACTGCACACAATACTCAAGGTGTGATCTCAGCAAGGCCCTGTATAACTGCAGCAAGACCTCCCTGCTCCTATACTCAAATCCCCTCGCTATGAAGGCCAGCATGCCATTTGCTTTCTTTACTGCCTGCTGTACCTGCATGCCTACCTCAATGACTGATGTACCATGACACCCAGGTCTCGTTGCACCTCCCCTTTTACTAATCTGTCACCATTCAGATAATCTGCCTTCCTGTTTTTGCCACCAAAGTGGATAACCTCACACTTATCCACATTATACTGCATTTGCCCACTCACCTAACCTGTCCAAGTCACCCTGCAGCTTCTTAGCATCCTCCTCGCAGCTCGCACTGTCACCCAGCTTAGTGTCATCTGAAAACTTGGAGATATTACATTCAATTCCTTTGTCTAAATCATGAATGTATATTGTAAATAGTTGGGGTCCCAGCACTGAGCCCTGCAGCACTCCACTATTCACTGCCTGCCATTCTGAAAAGGACCCGTTTATCCCGACTCTCTGCTTCCTGTCTGCCAACCAGTTCTCTCCACGTCAGTACATTACCCCCAATACCACGTGCTTTAATTTTGTACACCAATTTCTTTTGTGGGACCTTGTCAAAAGCCTTTTGAAAGTCCAAATACACCACATCCACTGGTTCTCCCTTGTCCACTTTACCAGTTACATCCTCAAAAAACTCTCGATTTGTCAAGCATGATTTCCCTTTCATAAATCCATGCTGACTTGGACCGATCCTGTCACTGCTTTCCAAATGCGCTGCTATTACATCTTTAATAATTGATTCCAACATCTTCGCCACTACCGATGTCAGGCTCTGAGAGAAACTGGTGAGTGTAGAACTGAACCCAGCCAGAGTCAGCAGCTTCAGGGGAGGAGAGGGAGGGGAACCAGTGAATGTAGAACTGAACCCAGCCAGAGTCAGCACCTTCAGGGGAGGGAGAGGAAGGGGAACCAGTGAGTGTAGAACTGAACCCAGCCAGAGTCAGCGCCTTCAGGGGAGGAGAGGGAGGGGAAACAGTGAGTGTCGAACTGAACCCAGCCAGAGTCAGCACCTTCAGGGGAGGGAGAGGGAGGGGAACCAGTGAGTGTAGAACTGAACCCAGCCAGAGTCAGCACCTTCAGGGGAGGGAGAGGGAGGGGAACCAGTGAATGTAGAACTGAACCCAGCCAGTATTAGTGGTGAAAACTGGGAGTGGAGGAGAAACAGTCCAGAAATGTGCGATGGTTTTGGATTTCAGCACAGCAGGAGGGATAATGTGTGGGACAGGGATTTACAGCTTTGGAAGAACAAGAGAGGAAAGTATGTTCCATGGAAACTCGGGGGCCAAGCTTCGACCGACCCGTAGAATGGTGCACCTCCGAGAGGTCCGCCGACTTTCTAGAAGGAAAAGTGCACCTAATACTTACCTCGGGATTCTCCACGATGATCAGGCCTGCTTTGGACTGGGTACAGCGCAGCAGAAGCAGTGGGGGGCGGAGCTACAGCCCTTCGCCGAAAAAGTGCCGGCAGCTGCGCGCGTGCGCAGTGGAGTCTGCGCACATGCGCAGTAGTTCCTGGCCCTCCCAGCGCATCGTGGCTCCGGGTGATCCTATCCGTGGCCAAGTGGCCTGCCTGCCTCACCGTCCCTCGCCTCGCTGCTGCCTAAACCCGAGCCTCGCCTCACCGTCCCTCGCCTCGCCGCTGCCCAACCTCGGGCCTCACCTCGCCACCACTGCTCTTACCTCAAGGCCTCCTCGCCGGCCCGCCTAAACACCTCCTCCACGATGGGGCCGCCCGACCACCTCCTCGGCAGCGGACCCCACCGGACCACCTCCTCGACGGCGGGGCACACCCGAGCTCTTCCCCTTGAAAATGTAATCAGGCAGGCAGGCGGGGTGAGTGTGGGCCATGTGCTGCTGGAGGGCTCCCGGTGCTCCCCAACGCATCGGTGCTGCAGTAGGTGAGGTAGGAACTTATAATTTTTTATTTATTGATTTATTGATTTTTTTAATTTATTGATTGATTTATTGATCATTTATTATTGATGATGGTTCTTTATTTTTCAAAGAGAAGTGTTTAATGCTTTGGAAAATCCTCTAACTTCGCTTCCCCCTCCCCTTAACTCTGGCTACCTGCGCCCGATTGCTAAAGTGTCCGCAAGGTTTTTCTGAGCATATCAAAGTGGACATTTACTCAGGCCTAAGTTAGTTTGGAGTAACTTATCGCTGTCTAAACTTACTTAAATAGCCAAAACAGGCGCAAGTGGCTGGAAACGCCCCCTTTTGGAAAAAAAAAACTCAACTAACCCGACTGAAACTGGAGCTAACTAAATGGGGAGAATTGCGATTTCTAGAATACTCAAAAAAAAACTAGTTGTTCCAAAAAAATAGGAGCAACTCCTGTCGAAACTTGGTCCCGAGATTGTCTATTCTGAATTTCTGTCTTGTACTGACAGTGATGAGTTTTATTATCTCCTTTTACAGAATATTAGGAGAGATTTTCAGACGGGAAGCACAAACCAAACATCACGTCAAGATCTGACGGAGTCAATCGATTCTTCAGGACCTGAATATCATCGGCCTTTGAAAGTGGAAGGAGAATTGTTTGCCTGTTCTGCCTGTGGGAAAAGATTTCAAACATCAGTGTGACTGGAAAGGCTCCGAGACACACACACACCCGAGTGAGTGTTCCAGTGCACTGCCTGTGGAAAGAGCTTTAACCAGTTACACAACCTAAAAAAAACATCGCACCATTCACCGCGCGGAGAAACTGTAAACGTGTTGTGTGCGTGGGCGAGGCTTCAACTGATCATCCAACCATGGAGAGTCACAAGGATACCCGCATCATGGAGAAACCGTGGAAATGTGGTGACTGTGGAAAGGTATTCAGATCACCATCTGAGCTGGAAATTCATCGACGCAATCACACTGGGGAGAGGCCATTCACCTGCCCCGTGTGTGGGAAGGGATTCACTGGGTCATCCGACCTGCTGACACACCAGCGAGTTCACACCGGAGAGAGGCCGTTCACCTGCTCCGTGTGTGGGAAGGGATTCACTCAGTCATCCAACCTTGTAGTTCACCAGCGAGTTCACACCGGGGAGAGGCCATTCACCTGCTCCGTGTGTGGGAAGGGATTCACTCGGTCATCCAACCTTGTAGCTCACCAGCGAGATCACACTGGGGAGAGGCCGTTCACCTGCTCTGAGTGTGGGAAGGGTTTCACTGATTCATCCCACCTGCTGATACATCAGCGAGTTCACACTGGGGAGAGGCCGTTCACCTGCTCAGAGTGTGGGAATGGATTCACTACATCATCCACCCTGCTGACACACCAGCGAGTTCACACTGGGGAGAGGCCGTTCACCTGCTCTGAGTGTGGGAAGGGATTCACTCAGTTATCCCACCTACAGTCACACCAGCGAGTTCAGACTGGGGAGAGGCCGTTCACCTGCTTTGAGTGTGGGAAGGGATTCACTGATTCATCCACCTTGCGGAGACACCAGCGAGTTCACACCGGGGAGAGGCCGTTCACCTGCTCTGAGTGTGGGAAGGGATTCACTACATCATCCATCCTGTTGAAACACCAACGAGTTCACACTGGGGAGAGGCCGTTCACCTGCTCTGAGTATGGGAAGGGATTCAGTCAGTCATCCAACCTGCTGAGACACCAGCGAGTTCACAAGTGACTGCAGGGGTTGGAATCTGCTGTTATTGCTGTTGTTAATCACATCCCGACTGAACCATGTTCATTCTGACAGTTGGGGTTTGTTTCTGATGATAACCCTATAACTGGACTGGACTTTAGTATTCTGGATATATTGCTGATTGTGTTTTCAGGGCTGCAGTGTCCATTTAAGAGACGCTGTGTGTTATCTTTCCCCTTAATTCAGCGACTCTCAAGAGAAATTCAGTTTGGAATAAAATTATGAACTTTTACTTTAATTCTAAACTGATCTTTGGTACAAAATCTACAATAGTGTGTGAAAGTTTCTACTGAATAAAATCTCCAAATAGAAAGAGCTTGCTGACAATTCTTACTGACTTGCACATTACACACAGTGGCCCCTCCATTATCCACCAGAAAGAAGGGGAATGGGAATTGGTGGGGAATCAGTGTCCCCAAATGTTGCCCCTCTCGTCTGGTGCAGCAATCACCTCGGCACAGGAATAGAGACAATCCAGACCAAAACTGCACGCAGTACTCCAGGTGTGGTCTTGCCAACGCCCTGTACAATTGTAGCAGGACTTCCTTACTTTCATACTCCATCCCCCTTGCAATAAAGGGCAGCATTCCATTTGCTTTCCTGATTAATTGCTGTACCTGCATGCAAACTTATTGAGTTTCATGTACAAGAACCCCCAGATCCCTCTGCACCACAGCATTTTGTAATAGTCCCCATTTAAATAATAATTTGCTTTTTTATTTTTGCTACCAAAGGGGATAACCTGACATTTTACCACATTATAGTCCATCTGCCAGATTTTTGCCAGCTCATTGAGCCTATCTATATCCCTTTGTAGATTATTTGTGTCCTCCTTCCAACTTGCTTTCTCACCCATCTTTGTATCACCAGCAAATTTGGCTGCATTACACTCGGTCCCTTCATCCAAGTAACTAATATAAATTGTAAATAGTTGAGGCCCCAGCACTGATACCTGCGGCACCCCACTAGTTACTGATTGCCAACCAATGACCCATTTATCCTGACTCTCTGTTTTCTGTTAATTAGCCAATCCTCTATCCATGCTGATATATTACCCCCAACCCTGTGAACTTTTACCTTGTGCAGTAACCTTTTATGTGGCACCTTGTCAGTAACCTTCTGGAAGTCGAAATGCACCTGATCCACTGATTCCCTTTTATCCACCCTATTCATTACATCCTCAAAGAATTACATCAAATTTGTCAAACATGACTTCCCCTTCATAAATCGATGCTGACTCTGCTTGACCGAATTTTGTTTTTCCAAATGTCCTGCTACTGCTTCTTTAATAATGGACTTCAACATTTTCCCAAGCACAGATGTTAGGCTAACTAGTTTCCTGCTTTTTGTCTGCCTCCTTTTTTAAATAGGGGCATTACATTTGCAGTTTTCCAATCTGCTGGGACCTACCCAGAATCGAGGGAATTTTGGTAAATTACAACCAGCGCATCCACTATCCCTGCCAGTACTTCTCTTGAGACACGAGGATGCAAGTCACTCCGCTGCCCTTGCCTCATAACCCTGCAAATCTTTCCAATTCAAATATTTATCTCTTTTGAAAGTAACATGAATCTGCTTCCATCACCCTTACAGGCAGTGCATTCCAGGCCATAACATCTGGCTGCTTAATTTTTACCCCTCGTGTAGCATCTGGTTCATTTGCCAATCACCTTAAATGGGTGTCCTCTGGTTACCGAGCCTTCTGACACTGAAAATTGTTTCTCCTTATTAAGAGAGTTGGTGGGCTGGAGGAGGTTACAGAGATAGTGAGGGGCGAAGCCTTGGTGGGATTTGGATAAGAGGAGTATTTTAAAGGTTGAGGCCACCAGCTGTCTCTCCCAGTGCAGAATGTGACTCACTGGTAACAGGAAAGATTTTTATTTAACGACTAAAGATGCATAATGAGGGAAAATCAATCTCTCTACCTTTAACTAACAGCAACATGGACCCCCGACACAGTAAATTATTTCTCATTATAGAAGCATAGAAATTTACAGCAAGGGAGGAGGTCATTTAGGCCCATCGTGTCTGCGCAGGCCGACAGAGAGCTATCCAGTCTAATTCCACTTTCCAGCTCTTAGTCCGTAGCCTTGTAGGTTATAGTACTTCAAGTACACATCCAAGTATTTTTTAAATGTGGTGAGAGTTTCTGCCTCTACCAACCTTTCAGGCAGTGAGTACCAGACCCCACACCACCCTCTAGGTGAAGAAATTTCCCATTAAATCCCCTCTAATCCTCCTACCAATTACTTTAAATCTATGCCCCCTGGTTGTTGACCCCTCTGCGAACGGAAATAGGTCCTTCCTATTCACTCTATCTCGGCCCCTCTCAATTTTATACACCTCAATAGGTTCTCCCTTCAGCCTCCTCTGTTCCAAAGAAAACAAACCTATTAAGAGGGTTGCTGGGCTGGAGGAGGTTACAGAGATAGGCAGGAGTGAGGCTTTGGAGGGATTTCAACAAGTGGAGAAGTATTTTAAAGACTGAAGCCGCCAGCTATTCCTCCAGCACAGAATGTGACTCACTGCCAATAGGAAGGATGTTACTTTAACTACTACGACTGCATAATGAGGGGAAATCAATCTCTGTCCCTTTAAGTAACAGTGACATGGTAAGAGGGAAATGAATGATCTTTTCAACATCTATTCCACTTGGCACTGAAGTGTCTGGAACTCATAATAGGAACTCTAGGGAAACAAGATATTGACAAATGTTAAACTGTTATGTTGAGAAAACAAACCTCGATTTAACTGTTAAAAGATAAATTCTTTAAGAGGGCTTCATACTGACTCACCTGACAGCCTGACTCAGGCTCCAACCCTCAAGCACCTCGATTGGCTGCAGAACACGCTGATGCCTTGGCCCACCTGTCATGGCCTACTCCTGCACCTATTTTCTATGTTTCTATAGCAGGAATGGGGTACTGAAGTTGCATGTTCAGCCATGAATGCGTTGAGTGGCGGTGCAGGCTCGAAGGGCCGAATGACCTACTCCTGCACCTATTTTCTATGTCATGTATGCAACCCCAGGCAACCTGTATAATTCTGCCACCAGAGGGCTTACCTGTTGGAGTCCCAAGGGATCCCAGCATCCCTTGGGAGCGCTGTATATAAGCAGGCCTCCCACGCTGTACCAGCATTCTGGATGGAGTCTGCATAAAGGAGCTAAGGTCACACTTATTCATTGTCTACAGTACTCAGTTGCATTACTTTATTATGAGCATAACAATTGGCGATGAGATAACGAACAACCACGCGTAAATGAAGAGAACAGTTGGTATCCTGGAGAAATTCTCAGAAGGGAATGATTGGGAGGCCTTCGTGGAGTGAATGGACCAATACTTTGTAGTCAACGAGCTGGAAGGGGATGAGAACACTGCCAAACGAAGGGCGATCCTCCTCACCGTCTGCGGGGCAACAACCTATGTGGCCTCATGAAGAACCTTCTCGCTCCGATGGAACCAACAACCAAATCCTATGAAGAACTGTGTACGCTGGTCCGAAAGCACCTAAATCTGAAGGATTGCGTTCTGATGGCAAGGTATCGATTCTACACGTGTCAGCAGTCTGAAGGCCAGGAAGTGATGAGCTATGTCGCCGAACTAAGGCGCCTTGCAGGACATTGCAAATTCGATGGATTCCTTGAGCAAATGCGAAAATATTTTTTTGTGCTTGACATTGGCCATGAGGTTATCCTTCGCAAACTGTTGACTGTTGAAACACCGAATCTGAGCAAATCCACTCACTCACCTACTCACTCCCACTCACCCACATTCACTCACTCACTCCAACTCACTTACTCACTCACTTACCCACCCACCCACTCACTCACTCACTCACTCACCCATCCACTCACTCCACTCACTCACCCACACTCACCAAATCACTCACTCGCTCACTCTCCCACTCATCACTCACTCACTCACTCCAATGTTGGGGATGTCCAGAACAGGGGACACAGTCTAAGGATAAGGGGTAGGCCATTTAGGACTGAGATGAGGAGAAACTTCTTCACTCAGAGAATTGTTAACCTGTGGAATTCCCTACCGCAGAGAGTTGTTGATGCCAGTGCATTGGATATATTCAAGAGGGAGTTAGATATGGTCCTTCCAGCTAAAGGGATCAAGGGGTATGGAGAGAAAGCAGGAAAGGGATAGTGAGGGAATGATCAGCCATGATTTTATTGAATGGTGGTGCAGGCTCGAAGGGCCGAATGGCCTACTCCTGCCCTATTTTCTATGTTTCTATGATAGCCCAGACATTTATGTCCACCAGCGATAACACCAAACAAATTTTGCAGCATAAAGAGGTTTCGGCAAGTACTGTTCACAAAGTAACATCGTTTTCAGGCAGAACGTAAAAGCCGGCAGCTGCACGACGTCAGATGACCTGGAGACCACCATCAACCATTAATTCGAGGCAGTTAACACCTTGTTGGCGCTGTGGAGGTGATCATCGAGCCCATCAATGCCGCTTCAAACACTATGTGTGCAAAAGCTGTGGAACAATGGGACACCTCCAGCGAATGTGCAGATGAGCTGCAAGACCTGCAAACCATCACATTGCAGAAGAGAACAGATCCATGGCGGATCAGGCTGAACTAGAGACTCGAACCAAGGAGGCAGAAGTGTGCAGGGTACACACTTTCACCACGAAATGCCCACCGATCATGCTAAAAGTTTAACTGGATCGAATTCCAGTATCCATGGAACTGGACAAGGGTGCGAGGCAGTCTATCATGAGCAAAAAGGCCTTCGACATGCTGTGGTGCAACAAGGCACACAGGCCCAAGATTAGCTCCATTCATACCAAGGTAACAACTTACACTAAAGAGCTGATCCCTGTAATTGACAGTGCAGCAGTAAAAGTCTCCTATGATGGAGCAGTGCACGAACTCCCAGTATGGATTGTACTACGAGATAGCCTCACACTGTTCAGCAGAAGCTGGCTGGGAAAAATCTGTTGGAACTGGGACAGTATCCGAGCACTCTCATCCATCGACCTCGTGCCCAGGTTCTGAGCAAGTTCCCGTCATTGTTTCAGCCAGGCATCGGAAGGGGGTCACAGGTACAGATCCACTTGGTTCCTGGTACACACAAGGCATGGGCGGTACCATATATGATGCGAGAGAAAGTGGAAATTGAGCTGGACAGGCTGCAGTGAGAAGGCATCATCGCGCCGGTGGAGTTCAATGAGTCGGCCAGTCCTATTGTTCCAGTTCTCAAAGGTGACGGCACGGTCAGAATTTGTGGGAACTATAAAGTAATGATTACCTGTTTTTGCTACAGGACCAGTACCCACTACCTAAGGCAGACGACCTATTTGCGACTCTGGCTGGAGGAAAGACATTCACCAAGTTGAACCTGGCTTACATGACGCAGGAGCTGGTGGAATCTTCGAAAGGCCTCACCTGCATCAACACGCACAAAGATTCATCTACAATAGGTGCCCATTTTGGGATTTGATCGGCTGTGGCAATTTTCCAAAGGAACATGGAGAGTCTGCTACAGTCGGTTCTGCACACCGTTGTTTTCCAGGACGACATACTGGTCACAGGTCGGAATGTTAATTCCTGGATTCTTTTACTTCAATCTGGTTCAGTAAAATTACTGAGTCGAATACCTCTTGTGCTTTGAACAAAGCAGTCTTTATTACCGGCCAGTAAGACCTATCAGACAGAAGATATACTCTCTGGATAGAGCGTACACACTCCCTACGGATAGGTGAAGTTACATCGTAAAGCGTTAACAGTTATACAGTTTTGAAATCAGATAACAAAATACAAATGGATTGACAGTCTAACTCAGCCACTCATTAGTCAATCTATATGAGATGTTCTTCTTGAAAGCTCAAGTATTGCCTCTAAATGTTTCAATCTAATGGTGTGACTATTTACTGAGACCTTGCAATTCTGCAGATGTATTTCATGTTACAATTATATATTATTGGCAGGATAAGTGACTTGAAACCTTGAGACAGACTGTTAGCTATGCTGATGTTGCACTATTTGCAATCTGACATTCTCCCAGCTATTCTTCCATGGCTTATACATTTTCATATATCCCGTTTACTTTACTGTCCTTAATTCCATATATTCCGTTCAGATATCCACATCCCCCCTTTTATCATTCTATGATAACATTTAGGATCATTCTATGAGTATTGCATTGTTGAGTAGTTCTCTAGTTTGTTGGATCATAACCCGGGAACCCTTGACCACAAGAGGGTCTGCTAACCTTGTCATTGCTTTACAGCAGAGGTTAAGGCAACCAACAATCAAACAGCAGGTAATTATTATGATGAGAACAATTGCCCCATGTATTAGATAGGATCTCCAAGATCCACCCAGAAACCAATCAAACCTGCTAAGTTCCTTTGCTGGTGTGGATAACTTCTTCACCTCCCTCCTTATGTGATTGGCAAGGTGGGCTATGTTTTCTGAACTATCAGGAATGTAAGTGCAACATTCAGATCCTATCAGGGCACACGTTCCCCCTTTCTCAGCTAACAGGTAATCGAGGGCCATTCGGTTTTGTAATGCTACGGTCCTTATCGCTACTATCTCAGCTGTGATGCCCTCCAGAGCCTCAGCAGTGCGGTTAGCTACCTGTTCCAATATCGTTTCTTTGAATCCATCTAACAGTCTCAGTTAGGGTCAGGGGAACGGTGCGCAAAGGAATTCCCCCTTTAGAATGTATAGGGATATGTGAACACACCCAGCATCTAGTGAAGTGCCCTTTTTCCGCATAAACGTAAGACATATACAAAAAGGTGTTTACATGGAGCTCTCGCCTTTGTCTTCCTTCCCGTGCACCAAAACTGTCATATATCAACACTATTATGCAGACAGTAGCATACAGACACAGTCTCATCTTATAAATAGTCCAATTATTTAGCTGATAAAAAGAGTTCTGTTTTCACGTTTCCCTTCAGGTCTCCGTCAGTGTATTTGGCTGTCTGACAGGTAAGAGTTCAAACTGATCCTCCTTCAACTGCCTTGTTCAGCTATAGGGAGGAGGAGATCTGGAACAGAAACAGGAATTAGACTAACCAGCAAAATTTGTTTAAATGGTGATGAGCTTGCAGTGGTGCAGGTGAACCCAGGCACTTTTCCCCTCAACCTTGGCTGCAGTGGGGGTAGTGAGTGACACCTAAAAAGGCCCCTCCTATTGTGGCTCTAAACCCTTCCGAATCCATACTTCCCTGGTGCCACGAGGGACAATTCGGGTAAAACTGGGAGGTCGAGGTGAGCATCTTGAACCTGGTTGTGAACTAGTCGCAGAGCCTGAGTCAGAGAAAGAACATAGGTGGTCATCAGTCTAGCTGAGATCTCATATCTAGGAACAATTTCCCTCATTAACACCTTAACAACAGTCTGAGTCTTATTGTCCAGGTTAGGGTAGGCTTCAATCCATCTGCTAAACACATCTACTATTACTAACACATATCTGTAACACTGAACTTTTTGCAACTCAATGTAGTTCAACTGAAATGTTGCTGGCCAACCAGGCAACGACTACTGATGTTCTGGGTGAGCGCCTGGAGTTTAGGGTGCCACCAAGTAGCCAAAAGCGTATCACTTGTTGCCCTTGCTCCACAATGAGTAGCAAAATGCAGACATTCTATAACCCATGAGGCCAACTCGTCAGACATGCAAGTCTGTTCCACGGGAGTGGTCCAGAGTTTAGAAACATTGTCATAAGTACATGCATAATATTTCCACAACAGTTTATCTTTTTCAGGAGCGTCCTCCTGTGCTTTTATAACATCTTGGATGGTTGCCATTGGTTTTTCCGAGGCTAACTTATCCTTCGCAGGATTTTTAGTCTGACTCATAATTTTGGGCACTACCATCTGTTGGTCACGAGAGGCCTGTTTGGCCTCTTGGTACAATGGCAATGCGTTTGGGGAACATGAGGGCTTGCAACAAATCAGATACTAGCTGTTTATGAGATCTCTCATTCCCCTGTGAGGTTAGGAATCCCCTATTTTTCCATAATTGTCCGAAATCATGCGCCACCCCAAAGGCATACCTAGAGTCGGTATAGATATTGACTTTGAGATCTTTGGCCAAGATACAGGCTTGGGTGAGGGCGAATAGTTCAGCTTGTTGAGCAGAATAGGCGGTTTCAAAGCAGCAGATTCCAAGACCTGATTCTCCTGGTTTACTATGGCGTATCCTGAGATTTGTGTATCTTCTGAATTAATAGAAGTACTTCCGTCAACAAACATAAACAATCATGACTGGGTTCTTCCTCATCTTGGGGTGGCTCAGTAAGAATACAGGCCGGATTAATTGCAGTACAGTGCCGAAAAGTCAGTTCAGGATTGCCTGTGATTTCAGTGGGTTCTGTCGGATAGAGGGCCAGTCCACATTGCCCTGCACTGGGATCTCAATTAATGGGAGTATAACCCACTTGGAAAGGGGTCCTCTGCCCACACATGAGGATCCACATCGTCAGGTATGTCCGAGCCAGTATGATGCCGTAGAGTTGTTAATACTTTCTCGGGGTCCCCATTAAATTGGACTGTTCGGCCATGTTTTACAATTTGCACATCCCGGCTGGTAGGGTCAGCCTCATCTATGGCTTTGCGTACCATAACTCCCAAATCTTTAGCATGGTGAGGGGCTAATACTTCACGAGCAATATACGGTGCCATTGTTAGGGGCTGTTTCCACAGATTCTTATCCACTTCCACAAAATCTGCCTCTCTTTCCAGTCCAGTCACTCTAGCCCTTAATAGAATTCCCTTCACTTCCCCTTCGTGATCCTGATAAAAGTTCTGCAGGTCCTGATTCTTTCCACTGGGATCGTATGCTAGGGTCACGTGATAGGGTGCCTGCGGCAGGTCCAGAGACCACCACTGAGGGGTTCTAGTGGTATAATACTGCCGCTTAAGGGTTTCCTGTTTTACAATAATCTCCATACTCCAAATGCAACTGGAATTTTCAAAGGAGGTCTCTAGCCATCAAGTTACAGTCCAGATTGGTAGTGATGACAAATCGATGTTCTACCAATTCTTCTTGGTAACCCACTTTAACTAGTTCTGACACCGGGAATGTCGAGATTTGTCCCAGGAATCCTGAAAGTTCCTGTGTTTCAGTAGAAGCAGGGAGTTTAAGCTTTGATTGTACAGAAGACATGAAGGCTCCCGTATCTATCAAAAAGGGTTGCCACTCATTCAGAATGGGTTCGTCGTCCGGGGAGGATCCCTGCACAATCAAGCTGCATAGTCAATCGGGGGACAATTGACCAAAGGGGTTGTTCTGGGAGAAGTTAGTGTAAGATCCTCCTCTCCCCCCTTGCCCCCCTCCTCTTCCTCCTCTTCCTTTTCCATGCTGACGGTAGGGGCAATTTTTATTCTAATGTCCTTCCTGCCCACAATTAAAACAGTCAATTCCTCTTACCCAGTCCCGGCCTCTTCCCATACCATGCCGGGGACAATAGGGAGGTTTATTAGCAGGGCTCGGGCCGTTTGGTTGTTTAGTATAACCGTATCCTTGCTTATCCATCCAATCCTGTATGCAACACTACGGTTCTATTGATCCTTCCTCCCGAGATGGCTCTTCCTTTCTAGTCATGTATTCAGTCTTGACCCGGGTTGGGGGCGCACCTCCCCCCTCCCCTTTCTTTTTCTGCCAATAATATCTAACTGCCCTTTCCATCTGTCCGGATAGCGTGAGCAATCAAATAGTTGTTTGAAGATCACAGACATCTATAGAGAGGTGGTCTGCAGCTTGTTGTGCATCAGGGTTTGGCATTGGTCTGACAGGGAATTGGTGTCGGGACTTTGGGATCTTGGAAATCATTTCTAGGCCAGAGGATGTTTCAGAGCTGTCTGACTGCTTGACAGTTCTGCGTCTCGATCGGCGGGGGTGTTTGCTATGTCTTTCACAACTTGGACTGGTAGGTTGACTAGAAGATTTACGGGACTGTTTGTGATGTTGAGATATAGTTCTGCCCTTTCGAGTGTGAGATCTGGTCCTTTCGGCTATATTGCCTGTGAACTAGGGATCCGAATCGCTATCAGAGGATGAGGAGTCAGTTTGGGTTTGTTGCTTTGGTGATATGTGGTTGTTCCTAACTCTTTTTACCGGAGTGTTAGGTGGAGGGTGTTGGGAAGAGGACTGGAGCAAGAGGCCAGGGGGTGCGGGAGGCGCCGTTGGGCGCTGAGTCAGTGGCCACTCATCAATTTCATCATCAGCCTCGGTTAACACAAAGCCAGCCATTTTAACTTGTAGTTGATCAATACCTTTCTCAGAGGTCCCAGAGGATCTCTTCGCAAGTTTCTCGTGCGCACATTCATTCTTTTTTTTTAAGACGTCTACAGTTTTAACATGTGTTCCCTCTGTCAATGCAAGTCCTAATTTAATAGCATTTGTTTGCCAACTCGATAGAAGTGATGCATCTTTTAATTTCTGACAATAATGTCGCCAGGTTGCAATTAAATTTTTTTATCCCCTTTTCCTCGTCCCCTTCTCCAAATTAATCCCTGTGCTTTTTTTTTTACCTCTACGCTTCTAGTGTCACCTAGAGGCCACTGGTCATCCCCTAATAATTTGTTCAGGGCTCCTGATAATTTTCTAAAGTCTTCAGCTCTTTCAGGGAATTCCTCACATAGCTTTTGTAGCGGACTATCTGCATCCGTGGTTTTATCTAACTGATTACCCATTTTCACACTGCCCCTCGTATTACTGTGTCGCTACGCGTTCGTGTCGTCATGCAATTTAAACAAACTTAAAAAATAGACACAGACTTTACAGAACTAACACTGACTTTAACTAACTCCAAATAACCAAACTTTACTAATGCTAACACTTACCTGCGTCGCCGCGCGATTTCAATACTAAACTACCACGTCGCCTCGCAGTTCACGTCGCCGCGCAATCCGCGTTGCCTCGCAGTTCACGTTGCCGCGCAATCCGCGTCGACCCGTGGCTCGCATCGCCGCGCGAGTTAAGATACTTTAAACTTTAAAAGATAAACAAGGACTTCTAACACTTACCCGCGTCGCCGCGCAGTTCGCGTCACCGCGCGATTTACAAAATAGACAAAGACTTCTAACACTTACCCGCGTCGCCGCATGGTTCGCGTCACCGCGCGATTTCAATACTTAAAACTTTACTTAAAACTCTAAACACTTTAAGACTTAGAGACTTACTGCCATTAGCACTGACTTTCGCGATTCGCGTTGCTGCGCCTCTGCGTCACTACGCGTCGGCGTCACTGCGCGTTTACGTCACCACGCGTCTACGTCACTGCGCATTGACGTCACTGCGCGTTCGCTTCACTGCGCGTTTACGTCACTGCGCGTTCGCTTCGGCCCTACCTTCCGAGTTGCTGCGGGGGTTTTTTTTTAGTTCAATCAGAGCCTAGACGGGCCAAGTGATATTCAAGGTCCCTTCGTCGTACCTGAGTTGAACACCTATCCTCTATTTAAATCCCCATTTTATTCCCTGTGAGCCTAATTTTCTAATTTTGATTTCTTATGAGCCTCAATTAATTTATTTTAGTCTCCAAATTTCCCTATCCTTTCGCGTTACTGCGCAGTTTAAATCCAATCAGTCAATGAAAGCCCTAATTTAATGGAGTTTTTCTGCCAACTGGACAGGAGTGATTTTATTTTTTTTACTGCAGTAGAATTTTTTCCATAATTTAAAATCTCAGGACAATTTTTTTTTAGCACCTATTTAGTACGTTACTTTTTTTGTATAACTAGAGAGAAGTCTGGCACGTAGGCCGTGGACTGCTTTTCGTTATCTCAATTGTTCCAGCCTCAAGGTCGTGTTATTTAATATAATTTTTTTTTAATCCTTTTGAATCCCTCTCAGTTGTTTTGCTGTGCCTTCTCTGAATGTTTTCTTTCAACAAGTTTTTCTTTTTTTTTTAAACCACCGGGACCATGTAATTTTTTATTTTTTAACAAATCTATCCTTTGGGCATTTCCTGGCTCCGCAACTTATCATCCGAATATACGTAATTCAACAAGGTTCACACTCTTAAACTTCCCACATACAGGACAACACTACGAAGGGTTAAAACAAACTTTCATTCTGTTTGAGATAAAACAAACCACAACTCCCCGGCTTTTTTTTACAGTAAAAGTCACAGAAGCATTTCTCATTTAAACAGACATTCACAAGAGTCTCTTTTCTTTCCTATTAATTTTTTTTTGGATCCATGATTGATCATCTATCCCTATCTAGCTCTAACTATCTTTCCCTTTCCAAGTCGCCGCTTGGTTTGCGTCATCGCGCAATTTCCCTATCTCTATCCCTATTCTAAGTTTGAAAGGTATTCACCAGATTGTCCTGGATCTCGTTCAGACACTACCTGAGAACCAGCGAGTGGCTAAACTTTCCTCAGACTTTTGAAACCGGGGGAAACTGGAGCAGTATTGAAATCATACTCACTCCAGTGGCCATTTTCCCCTCGTCTCGTCCAAGGCTAGTCTGGCTCTTAATTCGCAAGTTTTCGGCAGTCGTCCGTTGAGATCCCACTTCTGACACCAAATGTTAATTCCTGGATTCTTTTACTTCAATCTGGTTCAGTAAAATTACTGAGTCGAATACCTCTTGTGCTTTGAACAAAGCAGTCTTTATTACCGGCCAGTAAGACCTATCAGACAGAAGATATACTCTCTGGATAGAGCGTACACACTCCCTACGGATAGGTGAAGTTACATCGTAAAGCGTTAACAGTTATACAGTTTTGAAATTAGATAACAAAATACAAATGGATTGACAGTCTAACTCAGCCACTCATTAGTCAATCTATATGAGATGTTCTTCTTGAAAGCTCAAGTATTGCCTCTAAATGTTTCAATCTAATGGTGTGACTATTTACTGAGACCTTGCAATTCTGCAGATGTATTTCATGTTACAATTATATATTATTGGCAGGATAAGTGACTTGAAACCTTGAGACAGACTGTTAGCTATGCTGATGTTGCACTATTTGCAATCTGACATTCTCCCAGCTATTCGTCCATGGCTTATACATTTTCATATATCCCGTTTACTTTACTGTCCTTAATTCCATATATTCCGTTCAGATATCCACAGGGACACCATCGAACACTTGCAGAACCTGGAAGAGGTTCTAAGTCAGCTAGATCGCATGGGACTCAGGTTGAAATGCGTGAAGTGTGTTTTCCTGGCACCAGCGGTCGAGTTCTTAGGAAGAAGAACCGCGGCAGACGGCATCAGACCAACCGACACCAAGACAGAAGAGCCATCAAGAACGCGCCGAGACCACAGAACGTGACAGAGCTGAGGTCGTTCTGGGGACTCCTCAACTATTTTGGTCATTTCCTACCCGGTTTAAGCACCTTGCTAGAACCCCTACATGTGCTACGCAAGGGAGACAACTGGATATGGGGGAAATCACAAGAGGCTGCTTTTGAGAAAGCCAGAAATCTGTTATGTTCCAACAAACTGCTTGTCTTGTGTAACCCATGTAAACGTTTAGTGCTAGCTTGCGATGTGTCTTCATACGGGATCCGGTGTGTGTTACAACAAGCTAACAAATCGGAAACATTCCCACCAGTCGCATATGCATCCAGGAGCTTGTCCAAGGCCAAAAGGGCCTATAGCATGATTGAAAAAGAAGCTCTGGCATGCGTTTACAGGGTGAAAAAAATGCACCAGTATCTCATGTTTGGTCTCATGTTTGAGCTGGAAACTGATCATAAGCCGCTCATATCGCTATTCTCAGAGAGCAAAGGGATTAATACCAATGCCTCTGCCCGCATCCAAACATGGGCGCTCACGCTGGCTGCGTACAACTATGTAATCCACCACAGACCAGGCAGAGAAATGTGCTGATGCTCTCAGTTGGCTACCATTGCCCACCACCGGGGTAGAAATGGCACAGCCTGCAGACTTGCTCTTGGTGATGGATGCATTTGCAAACGAAAAGACACCCGTTCCAGCCCGCCAGATCAGGACCTAAACCAGCCAGGATCCTATACTATCCCTTGTAAAAAACTGTGTCCTCCATGGGAGCTGGTCCAGCTTCCCAGCGGAAATGCATGAAAAAATCAAGCAGTTCCAGCGGCGGAAAGACGAAATGTCCATACAGGTGCACTTTCATTTGTGGGGTAATCTCGTGGTTTTGCCCAAGAATCATAGAAACATAGAAATTAGATGCAGGAGCAGGCCAAACGGAAGATCAACAAGATCATGGCTGATCATTCAACCTCAGTACCCCTTTCCTGCTTTCTCTCCATACCCTTTGATTCCTTTGGCCGTAAAGTCCATATTTAACTCCTTTTTGAATATATCTAACAAACTGGACTCAACAACTTTCTGCGGTAGAGAATTCCACAGGTTCACAATTCTCTGAGTGAAGAAGTTTCTCCTCATCTCGGTCCTAAATTGCTTACCCCTTATTCTTAGAATGTGACCCCTGGTTCTAGAACTCTCCAGCAACGGGAACATTCTTCCTGCCTCGAACCTGTCCAGTCCCATCAGAATTTTATATGTTTCCATGAGACCCCCTCTCATTTTTCTAAACTCCAGTGGATACAAGCCCAGTTGATCCAGTCCCTCCTCATATGTCAGTCCTGCCATCCCGGGAATCAGTCTGGTGAACCTTTGCTGCACTCCTTCAATAACAAGAACGTCCTTCCTCAGATTTGGAGACCAAAACTAACACAATATTCCAGGTGTGGCCTCAGCAAGGCCCTGTACAACTGCAGTAAGACCTCCCTGCTCCTCTACTCAAAGCCTCTAGCTATGAAGGCCAACATGCCATTTGCTGCCTTCACTGCCTGCTGTACCTGCATGCCAAACTTCAATGACTGATGTACCATGACACCCATTTCTCATTGCACCTCCCCTTTTCCTAATCTGTCACCATTCAGATAATATTCCGCCTTCCTGTTTTTGCCACCAAAGTGGATAACCCCACATTTATCCACATTATACTGCATCTGCCATGCATTTGCCCACTCACCTAACGTGTCCAAGTCACCCTGCAGTCTCTTAGCATCCTCCTCATAGCTCGCACCGCCACCCAGCTTAGTGTCATCTGCAAACTTGGCGATATTATACTCAATTCCCTCATCTAAATCATTGATGTATATTGTAAATAGCTGGGGTTCCAGCACAGAGCCCTGCGACACTCCACTAGTCACTGGACCCGTTTATTACGACTCTCTGCTTCTTGTCTGCCAATGAGTTCTCTATCCAGGTCAATACATTAAACCCAATACCATGTGCTTTAATTTTGCACACTAATCTCTTGTGTGGGACCTTGGCAAAAGCCTTTTGAAAGTTCAAATACACCACATCCACTGTGTCCACTCTACTAGTTACATCCTCAAAAAATTCTAGAAGATTTGTCAAGCATAATTTCCCTTTCATAAATCCACGCTGACTTGGACCGATCCTGTCACTGCTTTCCAAATGCGCTGCTATTTCATCTTTAATAATTGATTCCAACATTTTCCCCACCACCGATGTCAGGCTAACTAGTCTATAATTCCCTGTTTTCTCTCTCCCTCCTTTTTTAAAAAGTGGTGTTACTTAGCTACCATCCAGTCCATAGAAACTGATCCAGAGACAATAGAATGTTGGGAAATGATCACCAATGCATCCACTATTTCTCGGGCCTTAAGTACTCTGGGATGCAGCTTATCAGCCCCTTGAGATTTATTGGCCTTCAATCCCATCAATTTCCCGAACACAATTTCCTGACTAATAAGGATTTCCTTCAGTTCCTCCTTTTTGCTAGACCCTCGAATCCCTAGTATTTCCGGGAGGTTATTTGTGTCTTCCTTAGTGAAGGCAGAAACAAAGTATTTGTTCAATTGGTCTGCCATTTCTTTGTTTCCCTTATAAATTCACCAGATTCTGTCTGCAAAGGACCTACGTTGGTCTTCACTAATCTTTTTCTCTTCACATATCTATAAAAGCTTTTGCAGTCAGTATAAATGTTCTCTGCAAGCTTCCTCTCATACTTTATTTTCCCCTCCTAATTAGACCCTTTGACCTCCTCTGCTGCATTCTAAATTTCTCCCAGTCCTCAGATTTGCTGCTTTTTCTGGCCAATTTATATGCCTCTTCCTTGGATTTAACACTATCCCTAATTTCCCTTGTTAGCCACGGTTGAGCTACCTTCCCCTTTTTATTTTTTACTCCAGACAGGGATGTACAATTGTTGAAATTCATCCATGTAATCTATAAATGTCTGCCATTGCCTATCCACTGTCAACCCTTTAAGTATTATTTGCCAGTCTATCCTAGCCGATTCACGTCTCATACCATTGAAGTTACCTTTCCTTAAGTTCGGGACACTATTCTCTGAATTAACCCTGTCACTCTCCATCTTAATAAAGAATTCTACCATATTATGGTCACTCTTCCCCAGGGGGCCTCGCACAACAAGATTGCTAATTAATCCTCTCTCATTACACAACACCCAGTCTAGTATGGCCAACTCTCCAGTTGGTTCCTCGACATATTGAACTAGAAAGCCATCCCTCATACATTCCAGGAAATCCTGCTCCACCGCATTGCTACCACCTTGGTTAACCCAATCTAGATGTAGATTAAAGTCACCCATGATAACTGCTATATCGTTAATTTCTTGCTTGATGCCATTCCGAACCTCATTACTATTGTTTGGTGGTCTGTACACAACTCCCACTAGCGTTTTCTGCCCTTTGATATTCCGCAGCTCTACCCATACAGATTCCACATCATCCAAGCTAATGTCCTTTCTTACTGTTGCGTTAATTTCCTCTTTAACTAACAACGCTACCCCACCTCCTTTTCCTTTCTGTCTATCCTTCCTGAATGTTGAATACCCCTGGATGTTGAGTTCCCTGCCTCGGTCACCCTGGAGCCATGTCTCCGTAATCCGAATTATATCATAATCTTTAATAGCTGCCTGCGCAGTTAATTCATCCACCTTATTACGAATACTCCTTGTATTGAGGCACAGAGCCTTCAGGCTTGTCTTTTTAACACTCTTTGCCCCTTTAGAATTTTGCTGTAATGTGACCCTTTTTGATTTTTGCCTTGGGTTTCTCTGCCCTCCACTTTTACTATTCTCCTTTCTATCTTTTGCTTCTGCCCCCATTTTATTTCCCTCTGCCTCTGTGCATAGGTTCCCATCCCCCTGTCAGGGAAACGTTCATACGCGACCTACACAGTACCCATCCAGGGATAATAATGATGAAAGCTGTAGCCAGATCCCATGTGTGGTGGCCCAGCATCAAGGTAGACTTAGAGTTGTGCATGCGCCAATGCAACAGTTGCTCTCAACTGAGTAATGCACCCAGAGAGGCACCGCTAAGTTTGTGGTCATGGCACTCCAAACCGTGGTCGAGGATCCACGTTGACTTTGCGGGCCCATTCCTGTTTTTGGTTGTTGTGGATGCTTATTCAAAATGGATTGAATGTGTAATAATGTCTGTAAGCATGTCCCCACTGCCACATCGAAAGCCTACGAGCCATGTTTGCCACACATGGCCTGCCCGATGTCCTTGTCAGTGACAATGGGCCATACTTCATCAGTGCTGAATTCAAGGAATTCGTGACCCGCAATAGGATCAAGCAGTTCACATCTGCCCCGTTCAAGCCCACATTCAATCGTTAGGCAGAATGGGCAGTCCAGAACATCAAGCAAAGCTTGAAATGCGTGTTGGAAGGCTCCCTGAAAACCCGCCTCACCCGAGTCCTGCTCAGCTACCGCACCAGACCCCACTCGCTCACCGGGGTTCCTCCAGCAGAGCTGCTCGTGAAAAGGGCGCTCAAAACAAGGCTCTCTCTTGTCCACCCTGATCTCCATGATCACATCAAGGACAGGTGGCATCAATAAAGCATGTACCATGATCGCGCAAACTTGTCACATGATATTGAATCAATGACCCTGTATTTGTACTCAGTTATGGACATGGTCCCAAATGGCTTGCTGGCACTGTCATAGCCAAAGAAGAGATCAGGGTGTTTCAGGTCAAACTTGCCAATCGACTAATATTCAAAAAGGCTTTGGACCAAACCAAACTGCGATTCACAAATAGCCACGAGCAACCCGATGAGGACTCCAACTTCGACCCTCCAACATACACACAAGTGGCAACCGACATCATGGTTGACCACGAAACTGAACTCACCATCCCCAGCAGCCCAGCAAGGGCAGCTGTCCAGCAGCCCAGCGAAGAACCAACCAACTCACCCACACCCGCATTTGTCCCGAGACTATCGATAAGGGAACGAAAAGCCCCAAATCGTCTCACCCTGTAAATAAGAGTACTATTGACTTTGGGAGGGAGTGATGTCATGTATGCAACCCCAGGCAACCTGTATAATACTGCCACCAGAGGGCTTACCTGTTGGATCCCAGCATCCCTTTGGAGCACTGTATATAAACTGGCCTCCCACACTGTACCAACACTCTGGAGTCTGAATAAAGGAGCTAAGGTCACACTTACTCATTGTCTACAGTACTCAGTTGAATTACTTTATTATGAGCATAACACCACCGATCTCTGAGCTCTCTTCCTGTTGGTTCCCAGGGCAATCAATTAACACTCGCCAACATTATGCTGCCAGATTAAGTTGACGGGCGCAGAGGAAGTAATAAATTAAGGCCGTGAATTTGAGTTAAGAAATAAAATTAGAGAAGCATGAATAAATTAATGAGGAGAGGCAACATAAAGGGGGTGCATTAACAGTAAGAACTGCTGGTTTATGCGCACAAATCGCTGAAGGTGGCAGAAAAGGTTGAGAAAGCAGTTAAAAAACTTACAGGATCCTGGGCAGACAAAAGCAAGGAGGTTATGATGAACCTTTGTAAAACACTGGTTCAGCCTCAACTGGAGCAGTGTGTCCAATTCTGATCACTGCACATTATGATGTGAAGGCCTTAGAGAGGGTGCAGAAAAGATTTACAAGAATGATTCACGAGATGAGGGACTTCAGTTACGTGAATAGACTGGAGAAGCTGGGGTTGTTCTTCTTTGAGCAGAGAAGGTTCAGAGCAGAATTGATAGGTGTGTTCAAAATCATGAGGGATCCAGACAGATTAGGTAGAGTGGTTGCAGGGTGGCCAAGACTGGGAATTAAACATACAGGGGTATCTGACGATTCGGAAAGATAGACAAGAAGGGACAGGAGGTGGGTAGCTCTGTTAATAAAGGATGATATCAGGGCAGTTGTGAGAGACGATATTGGCTCTAATGAACAAAATGTTGAATCATTGTGGGTGGAGAATAGAGATAGTAAGGGGAAAAGGTCACTGGTGGGCGTAGTTTATAGGCCCCCAAATAATAACTTCACGGTGGGGCGGACAATAATTAAGGGAATAATCGAGGCATGTGAAAAAGGAACAGCAGTAATCATGGGGGATTTTAACCTACATATCGATTGGTCAAATCAAATCGCATGGGGTAGCCTTGAGGAGGAATTCATAGAATGCATACGGGATTGTTTCTTAGAACAATATGTTACAGAACCTACAAGGGAGCAAGCTATCTTGGATCTGCTCCTGTGTAATGAGACAGGAATAATAAACGATCTCCAAGTAAAAGATCCTCTCAGAATGAGTGATCACAGTATGGTTGAATTTGTAATACAGATTGAGGGTGAGGAAATAGTGTCTCAAACGAGCGTACATAAGAATATAAGAAGATAAGAATTAGGAACAGGAGTAGGCCATCTAGCCCCTCGAGCCTGCTTCGCCATTCAAAAAGATCATGGCTGATCTGGCCGTGGACTCAGCTCTGTACCCCCTCCAAGGCTAGTATATCCTTCCTTAAGTAAGGTGACCAAAACTGCACGCAGTACTCCAGGTGCGGCCTCACCAATACTCTGTACAGTTGCAGCAGGACCTCATTGCTTTTGTACTCCATCCCTCTCGCAATGAAGGCCAACATTCCATTTGCCTTCCTGATTACCTGCTGCACCTGCAAACTAACTTTTTGGGATTCAGAGTGGCGGCCGTCCTGCAGGAGCCGCTGCTCGGGAATCCGTACCTCCACGACCAAGATTTTAGGTGGCGGTTGGACGAGAGGGCTGTGGCTGGTGAGGTGACCAGGGTCAGGGACCTGCTCGATGGCGGAGGAGTGGGCTGGATGGCGCCAGACACGCTGGCGCGGCACCTAAATTCTGCCAACGTCCGCCACGCGGCCGATGCCATCGAGTCGCTAAAAACAGATCTGGGCCCTGACTCCGTTAGGTGCATCGAGGAGGCTCAAGCACGTGGGGAGATCCCGTCCGAACTGACCCCCGTCCGGACAGAATTCCTCATCGGCGCCAAACCCCGGAACCTCCCTCGGGGGCCGGTGCCTCACAACTTGAGCCGCCTCAGAGAAATCCCCTCCGTGCCTTTCAGTTCCGCGCGGAGGGGTTTCCTGTACAGGCTGCTCCTGCACACTCTCAACTTTGCCATCCTCGCATGCCGTCCGGACACGCCATGGCGTACCATCTTGCCGTCCGGAGGAGGCGGGGGTCCCCGATGGAGGGCACTCTACGCAGGGGTCCTCCCACTATTTGTCGGGGACTTGGCCTGGAGGGTGGTGCACGGAGCAGTGCCGTGCAATAAATTTTTAAGCCGGTTCACGGGCTCCCAGGCCGCCTGCAATTTCTGCGGTCTGGAAGAGTCCGTGTTCCATGTTTTTATTGAGTGCACGAGGTTGCAGCCCCTGTTTTGTTATCTAAAGGGGCTGCTCCTGAAATTCTGGCTGCACTTCGGTCGCACACTCCTGATCTTCGGGCACCCTGTGCGGAGGGGAGCGGGTAGGTCCGAGGGCCTCCTCGTAGGACTGCTCCTGGGCACGGCCAAGGGTGCCATCAGCCGGTCCAGGCAGCGGGTGGTCGAGGGGGTCGTTCAGCCAGACTGCCTGCCTCTCTTCCGCGCATACATCCGGTCCAGGGTGTCCCTGGAGATGGAGCACGCGGTGTCCACCGGTACGCTCGCGGCCTTCCGCGAGAGGTGGGCACCGGAGGGACTGGAGTGCATCATTACGCCCGGCAACCAAATTTTAATTTGATTTTATGTTTTTAAGTTAATTTGTTTTAATTGCCGGTGCTTTTAGTGTCCCCCTCCCCTTTATAGGGGGCACTTGGAGAAAAAATAATTTTTTGTGCCCAAAAAAAAACCCCACAAAAAAAACACACAAAAAAATAAAAGGGCCTGTAAATGTTTGGTGTTTCCCCCAGATCGGGGGGGGGCACGGTTTAATGTTTTTTGTTTACTCCCAAAAATAGTTTCATGCACAAGGACCAATGGTAGATCAGTGGAGGCGTGGCAATTCAATTGGAGCTGAGCTGCAGAGAGAGAAGGAGCTACCTGCTTTGCTCCTGTTTGGAAGGCCTGGAGTGAGCCCTGAGACCAGCCCAGGAATAGGAGGGAAGGGCTGGCTTGCTACCCATTCAACATCCGGAGGGAGAGGTGGAGCACAGAAACATTTACCAACTTTATTACTGCTACAGAGAGTTGGAGAGAGTGGAAAGAGCAACGTCCTGTGTGGAAGGAGGGAGATTCTACAACATTCTACAGGTGGGTGTTGGTGCATTTCCCCGAAAGACATTGTTGTATCGGTGGGGGGGAGGAAAGAAGACTTTTCGAGGGCCGGAACATCGCTGGGGGTGTGTGTGTGTGGAAGTGTGTGTGGGGGCCTTGCTTACAACTGGGCCCCACACACCATTGAAGCACCCCTCCCCCATTGCCTAGCCTGGGATAGCTGGAGCTACCAGGCTGATAACTATTGATTACCCTGGTTAACATCGTTGGGAGTGTGTGCCTGTGTGGCTCCAGCTGCCCCAGGTGAAGACATCTTCTCCCCCCACCCGAAGACCACCCCAAAGACTGTGTTTTGTTTTGCCATCTGGGGAGTGCACCCACCCATTGCTGTGATGGGAGACCTGCCCTCGCAGCCTCCCTCTTTCCCACACCCGCATCTTTATCTCTCTCTCTCTGTCTCTCCCCTCTCTCTCTGAGAGCCCTTCCTCCTAATTTTTTAATAAAAAAAACAATTAAAACAACTGAGCAGAGGGAGCAAGGCCCCTCCCCAATTGTCAACTAGGGGAGAGGTGTGCCTCATCAAGAGCTCCTCTGCTCAGTCTTATTGAACGAGGCCAATTAAGACCATTAAGGCCTGTGACTTTGGGGTGGGTGTAGCCCTTAAAGGGACCCCGTGATGGCGACCCCATCCACGCCGGTGGCAGGGCCAGCAAGGACATATGCGCAGGTGGCGTCCACATCCACGGCACTCCTGCGCCACCTGCTGCCCTGCCACCTTTCAGACCTATCACCAAGAAACACGGGGTCAAGAGCTACACTCACCCCACAATGAGCATCGAGGAGTGCGTGCGAGCGATGGCTGGGGTAGTCGGCCCCTCGGCCATTGTTGCAGCCTCTAAGATGTCTGGGAAGGCTGTGTTCTTCCTGGGGTCGGAGCGGGCGGTGTCCCTGGCCCTTTGTTCCCGCTGAGCTCCTCCTCCCTCACCTACACCAACTGGGGGAGGTAAGGTCGGGGATTAGCCCCATACCGCTCGGCCTCAGGGAGAACAGCCTGCGCCACGTGTTCTCCTTCCGCCGCCAGCTCTTTGTCCGGCTGGCGCGGGAGGAGACGACGGAAGGTCATTTTAATGTGGTGCACGAGGGGACTGCCTACCGCATCTTCTGGACGTCGGACGGCGTGCGGTGCCATGCCTGCAGGGAGGTGGGGCACGTTCGCAAGAACTGCCCCGCCTCCAAGGCCGCCAAACTACCGAAGGCGGCCAAGGCTGGCGCCGCCGCCACCCCTCCCCCTAGTTGCGTCCGTGTGCCGGGAGCCGTAGGTGCGCGGGCATCGTCGGGGGCCTTTGTTTTCACGGCCTCCAGCGGGGGGGAGGGAGAGCGTCCGATTGGAAGGAAGGTGCGGAAGAAGGTGAAACATCTAGAGGCGGGTCCCCTCGGTGCGCCAGACGATTTGTTTACCGCGCTCGGCCCAACCCCGTCACCGGCGAGCGCGGGGTGCCCTGAGCCCGTGCCCGAGCCCTTGACTAATACCGCAGAGGGGCCCGGGCGCGGGCAAGACAAGAAAAAGGGGGGGCGGAGCGGGAGGCCTCGGCAGACACGGGTGTCTCCCTGTCTCTGCGCCCCCCCGGGAAAAAGAGGAGGCGCCGCTCCAATGAGGCGGGGGGGGAACAACATCCCTCCGCGGAGGAGGCGGTGCCCGCCGTGTGTCCTGCGTCCCCCACCAGCGCCCCCAAGCTGCGCTGCAGGCGCGAGGAATCTGTCCCCGGGGAGGGTGAGACAGTCGAGGCTGCCCAGCCGCTGCCTCCCGGGGACGGCGTGAAAGATCTGCCTGTCGTGGGGGGCGTGGGGCCAGCGGAGGAATGCATTGCCATCCGGCCGAGCGTCCCGGGGACTGAGGCGGGCGGAGCCGAAAAGGCCGCACCTGAGCCCGCCCAGCCAATAACCGACTTGCCCCGGGATTTGCTCGACTCGGCAGAAACGGAAATTTAGAATTTTAATGAATCTGTACACGCTGGGCCGGGGGGTGGCGGCGGGTAGGGGGAAGAACAACAACCCTCGCCCCCTACTTTGGAGCTGGGGTGCTTGGTGGACCTGGAACATTACTTTGACCAGGTCTCTCCGTGTTCCCCGGTTCCTCGGGCGGAGGAGGAACACCTTCCGCTGTCGCTTCCCGACCCAGCACCAATTTTAAAAGAGCCCAGTGGGGACTCCTCTGCCGACGATCCTGGGGGTGGGATCGGGGCAGAGCCAGGGCCAGATGGAGCGGCCGGGCCATTTGCCGTACCTCGTGCGGTCGACGGGCCGGCTGCTAGCGGCGACCTCCCGGAGGGGGACGGGAACTCGGTGGAAGACGCGGGTGAAGATCTCGAGTCCATCGCCAGTGAGGCGGTGGATCTGCTTGCGTCCGCCGCTGAGACCCTCCTCATTCCTGCAAAGGAACTCCGGGACTTTTTGGTCCAGTGCCGGGGTCGCCGCGACCAAGCCCGTCTGGCCCTGGAAAGATGGTCTGAGCCGGTGTTGCTCGTCGCTTCCATCCGCGCCGCCGCCTAAAACATGGCTGCAGGCGGGCCCTTATCAAAGGCTCAAGGCCTTGAGCTGCGCCGGCTCAAAAAGTTCCTCGCTGGGCTGCTGAGGGAGTGGAGGTCAACAAACGACTCCACCCCCCCCCCCCACAATAGGTTAGGTAGAGGTTGCACTATGCTCTAGTCATGAAGATAACCATAGCCAGCCTCAACATCAACGGCGGCAGAGAGGCACACCGTAGATTTAACAATTTTTGGCTCCTGCGGGAGGGGAAATATGCGGTGTGCTTCCTGCAAGAAACCCACACCGTTCCGGGAGACGAAGCCACGTGGCTCCTGGAATGGCAAGGAGAGGTCCGCATGAGCCACCTCACCGCCATTTCTAGTGGGGTGGCCATCTTGCTGGGCCCGCATTTTCAGCCGGAGATCTTGGGGGTCGAGGAGCCCGTGCCAGGCCGCTTGCTGCACGTAACGATTCGCCTGGGGGACGTGCCGCTCCATCTCGTGAACAAGTACGCCCCTCAGCCCGGCCCGCAGCAAACGCGTTTATTTGAAGAGGTGTCCGCTCTTCTTGGCTCCGTCGACGTCGGCGACTGCATTGTCCTCGGGGGGGATTTTAACTGCACCCTCGAGGCGAGGGATCGCTCCGGTGCCCTGCAGTGCACGACGGCGATGGAGAAGTTGAGGGACCTGGTTGGGTCCTTCGACTTGGTGGACGTCAGGTGAAATCTCCATCCCGACTCCAGCGCCTTTACTTGGGTGAGGCCTGGAGTTGGATGGTCCAGAGTCGACCGCCTTTACATGTCTCGGGCGTACGTTTCCTGCATACCGGCGGCCTCCATGCGGCCAGTGCCATGTTCGGACCACCACCTGGTGTGGGCGGAGCTCGATTCGCTCCGCGCGAGGACGGGGTCCGCGTACTGACATTTTAACAACCAGCTGCTGGAGGACGTGCGGTTCCAGGACTCGTTCCGTCGTTTCTGGGCCGACTGGAGAAGGAAGCAGGGGGGCTTCCCCTCCTTGAGGCTACGGTGGGACGTGGGCAATGCTCACGCCAGTGTCTTCTGTCAAGACTACGCGAGGGGGTCGACCAAGAGGCGGGCGGCCAGGGTCGGGCGCCTAGAAAAAGAGATGCTCGACCTGGAATCCTGTCTCGGTCAAGTCGTCCAGGACCCGGCCCTGCGGACGGTGTACGAAGCGAAGAAGGCCGCGCTGAAGGACCTGCAGCTCGTCGGGTCCCGAGGCGCATTCGTGAGGTCGCGGATCCAGTTCCTGCGGGATCTGGACCGCGGATCCCCCTTCTTCTACTCGCTGGAAAAAAGACAGGGTGTCCGTAAGCAGCTCTTGATGCTGCTGGCTGACGACGGCTCTCTCGTCTCGGATCCGGAGGGCATCAACAACAGGGCCCATGAATATTACGGGGCCCTGTTCTCTCCGGAGCCGTCCAGCGAGGAAGCGCGTAGAGTTTTGTGGGAGGACCTGCCGAAGGTCAGCCCGGAGGGCGCCAAAAATCTAGAAGCTCCGCTAAGCCTGGCGGAGCTGCCCTCGACCGGCTCTCGAGGGGAAAATCCCTGGGGCTGGATGGGCTGACCGTAGAGTTCCACAGGGCGTTCTGGGACGTCCTGGGGGGCGACTACGCGCGGGTCCTGGGGGAAACTCTGGCGACCGGCGAGATGCCCCTCTCTTGGCGCAGGGCAGTCATCGTCCTGCTGCCGAAGAAGGGTGATCTCCGCCTCCTTAAGAACTCGGGCCCGGTCTCCCTCCTCAGCACGGACTACAAGATCTTTACCAGGGCGATGTCTGCTCGCCATGGCACCGTGCTGGACCACATGATCCACCCCGACCAGTCATACACGGTCCCGGGCCGGCCAATCCACGATAACATCCATCTGGTCCAGGACCTCATCCATTATTCCCAGGAGGCTGGTCTGTCGGTCGCCTTCCTATCCCTCGACCAAGAGAAGGCGTTCGACAGGGTGGATCACGACTATCTGCTCGGAACTCTGCGCGCTTTCGGGTTCGGGACGCATTTCGTCGCCTGGATCCGACTTTTGTACGCCGCCGCGGAGTGTCTGATTAAGGTTAACGGGTCCTTGACGGCGCCCCTTCGCTTTGGGAGAGGGGTGCGCCAGGGATGCCCCATTTCCGGACAGTTATACGCCATCTGCGTGGAGCCTTTCCTTCGCCTCCTGCGGACGAGGTTGACGGGACTGGCTCTGCAAGGGCCGGGCATGGAGGTCGTCCTCTCGGCTTACGTCGATGACGTGCTCCTCGCGGTAGAGAATCCCGCTGACCTGCGGAGGATGCGTGAGTGCCAGGAGATTTATTCGGCCGCATCCTCCGCCAGAATCAACTGGGAAAAATGTTCTGGACTCCTGGTGGGTCAGTGGCGGGTGGACTCCCTGCCGGAGGAGCTCAGGCCTTTTGCCTGGAGCACGACCCATCTCCTCTATCTGGGAGTCTACCTTAGCCCCGACGAGGGAGCCTGGCCGGCGAACTGGCAGGAGCTGGAGGCCAAGGTCGCCGCTCACCTAGGGCGCTGGACAGGACTGCTCTGAGTGCTGTCCTACAGGGGTCGAGCGCTAGTCATAAACCAGCTGGTGGCCGCCATGTTGTGGTACCGGCTGGTCACTTTGACCCCTCCCCCTGCGTTTGTCGCCAAGATACAGAAGAAGCTGGTGGACTTCTTCTGGAACAACAGGAAGCACTGGGTCTCTGCGGCGGTCTTGAGGCTCCCGCTTGGGGAGGGCGGCCAGTCGTTGGTGTGCGTCAGGAAGGATAGAATAAAAGGAAAAGGAGGTGGGGTAGCATTGCTGGTTAAAGAGAAGATTAATGCAATAGTTAGGAAAGACATTAGCTTGGATGATGTGGACTCTATATGGGTAGAGTTGCAGAGCACTAAAGGGCAAAAATCGTCAGTGGGAGTTGTGTACAGACCTCCAAACAGTAGTAGTGATGTTGGGGAGGGCATCAAACAGGAAATTAGGAGTGCATGCAATAAAGGTGCAGCAGTTATAATGGGTGACTTTAATATGCACATAGATTGGGCCAGCCAAACTGGAAGCAATACGATGGAGGAGGATTTCCTGGAGTGCATAAGGGATGGTTTTCTCGACCAATATGTCGAGGAACCAACTAGGGGGGAGGCCATCTTAGACTGGGTGTTGTGTAATGAGAGAGGATTAATTAGCAATCTCATTGTGCGAGGCCCCTTGGGGAAGAGTGACCATAATATGGTGGAATTCTGCATTAGGATGGAGAATGAAACAGTTAATTCAGAGACCATGGTCCAGAACTTAAAGAAGGGTAACTTTGAAGGTATGAGGCATGAATTGGCTAGGATAGATTGGCTAATGATACTTAAGGGGTTGACTGTGGATGGGCAATGGCAGACATTTAGAGACCGCATGGATGAATTACAACAATTGTACATTCCTGTCTGGCGTAAAAATAAAAAAGGGAAGGTGGCTCAAACGTGGCTATCTAGGGAAATCAGGGATAGTATTAAAGCCAAAGAAATGGCATACAAATTGGCCAGAAATAGCAGCGAACCTGGGGACTGGGAGAAATTTAGAACTCAGCAGAGGAGGACAAAGGGTTTGATTAGGGCAGGGAAAATGGAGTACGAGAAGAAGCTTGCAGGGAACATTAAGGCGGATTGCAAAAGTTTCTATAGGTATGTAAAGAGAAAAAGGTTAGTAAAGACAAACGTAGGTCCCCTGCAGTCAGAATCAGGGGAAGTCATAACGGGGAACAAAGAAATGGCAGAGCAATTCAACAAGTACTTTGGTTCAGTATTCACTAAGGAGGACACAAACAACCTTTCGGATATAAAAGTGGTCAGAGGGTCTAGTAAGGAGGAGGAACTGAGGGAAATCTTTATTAGTCGGGAAATTGTGTTGGGGAAATTGATGGGATTGAAGGCCGATAAATCCCCAGGGCCTGATGGACTGCATCCCAGAGTACTTAAGGAGGTGGCCGTGGAAATAGCGGATGCATTGACAGTCATTTTCCAACATTCCATTGACTCTGGATCAGTTCCTATCGAGTGGAGGGTAGCCAATGTAACCCCACTTTTTAAAAAAGGAGGGAGAGAGAAAGCAGGGAATTATAGACCGGTCAGCCTGACCTCAGTAGTGGGTAAAATGATGGAATCAATTATTAAGGATGTCATAGCAGCGCATTTGGAAAATGGTGACATGATAGGTCCAAGTCAGCATGGATTTGTGAAAGGGAAATCATGCTTGACAAATCTTCTGGAATTTTTTGAGGATGTTTCCAATAAAGTGGACAAAGGAGTACCAGTTGATGTGGTATATTTGGACTTTCAGAAGGCTTTCGACAAGGTCCCACACAGGAGATTAATGTGCAAAGTTAAAGCACATGGGATTGGGGGTAATGTGCTGACGTGGATTGAGAACTGGTTGTCAGACAGGAAGCAAAGAGTAGGAGTAAATGGGTACTTTTCAGAATGGCAGGCAGTAACTAGTGGGGTACCGCAGAGTTCTGTGCTGGGGCCCCAGTTGTTTACATTGTACATTAATGATTTAGACGAGGGGATTAAATGTAGTATCTCCAAATTTGCGGATGACACTAAGTTGGGTGGCAGTGTGAGCCGCGAGGAGGATGCTATGAGGCTGCAGAGTGATTTGGATAGGTTAGGTGAGTGGGCAAATGCGTGGCAGATGAAGTATAATGTGGATAAATGTGAGGTTATCCACTTTGGTGGTAAAAACAGAGAGACAGACTATTATCTGAATGGTGACAGATTAGGAAAATGGAAGGTGCAACGAGACCTGGGTGTCATGGTACATCAGTCATTGAAGGTTGGCATGCAGGTACAGCAGGCGGTTAAGAAATCAAATGGCATGTTGGCCTTCATAGTGAGGGGATTTGAGTACAGGGGCAGGGAGGTGTTGCTACAGTTGTACAGGGCCTTGGTGAGGCCACACCTGGAGTATTGTGTACAGTTTTGGTCTCCTAACTTGAGGAAGGACATTCTTGCTATTGAGGGAGTGCAGCGAAGGTTCACCAGACTGATTCTCGGGATGGTGGGACTGACCTATCAAGAAAGACTGGATCAACTGGGCTTGTATTCACTGGAGTTCAGAAGAGTGAGAGGGGACCTCATAGAAACGTTTAAAATTCTGACGGGTTTGGACAGATTGGATGCAGGAAGAATGTTCCCAATGTTGGGGAAGTCCAGAACCAGAGGTCACAGACTAAGGATAAGGGGTAAGGCATTTAAGACCGAGATAGGGAGAAACTTCTTCACCCAGAGAGTGGTGAACCTGTGGAATTCTCTACCACAGAAAGTAGTTGAGGCCAATTCACTAAATATATTCAAAAGGGAGTTAGATGAAGTCCTTACTACTCGGGGGATCAAGGGGTATGGCGTGAAAGCAGGAATGGGGTAGTGAAGTTGCATGTTCAGCCATGAACTCATTGAATGGCGGTGCAGGCTAGAAGGGCTGAATGGCCTGCTCCTGCACCTATTTTCTATGTTTCTATGTTTCTATGTCAGCACCCAGCTCGCGACTTTCCGTCTTCAGACCCTACAGAGATACCTTTACGTCGAGCCCCCTCGTAGGTGGCGTGCTCTGGCGATGTATTTCTTCCGCCAGCAGCACGGCCTCAATTACGACACGCAGCTCCTGTTTGTGAGTGTGGGGGGCGTCAGGACCGCCCTCCGGGAGCTGCCTGTCTTTTACAAGGAACTCATCAGGGTCTGGAACAAAGTCTCCACCAAGCGCAGCTCTCCACCGGCTGGAGTGGTGGCCGTCCTGCAGGAGCCGCTGCTTGGGAATCCATACCTCCACGACCAAGGTTTTAGGTGGCGGTCGGACGAGAGGGCTGTGGCTGGTGAGGTGGCCAGTGTCAGGTACCTGCTCGATGGCGGAGGAGTGGGCTGGATGGCGCCAGACACGCTGGCGCGGCGCCTAAATTCTGCCAACGTCCGCCACGCGGCCGATGCCATCGAGTCGCTTAAAAGAGCTTTGGGCCCCGACTCCGTTTGGTGCATTGAGGAGGCTCAAGCATGTGGGGAGATCCCGTCCGAACTGACCCCCGTCTGGACGGAATTCCTCATTGGCGCCAAACCCCGGAACCTCCCTCGGGGGCCGGCGCCTCACAACTTGAGCCGTCTCTGGGAAATCCCCTCCGTGCTTTTCAGTTCCGCGCGGAGGGGTTTCCTGTACGGGCTGCTCCTGCACACTCTCAACTTTGTCATCCTCGCCTCCCGTCCGGACACGCCATGGCATACTATCTTGCCGTCCGGAGGAGGCGGGGGTCCCCGATGGAGGGCACTCTACGCAGGGGTCCTCCCACTATTTGTCGGGGACTTGGCCTGGAGGGTGGTGCACGGAGCAGTGCCGTGCAATAAATTTTTAAGCCGGTTCATGGGCTTCCAGGCCGCCTGCAATTTCTGCGGTCTGGAAGAGTCCGTGTTCCATGTTTTTATTGAGTGCACGAGGTTGCAGCCCCTGTTCTGTTATTTAAAGGGGCTGCTCCTAAAATTCTGGCTGCACTTCAGTCCCACACTCCTGATCTTCGGGCACCCCTGTGCGGAGGGGAGCGGGTAGGTCCGAGGGCCTCCTGGTAGGACTGCTCCTGGGCACGGCCAAGGGGGCCATCAGCCGGTCCAGGCAGCGGGCGGTCGAGGGGGTCGTTCAGCCAGACTGCCTGCCTCTCTTCCGCGCATACATCCGGTCCAGGGTGTCCTTGGAGATGGAGCACACGGTGTCCACCGGTACGCTCACGGCCTTCCGCGAGAGGTAGGCACCGGAGGGACCGGAGTGCATCATCACGCCCGGCAACCAAATTTTAATTTGATTTTATGTTTTTAAGTTAATTTGTCTTAATTGCCGGTGCTTTTAGTGTCCCCCTCCCCTTTTATAGGGGGCACTTGGAAAAAATTTGATTCTGTGCCCAAAAAAAAACCCCCCCAAAAAAAAGGGCCTTGTAAATGTTGGTGTTTCCCCCAGATCGGGGGGCACGGTTTAATGTTTTTTGTTGACTCCTAAAAGAGTTTCATGCACAAGGACCAATCGTGGAGCAGTGGAGGCGTGGCCTATTCAATTGGAGCTGAGCTGCAGAGAGAGAAGTAGCTACCTGCTTTGCTCCTGTTTGGACGGCCTGGAGTGAGCCCTGAGACCAGCCCAGGAATAGGAGGGAAGGGCTGGCTTGCTACCCAATCAACATCCGGAGGGCGAGGAGGAGCGCAGAAAAAATACCAGCTTTATTACTGTTGGAGAGAGTGGGAAAAAACAACAACCTGTGTGGAAGGAGGGAGATTCTACAACATTCTACAGGTGGGTGTTGGTGCATTTCCCCGAAAGACATTGTTTTATTGGTGGGGGGAGGAAAGAAGACTTTTCGAGGGCCGGAACATCGCGGGGTGTGTGTGTGTGTGGAAGTGTGTGTGGGGGCCTTGCTTACAACTAGGCCCCACACACCATTGAAGCACCCCTCCCCCATTGCCTAGCCTGGGATAGCTGGAGCTACCAGGCTGATAACTATTGATTACCCTGGTTAACATCGTTGGGAGTGTGTGCCTGTGTGGCTCCAGCTGTCCCAGGTGAAGACATCTTCTCCCCCCACCCGAAGACCACCCCAAAGACTGTGTTTTGTTTTGCCATCTGGGGAGTGCACCCACCCATTGCTGCGAGGGGAGACCTGCCCTCGCAGCCTCCCTCTTTCCCACACCCTCATCTCTATCTCTCTCTCTCTGTCTCTCCCCTCTCTCTCTGAGAGCCCTTCCTCCTAATTTTTTAATAAAAAAAAACAATTAAGACAACTGAGCAGAGGGAGCAAGGCCCCTCCCCAATTGTCAACTAGGGGAGAGGTGTGCCTCGTTAAGAGCTCCTCTGCTCAGTCTTATTGAACGAGGCCAATTAAGACCATTAAGGCCTGTGATTTTGGGGTGGGTGTAGCCCTTAAAGGGACCCCGTGATGGCGACCCCATCCACGCCGGTGGCAGGGCCAGCAAGGATATATGCGCAGGTGGTGTCCACATCCACGGCACCTCCTGTGCCACCTGCTGCCCTGCCATCTTTCAGACATATCACCAAGAAACATGGGGTCAAGAGCTACACTCACCCCACAATGAGCATCGAGGAGTGCGTTCGGGCGATGGCTGGGGTAGTCGGCCCCTCGGCCATTGTCGCAGCCTCCAAGATGTCTGGGAAGGCCGTGTTCTTCCTGGGGTCGGAGCGGGCGGTGTCCCTGGCCCTTGAAAAGGGGCTCACGGTGGGCGGGACGTTCCTGCCGGTGGACCCTCTCGAGGCCACCGCGCAGAGGGTCATCATTTCAAACGTCCCGCCCTTTGTTCCCGCTGAGCTCCTCCTCCCTCACCTACAACAACTGGGGGAGGTAAGGTCGGGAATCAACCCCATACTGCTCGGCCTCAGGGAGAGCAGCCTGCGCCATGTGTTCTCCTTCCGCCGCCAGCTCTTTGTCCGGCTGGCGCGGGAGGAGACGACGGAGGGCTATTTTAATGTGGTGCACGAGGGGACTGCCTACCGCGTCTTCTGGACGTCGGACGATGTGCGGTGCCATTCCTGCAGGGAGGTGGGGCAAGTTCGCAAGAACTGCCCCGCCTCCAAGGCCGTCAAACCACCGAAGGCGGCCAAGGCTGGCGCCGCCGCCACCCCTCCCCCTAGTTGCGTCCGCGTGCTGGGAGCCGTAGGTACGCGGGCATCGTTGGGGGCCTTTGTTTTCACGGCCTCCGGCAGGGGGGAGGGAGAGTGTCTGATTGGAAGGAAGGCGCGGAAGAAGGCGAAACATCCGGAGGCCGGTCCCCTCGGTGCGCCACCGCGCTCAGCCCAACCCCGTCACATGCGAGCGCGGGGTGCCCTGAGCCCGTGCCCGAGCCCTTGACTAATACCGCAGAGGGGTTCGGGCGTTGGCAAGACAAGAAAAAGGGGGGAGTGGAGCGGTAGGCTTCGGCAGACATGGGTGTCTCCCTGTCTCCGCGCCCCCCCGGGAAAAAGAGGAGGCGCCGCTCCAATGAGGCGGGGGGGGAACAACATCCCTCCGCGGAGGAGGCGGTGCCCGCCGCGTGTCCCGCGTCCCCCACCAGCGCCCCCAAGCTGCGCTGTAGGCGAGAGGAATCTGTCCCCGAGGAGGGTGAGACAGTCGAGGCTGCCCAGCCTCTGCCTCCCGGCGATGGCGTGGAAGATCTGCCTGTCGTGGGGGGCGTGGGGCCAGCGGAAAAATGCTCGACTCGGCAGAAACTGACACTGCAGACAACTGTAATATACATCCACACGCTGGGCCGGTGGGTGGCGGCGGGGAGGGGGAAGAACCCTCGCCCCCTACTTTGGAGCTGAGGGACTTGGTGGACCTGGAGATTTTCCTAAACCAGGTCTCTCCGTGTTCCCCGCCTCCTGGGGTGGACGAGGAACCCCTTCCGCTGTCGCTTCCCGACCCAGCACCAATTTTAAAAGAGCCCAGTGGGGACTCCTCTGTCGACGATCCTGGGGGTGGGATCGGGGCAGAGCCAGGGCCGGATGGAGCGGCCGGGTCGTTTGCCGTACCTCGTGCGGTCGACGGGCTGGCTGCTAGCGGCGACCTCCCGGGGGAGGATGGGGACTCGCTGGGGGACGCGGGAGAAGATCTAGAGTCCATCGCCAGTGAGGCGGTGGATCTGCTCGCGTCCACCGCTGAGACCCTCCTCATTCCTGCAAAGGAACTCCGGGATTTTTTGGTCTAGTGCCGGGTTCGCCGCGACCAAGCCCGTCTGGCCCTGGAAAGATGGTCTGAGCCGGTGTTGCTCGTCGCTTCCGTCCGCGCCACCGCCTAAAACATGGCCGCGGGCGGGCCCTTATCAAAGGCGCAGGGCCTTGAGCTGCGCCGGCTCAAAAAGTTCCTCGCTGGGCTGCTGAAGGAGTGGAGGTCAACAAACGACTCCACTCCCTCCCCCACAATAGGTTAGGTAGAGGTTGCACTATGCTCTTGTCATGAAGATAACCATAGCCAGCCTCAACATCAACGGCGGCAGAGAGGCACACCGTAGATTTAACAATTTTTCGCTCCTGTGGGAGGGGAAATATGCGGTGTGCTTCCTGCAAGAAACCCACACCGTTCTGGGAGACGAAGCCATGTGGCCATCTTGCTGGCCTCACAATTTCAGCCGGAGATCTTGGGGGTCGAGGAGCCCGTGCCAGGCCGCTTGCTGCACGTAACGGTTCGCCTGGGGGATGTGCCGCTCCATCTCGTGAACGTGTGCGCCCCTCAGCCCAGCCCGCAGCAAACGCGCTTCTTCGAAGAGGTGTCCGCTCTTCTTGGCTCCGTCGACGTCGGCGACTGCATTGTCCTCGGGGGGGATTTTAACTGCACCCTCGAGGCGAGGGACCGCTCCGGTGTCCCGCAGTGCATGACGGCGATGGAGAAGTTGAGGGACCTGGTCGGGTCCTTCGACTTGGTGGACGTCTGGCGAAATCTCCCTCCCGACTCCAGCGCCTTTACTTGGGTGAGGCCTGGAGTAGGATGGTCCAGAGTCGACCGCCTTTACGTGTCTCGGGCGTACGTTTCCTGCGTCCCAGCGGCCTCCATGCGGCCGGTGCTGTGTTTGGACCACCACCTGGTGTGGGCGGAGCTCGCTTCGCTCCACGCGAGGACGGGGTCCACGTACTGGCATTTTAACAACCAGCTGCTGGAGGACGTGCGGTTCCAGGACTCGTTCCGTCGTTTCTGGGCCGACTGGAGAAGGAAGCAGGGGGACTTCCCCTCCTTGAGGCTACGGTGGGACATGGGCAAGGCTCATGTCCGTGTCTTCTGTCAAGAGTACGCGAGGGGGGCGACCAAGAGGCGGGCGGCCAGGGTCGGGCGCCTAGAAAAAGAGGTGCTGGACCTGGAGGCCCGTCTCGGTCAAGTCGTCGTGGACCCAGCCCTGCGGACGGTGTACGAAGCGAAGAAGGCCGCGCTGAACGACCTGCAGCTCGTCGGGTCCCGAGGCGCGTTTGTGAGGTCGCGGATCCGGTTCCTGCGGGATCTGGACCGCGGCTCCCCCTTCTACTCGCTGGAAAAAAGACACGGTGTCCGTAAGCAGCTCTTGACGCTGCTGGCCGACGACGGCTCTCTCGTCTCGTATCCGGAGGGCGTCAACAACAGGGCCCGTAATATTACGGGGCCCTATTGTCTCCGGAGCCGTCCAGCGAGGAAGCGCGTAGAGTTTTGTGGGAGGACCTGCCGAAGGTCAGCCCGGATGGCGCCGAAAATCTGGAAGCTCCGCTAAGCCTGGCGGAGCTGACCGGTGCCCTCGACTGGCTCTCGAGGGGAAAATCCCCGGGGCTGGACAGGCTGACCGTGGAGCTCCACAGGGCGTTCTGGGACGTCCTGGGGGGCGACTACACGCGAGTCCTGGGGGAAAGTCTGGCGACCGGGGAGATGCCCCCCTCTTGGCGCAGGGCAGTCATCGTCCTGCTGCCTAAGAAGGGCGATCTCCGCCTCCTTAAGAACTGGCGCCCGGTCTCCCTCCTCAGCACGGACTATAAAATCTTCGCCAGGGCGATGTCTGCTCACCTTGGTGCCGTGCTGGACCACATGATCCACCCCGACCAGTCCTCCACGGTCCCGGGCCGGACAATCCACGACAACATTCATCTGGTCCGGGATCTCATCCATCATTCCCAGGAGGTTGGTCTGTTGGTCGCCTTCCTATCTCTCGACCAAGAGAAGGCGTTCGACAGGGTGGATCACGACTATCTGCTCGGAACTCTGCGCGCTTTCGGGTTCGGGACGCATTTCGTCGCCCGGATCCGACTTTTGTACGCCGCCGCGGAGTGTCTGATTAAGGTTAACGGGTCCTTGACGGCGCCCCTTCGCTTTGGGAGAGGGGTGCGCCAGGGATGCCCCATGTCCGGCCAGTTATATGCTGTTTGCGTGGAGCCTTTCCTGCGCCTCTTGCGGACGAGGTTGACGGGACTGGCTCTGCAAGGGCCGGGCGTGGAGGTCGTCCTCTCGGCTTACGCCGATGACGTGCTCCTCGCGGTAGAGGATCCCGCTGACCTGCGGAGGATGCATGAGTGCCAGGAGATTTACTCGGCCGCGTCCTCCGCCAGGATCAACTGGGAGAAATGTTCCGGACTCCTGGTGGGTCAGTGCGGGTGGACTCCCTGCCGGAGGAGCTCAGGCCTTTTGCCTGGAGCACGACCCATCTCCTCTATCTGGGAGTCTACCTTAGCCCCGACGAGGGAGCCTGGCCGGTTAACTGGCAGGAGCTGGAGGCCAAGGTCGCCGCTCGCCTAGGGCGCTGGACAGGACTGCTCCGAGTGCTGTCCTACAGGGGTCGAGCGCTAGTCATAAACCAGCTGGTGGCCGCAATGTTGTGGTACCGGCTGGTCACTTTGACCCCTCCCCCTGCGTTTGTCGCCAAGATACAGAAGAAGCTGGTGGACTTCTTCTGGAACAACAGGAAGCACTGGGTCTCTGCTGCGGTCTTGAGTCTCCCGCTTGAGGAGGGCGGTCAGTCGTTGGTGTGCGTCAGCGCCCAGCTCGCGACTTTCCGTCTTCAGACCCTGCAGAGATACCTTTACGTCGAGCCCCCTCCTAGGTGGTGCACTCTGGCGAGGTATTTCTTCCGCCAGCAGCTCGACCTCAATTATGACACGCAGCTCCTGTTTGTGAACTTGGGGGGTGCCAGGACCGCCCTCCGGGAGCTGCCTGTCTTTTACAGGGAACTCATCAGGGTCTGGAACAAAGTCTCCACCAAGCGCAGCTCTCCGCCGGCTGGAGTGGCGGCCGTCCTGCAGGAGCCGCTGCTCGGGAATCCGTACCTCCACGGCCGAGGCTTTATGTGGCGGTCGGAAGAGAGGGCTGTGGCTGGTGAGGTGACCAGGGTCAGGGACCTGCTCGATGGCGGAGGAGCGGGCTGGATGGCGCCAGACACGCTGGCGCGGCGCCTAAATTCTGCCAACGTCCGCCACGCGGCCGATGCCATCGAGTCGCTAAAAACAGCTCTGGGCCCTGACTCCGTTAGGTGTATCGAGGAGGCTCAAGCACGTGGGGAGATCCCGTCCGAACTGACCCCTGTCCGGACGGAATTCCTCATCGGCGCCAAACCCCGGAACCTCCCTCGGGGGCCGGCGCCTCACAACTTGAGCCGCCTCGGGGAAATCCCCTCCGTGCCTTTCAGTTCCGCGCGGAGGGGTTTCCTGTACGGGCTGCTCCTGCACACCCTCAACTTTGCCATCCTCGCTGGCCGTCCGGACACGCCATGGCGTACCATCTTGCCGTCCGGAGGAGGCGGGGGTCCCCGATGGAGGGCACTCTACACAGGGGTCCTCCCACTATTCATCGGGGACTTGGCCTGGAGGGTGGTGCACGGAGCAGTGCCGTGCAATAAATTTTTAAGCCGGTTCACGGACTCCCAGGCCGCCTGCAATTTCTGCGGTCTGGAGGAGTCCGTGTTCCATGTTTTTATTGAATGCACAAGGTTGCAGCCCCTGTTCCACTATTTGAAGGGGCTGCTCCTGAAATTCTGGCTGCACTTCAGTCCCACTCTCCTGATCTTTGGGCACCCTGTGCGGAGGGGAGCGGGTAGGTCTGAAGGCCTCCTCGTAGGACTGCTCCTGGGCACGGCCAAGGGTGCCATCAGCCGGTCCAGGCAGCGGGCGGTCGAGGGGGTCGTTCAACCTGACTGCCTGCCTCTCTTCCGCTCTTACATCCGGTCCAGGGTGTCCTTGGAGATGGAGCACGCGGTGTCCACCGGTGCGCTCGCGGCCTTCCGCGAGAGGTGGGCACCGGAGGGACTGGAGTGCATCATCACGCCCGGCAACCAAATTTTAATTTGATTTTACGTTTTAAAGTTTAATTTGTTTTAATTGCCGGTGCTTTTAGTGTCCCCCTCTCCTTTTATAGGGGGCACTGGAAAAAAGGAAAAATTTGATTTTAGTGCCCAAAAAAAAAAACCAAAAAAAAAACAAAAAAGGGCCTTGTAAATGTCTTGTGTGTGTCATCCAGGTCGGGTGGCACGGATACATGTTTTATGTTTTGCAGGTTAACTCAAAAGAGTTTCATGCATAAGGAACCAATCGTGGAGCAGTAGAGGCGTGGCCTGCTCAGTTGGAGCTGTGAGCAGTGAGGAGAGCAGCTAGCAACTTGAGCTCCTGCCTGGAGAGCCCTGAGACCAGCCCAGGAAGAGAAGGAAGAAAGGGGCTTCAACACCCACTTTTACCCAGAGGGAGAGGAGGAGAACAGAAACATTTCATGCACAAGGGCCCCCAGGTCCCTCTGCACCTCAGCATGTTGTAATTTCTCCTCATTCAAATAATATCCCTTTTACTATTTTTTTTCCCAAGGTGGATGACCTCACACTTTCCGACATTGTATTCCATCTGCCAAACCTTAGCCCATTCGTTTAACCTATCTAAATCTCTTTGCAGCCTCTCTGTGTGCTCTACACAACCCGCTTTCCCATGAATCTTTGTGTCATCTGCAATTTTTGTTACACTACACTCTGTCCCCTCTTCCAGGTCATCTATGTATTTTGTGAACAATTATGCTCCCAGCACCAATCCCTGTGGCACACCACTAACCACCGATTTCCAACCCGAAAAGGACCCATTTATCCCGACGCTCTGCTTTCTGTTCGCCAGCCAATTCTCTATCCATGCTAATACATTTCCTCTGACTCCACGTATCTCTATCTTCTGCAGTAACCTTTTGTGTGGCACCTTATCGAATGCCTTTTGGAAATCTAAATACACCACATCCATCGGTACACCTCGATCCACCATGCTCGTTATATCCTCAAAGAATTCCAGTAAATTAGTTAAACATGATTTCCCCTTCATGAATCCATGCTGCGTCTGCTTGATTGCACTATTCCTATCTAGATGTCCCGCTATTTCTTCCTTCATGATAGTTTCAAGCATTTTCCCCACGACAGATGTTAAACTAACTGGCCTATAGTTACCTGCCTTTTGTCTGCCCCTTTTTTTAAACAGAGGCGTTACATTAGCTGCTTTCCAATCCGCTGGTACCTGCCCAGAATCCAGAGAATCTTGGTAGATTATAACGAATGCATCTGCTATAACTTCTGCCATCTCTTTTAATACCCTGGGATGCATTTCATCAGGACCAAGGGATTTGTCTACCTTGCGTCCCATTAGCCTGTCCAGCAGTACCCCCTAGTGATAGTGGGGTACAGCACGGGTTAGGCAGGAAGATTCAAGCTGGGCATTCCAGAACTTGGGGCCTGGGCAACAGAAGGCACAGCCAACAAAGCCACCAGTGGTTGAACAATTATAATTAGGGATGCTCAGGAAGGCAGATATCTTTTTGGCCGGTGTGTGGGGAGTGGGGGGAGCAGATGTGGGGCTGGAGGAGTTTACAGAGCTCGGGAGGGGCGAGACCACGGAGGGATTTGAAAATAAGTATTAGAATTTTGAACTCAAGGCGTTGCTTAATAAAAGCCAGTGTAGGTCAGCGAGCAGAGGGGTGATAGGTGAGCAGGACTTGGTGTGAGTTAGGACACGGGCAGCCGAGTTTTGGATCAACTCTAGTTTATGTAGGGTAGAATGTGGGAGGAGTGCGTTGGAATTGTCAAGACCAGAAGTAACAAAGGCATGGATGAGAGCTTCAGCAGTGGATGAGCTGAGGCAAGAGCAGAGACGGGCGATGTTACAGAGGTGGAAATAGGCAATCTTAGTTATGCTGTGGATATGTGGTCAAAAACTTATTTTAGGGTTAAGTATGGCACCAAGGATGTGAACAGACTGGTTCAGCGTCAGCCAGAAGTTGGGGATAGGGATGGAATCAGTGACTAGGGAACGGAGTTTGTGGCAATAACAATTACAAATATCACGGTATTTCACAGGCTATCACGTGTAAAATGTGTGGATGAGTTTGTTAAATTCAATCGGTTCCAAAACCGGGTTAACTGATACAGAAAGTAACGGATTTCGAATCTTACATAGAAACATAGAAAACATAGAAAATAGGTGCAGGAGTAGGCCATTCGGCCCTTCGAGCCTGCACCGCCATTCAATGCGTTCATGGCTGAACATGCAACTTCAGTACCCCATTCCTGCTTTCTCGCCATACCCCTTGATCCCCCTAGTAGTAAGGACTACATCTAACTCATATTTGAATATATTTAGTGAATTGGCCTCAACACCTTTCTGTGGTAGATAATTCCACAGGTTCACATCTCTCTGGGTGAAGAAGTTTCTCCTCATCTCGGTCCTAAATGGCTTACATCTTATCCTTAGACTGCGACCCCTGGTTCTGGACTTCCCTAACATTGAGAACATTTTTCCTGCATCTAACCTGTCTAAACCCGTCAGAATTTTAAACGGTTCTATGAGATCCCCTCTCATTCTTCTGAAGTTCAGTGAATACAAGCCCAGTTGATCCTGTCTTTCTTGATATGTCAGTCCCGCCATCCCAGGAATCAGTATGGTGAACCTTTGCTGCACTCGCTCAATAGCAAGAATGTCCTTCCTCAGGTTAGGTGACCAAAACTGTACACAATAGTCCCGGTGTATTGGAGTATTGGGTACAGTTTTGGTGCACTGTTTTGGTACACCTCCCTGCCCCTGTACTCAAATCCCCCCGCTATGAAGGCCAACATGCCATTTGCTTTCTTAACCGCCTGCTGTACCTGCATGCCAACCTTCAATGACTGATGTAGGATGACACCCAAGTCTTGTTGCACCTCCCCTTTTCCTAATCTGTCACCATTCAGATAATAGTCTGTCTCTCTGTTTTCACCACCAAAATGGATAACCTCACATTTATCCACATTATATTTCATCTGCCATGCATTTGCCCACTCACCTAACCTATCCAAGTCACTCTGCAGCCTCATCGCATCCTCCTCGCATCTCACACTGTCACCCAACTTAGTGTCATCCGCAAATTTGGAGATACTGCATTTAATCCCCTCGTCTAAATCATTAATGTACAATGTACACAGCTGGGGTCCCAGCACAGAACCTTGCGGTACCCCACTAGTTACTGCCTGCCATTCTGAAAAGTACCCATTTACTCCTACTCTTTGCTTCCTGTCTGCCAACCAGTTCTCAATCCACGTCAGCACACTTCCCAAATCCCATGTGCTTTAACTTTGCACATTAATCTCTTGTGTGGGACCTTGTCGAAAGCCTTCTGAAAGTCCAAATACACCACATCAACTGGTTCTCCCTTGTCCATTCTACTGGAAACATCCTCAAAAAATTCCAGAAGATTTGTCAAGCATGATTTCCCTTTCACAAATCCATACTGACTTGGACCTATCATGTCACCTCTTTCCAAATGCGCAGTTATGACATCCTTAATAATTGATTCCATCATTTTACCCACTACCGATGTCAGGCTGACAGATCTATAATTCCCTGTTTTCTCTCTCCCTCCTTTTTTAAAAAGTGGGGTTATATTGCCTACCCTCCACTCCATAGGAACTGATCCAGAATCTATGGAATATTGGAAAATGACTGTCAATGCATCCGCTATTTCCAAGGCCACCTCCTTAAGTACTCCGGGATGCAGACCATCAGGCCCTGGGGATTTATCAGCCTTCAATCCCATCAATTTCCCCAACACAATTTCCCGACTAATAAGGATTTCCCTCAGTCCATCCTTCTTACTAGACCCTCTGACCCCTTTTATATCCGGAAGGTTGTCTGTGTCCTCCTTAGTGAATACCGAACCAAAGTGCTTGTTCAATTGGTCTGCTATTTCTTTGTTCCCCGTTATGACTTCCCCTGATTCTGACTGCAGGGGACCTACGTTTGTCTTTACTAACCTTTTTCTCTTTACATATCTATAGAAGCTTTTGCAGTCTGTCTAAATGTTCCCTGCAAGCTTCCTCTCGTACTCTATTTTCCCTGCCCTAATCAAACCCTTTGTCCTCCTCTGCTGAGTTCTAAATTTCTCCCAGTTCCCGGTTCGTTGCTATTTCTGGCCAATTTGTATGCCACTTCCTTACTTTAATACTATCCCTGATTTCCCTTGATAGCCACGGTTGAGCCACCTTCCCTTTTTTATTTTTACGCCAGACAGGGATGTACAATTGTTGTAGTTCATCCATGCAGTCTCTAAATGTCTGCCATTGCCCATCCACTGTCAACTCCTTAAGTATCATTCGCCAATCTATCCTAGCCTATTCACGCCTCATACCTTCAAAGTTACCCTTCTTTAAGTTCTGGACCATGGTCTCTGAATTAACTGTTTCATTCTCTATCCGAAAGTAGAATTCCACCATATTATGGTCACTCTTCCCAAAGGGGCCTCGCACAACGAGATTGATAATTAATCCTCTCTCATTACACAACACCCAGTCTAAGATGGCCTCCCCCCTAGTTGGTTCCTCGACATATTGGTCTAGAAAACCATCCCCAATGCATTCCAGGAAATCCTCCTCCACCGTATTGCTTCCAGTTTGGTTAGCCCAATCTATATGCATATTAAAGTCACCCATGATAACTGCTGCACCCTTATTGCATGCACCCCTAATTTCCTGTTTGATGCCCTCCCCAACATCACTACTACTGTTTGGAGGTCTCTACGCAACTCCCACCAGCATTTTCTGCCCTTTGGAATTGGGAACAGCATCAAACAAGAAATAAGGGATGTGTGCAATAAAGGTACAGCAGTTATCATTGGCGACTTTAATCTACATATTGATTGGGTAAACCAAATTGGTAGCAATGCGGTGGAAGAGGATTTCCTGGAGTGTATTAGGGATGGTTTTCGAGACCAATATGTCGAGGAACCAACTAGAGATCAGGCAATCCTAGACTGGGTGATGTGTAATGAGAAGGGACTAATTAGCAATCTTGTTGTGCGAGGTCCCTTGGGGAAGAGTGACCATAATATGGTAGAATTCTTTAATAAGATGGAGAGTGACACAGTTAATTCGAAAAACTAGGGTCCTGAACTTAAGGAAAGGTAACTCCGATGGTATGAGGCGTGAATTGGCTAAAATAGACTGGCAAAGGATACTTAAAGGGTTGACGGTGGATAAGCAATGGCAAACATTTAACGATCACATGGATGGACTTCAACAATTGTACATCCCTGTCTGGAGTAAAAATAAAACGGGGAAGGTTGCTCAACCATGAGAGAAATTAAGGATAGTGTTAAAGCCAAGGAAGAGGCATACAAATTGGCTAGAAAAAGCAACAAACATGAGGACTGGGAGAAATTTAGAATTCAACAGAGGAGGACTAAGGGTTTTATTAAGAGGGGAAATATAGAGTACAAGAGGAAGCTTGCAGGGAACATAAAACGAACATAAAAGCTTCTATAATATGTGAAGAGAAAAAGATTAGTGAAGACAAACGTAGGTCCCTTGCAGTCGGATTCAGGTGAATTTATAATGGGGAACAAAGAAATTGCAGACCAATTGAACCAATACTTCGGTCTGTCTTCCCGAAGGAAGACACAAATAACCTTCCGAATGTACTAGGGGACAGTGGGTCTAATGAGAAGGAGGAACTGAAGGATATCCTTATTAGGCAGGAAATTGTGTTCGGGAAATTGATGGGATTGAAGGCCGATAAATCCCCGAGGCCTGATAGTCTGCATTCCAGAGTACTTAACGAAGTGGCCCAAGAAATAGTGGATGCATTAGTGATCATTTTACAAAGGTCTATCGACTCTGGATCAGTTCCTATGGACTGGATGGTAGCTAATGTAACACTACTTTTTAAGAAAGGAGGCAGAGAGAAAATGGATAATTATAGACCAGTTAGCCTGGCATCAGACGTGGGGAAAATGTTAGAACTAATTATTAAGGATGAAATAGCAACGCATTTGGAAAGCAGTGACAGGATCGGACCAAGTCAGCATGAATTTATGAAAGGGAAATCATGCTTGACGAATCTTCTGGAATTTTTTGAGGATGTAACTAGCAGAGTGGACAAGGGAGAACCAGTGGATGTGGTGTATTTGGACTTTCAAAAGGCTTTTGACAAGATCCCGCACGAGAGATTGGTGTGTAAAATCAAAGCGGATGGTATTGGGGCTAATGTACTGATGTGGATAGAGAATTGGTTGGTAGACAGGGAGCAGAGAGTCGGGATACACGGGTCATTTTCAGAATGGCAGGCGGCAGTGACCAGTGGAGTGCCGCAGGGCTCAGTGCTGGGACCCCAGCTCTTTACAATATACATTAACGATTTAGATGAAGGAATTGAGTGTAATATCTCCAAGTTTGCGGATGACACTAAACTTGGTGGCGGTGTAAGCTGTGAGGAGGACGCTGAGAGGCTGCAGTATGACTTGGACAGGTTAGGTGAGTGCGCAACTGCATGATTGATGCAGTATAATATGGATAAATGTGAGGTTATCCATTTGGGGGCAAAAACACGAAGGCAGTATATTATCTGAATTTTGATAGATTAGGAAAAGGGGAGGTGCAACGAACCCTGGGTGTCATGGTTCATCAGTCACTGAAAGTGAGCATGCAGGTACAACAGGCGGTGAAGAAGACAAATGGCATGGTGGCCTTCATAGCTAGGGGATTTGAGTATAGGAGCAGGGAGGTCTTACTGCAGTCTGTACAGGGCCTTAGTGAGGCCTCACCTGGAATATTGTGTTGAGTTTTGGTCTCCTAATCTGAGGAAGGACATTCTTGCTATTGAGCGAGTGCAGCGAAGGTCACCAGATTGATTCCGGGGATGGCTGAACTGTCCTTCCTCAGGTTAGGTGACCAAAACTGTACACAATACTCCAGGTGTGGCCTCACCAAGGCCCTGTACAACTGTCGTAACACATCCCTGCCCCTGTACTCAAATCCCCTCGCTATGAAGGCGAACATGCCATTTGCTTTCTTAACCGCCTGCTGTACCTACATGCCAACCTTCAATGACTGAAGTACCATGACACCCATGTCTCGTTACACCTCCCCTTTTCCTAATCTGTCACCATTCAGATAATAGTCTGTCTCTCTGCTTTTACCACCAAAGTGGATAACCTCACATTTATCCACATTATACTTCATCTGCCATGCATTTGCCCACTCCCCTAAGTCACTCTGCAGCCTCATAACATCCTCCTCGCAGCTCACACTGCTACCCAACTTAGTGTCATCCGCAAATTTGGAGATATTACATTTAGATGCGGAAAGAATGTTCCCGATGTTGGGGAAGTCCAGAGCCAGGGAACATAGTCTTAGGATAAGGGGTAGGCCATTTAGGACTGAGATGAGAAGAAACTTCTTCACTCAGAGAGTTGTTAATCTATGGAATTCCCTGCCGCAGAGAGTTGTTGATGCCAGTCACTGGATATATTCAAGATGGAGTTAGATATCGCCCTTATGGCTGAAGGGGAGCAAGGGGTATGTAAAGAAAGCAGGAAAGGGGTACTGAGGGAATGATCAGCCATTATCTTATTGAATGGCGGTGCAAGCTCGAAGGGCCGAATGGCCTACTCCTGCACCTAGTTTCTATGCTTCTATGTTTCTATCAGCATCTGCCCTGTCAATCCCCGTCAGAATCTTGTATGTTTCCAGTAGACCACCTTTGATTCTTCTAAGCTCCAGAGAGTATAGGCCCCTTCTACACAATCTCTCATCATAAGACAGCCCTCTCCTGCCATTAATTAATCTCGTAAACCTCCTTTGCATCGCCTCGAAGGCAAGTATATCCTTCTTTACATGAGGAGAACAAGACCGTGCACAGTACTCCAGCTCTGGTCTCCGCAAGGCCCTGTACAATTCTCTGAAAGGTAGAAGGAGATTTGATTGAGATTGTTAGGATTTCAAAAGGATAGATATAGGGCAGATAGAGAGAAACCTTTTCAGTTGGTGGGGGAGTTGAGAACATGGGTGCCGAGCCTTAAAATCAGAGCTCGTTCATTGAGGCAAGAAGTTCTGAAGCACGGTATCAAGCCAAGCGTAGTAGAAGTGTGTAACTCTCTCACAAAACGCTGTACATGCTTGCTCAATCAATTATTTTAAATCTTAGATGGACAGATTCGTGCTACCAAGGAATCAAGGTATATGGAGACAAGGAGGGTGGAGGGATATAGATCAGCCATGATCCCATTGAAAGGCAGAAGAGGCTCGAGGGGCTAAACAGCTTCCTCCTGTTCTTATGTTCCTATGTAATGGATGCGTGTTTGGTGTAACACTAACCAGGAGGGGTGTGTAATGTTGCAGCACGGAAATGGAATCTGGTTTAAGAATAACATGGGGAAGTGGTAACAACCGTGCATTCCAGATCATAACAAATCGCTGCGTAAAAATAAGAAGTCTTCAGATAAAATGATAGGGAGCAAACTATCATCTCCCGGCTTCAGAGAGCAGAGTGAGCTCAGGGATTGATCTACAAACACCACCAGTCATGGGCGGGAATGGAGAACCTGAACACAAACAACAGGCACATTTGCAAATGTCACCGCAATCTGAGGCTCTGCACCGACTCTGTGGCCATATATAGGCCGCCTTGTAAATGTTTCCACCAGATTGCGGCCCTGGGTTTATTTTCTACTCAGAAGCGTGTTGTGCGGTTTGGAGCCGGCAGCAGAGAAACAGGAAGTTGTGTTGCCTGACAGAGAAATAGCGTTAGTTTGATGTTATCACCATAAACAGGCTTCCTGTCTGTGAGGCCTCACCATATTCAAATCCCCTAGCTATGAAGGCCAACATGCCATTTGCCTTCTTCACCGCCTGCTGTACCTGCATGCCAGCTTTCAATGGCTGATGTACCATGGCACCCAGGACTCGTTGTACCGCCCCTTTTCCTAATCTGCCACCATTCAGATAATATTCTGCCTTCGTGTTTTTGCCACCAAAGTGGATAACCTCACATTTATCCAAATTATACTGCATCTGCCATGCATTTGCCCACTCACCTAACCTATCCAAGTCACCCTGCAGCCTCTTAGCAACCTCCTCGCAGCTCACACCGCCACCCAGCTTAGTGTCATCTGCAAACTTGGAGATATTACTCTCAATTCCTTCACCTAAATCATTGACGAATATTGTAAATAGTTGGGGTCCCAGCACTGAGCCCTGCGGCACCCCACTAGTCACCGCCTGCCATTCTGAAAATGACCTGTTTATCCCGACTCTCTGCTTCCTGTCTGCCAACCAGTTCTCGAACCACGACAATACATTACCTTCCAAAGCCATGTGCTTTAATTTTGCACATCAATCTCTTGTGTGGGACCTTGTCAAAAGCCTTTTGAAAGTACAAATTCACCACATCCACTAGTTCTCCCCTGTCCACTCTACTAGTTACATCATCAAAAAATTCTAGAAGATTTGTCAAGCATGATGTCAGGCTAACCAGTCAATAATTCCCCGTTTTCTCTCTCCCTCCTTTCTTAAAATGTGGTGTTAAATAGCTAACCTTCCATCCATAGGAACCGATCCAGCGTCTATAGACTACTGGAAAATGATCACCAATGTATCCACTATTTCTAGGACCACTTCCTTAAGTACTCTGGGATGCAGACTATCAGGCCCTGGGGATTTATCGGCTTTCAATCCCATCAAATTCCCTAACACAATTTCCTGACGAATAAGGATTTCCTTCAGTTCCTCCTTCTCCCTATACCGTCTGTCCCCTAGTATTTCTGGAAGGTTATTTGTATCTTCCTTCGTGAAGACAGAACCAAAGTATTTGATCAACTGCCATTTCTTTGTTCCCCATTAAAAATTCACCTGATTCTGACTGCAAGGGTCCTACATTTGTCTACACTACTCTTTTTCTCTTCACATATCTATAGTGGGGTGTCGCAGGGACCCAACTATTTACAATCTATTTTAACGACTTGAAAAAAGGGACTGCGTGTAACATAGCAAAGATTTCTGATGATACAAAGATAGGAGGAAAATCAATTTATCAAGAGGAGAAAAAAATCTGCACAAGGAGAGAGACAGGCGAAGTGAGTGGGCAACAATTTGGCAAATGGAGTACCCCATGCGAGGTCATGCAGTTTGGCAGAAAAAAATCAAAGAGCAAGTTATTAATTAAATGGAGAAAGATTGCAAAGTACCGTAGTACAGCGGGACCTGGGATACTTGTGCATGAAACTGAAAAGAATAGTATGCTGGTACAGCAAGTGATCAGGAAGGCAAATGGAATATTGGCCTTTATTACAAAGGGGATGGAATATAAAAGCAGGGAAGTCTTGCTACAGCTATTTGGGTATTGTTGAGGCCAAACCTGGAATACTGCGTGCAGTTTTGGTTTCCATATTTACGAAAGGATATACTTGCTTTGGAGGCAGTTCAGAGAAGGCTCACGAGGTTGATTCCGGAGATGAGGGAGTTGACTTATGAGGAAAGATTGAGTAGGTTGGGCCTCTACTCATTGGAGTTCAGAAGAATGAGAGGTGATCTTATCGAAATGTATAAGATGATGAGGGGGCTTGACAAGGTGGATGCAGAGAAGATGTTTCCACTTGTGGGGGAGACTAGAACTAGAGAGCATGATCTTAGAATAAGAGGCCGCCCATTTAAAACTGAGCTGAAGAGAAATTTCTTCTCTCAGAGGGTTGCAAATCTATGGAATTCGCTCCCTCGGAGAGCTGTGGTAGCTGGGATATTGAATAAATTTAACACAGAAATAGACAGTTTCTTAAACGATAAGTGGTTATGGGGAGCGGGCAGAGAAGTGGAGCTGAGTCCATGATCAGATCAGCCATGATCTTATTGAATGATGGAGCAGGCTCGAGGGGTTGTATATTCGTACACATGGAAATGCATCAGGTGATCATAATTCCAAATAAATCCAATCCATCAATAAGAAGGAAAGAAAGTGTTTCATTTATATAGCGCTCATCACTACTTCAGACTCCAACAGCGCTTTTCAGACAATGAATTTTCGAGAACTGTGGCCATCGTAGCCAAATAGAGCACAGCAAGATCCCTGACCCAGCAATATTGTAAATTCGCAGACCAGGACAACGTGAAGAACTCACTGGCTCTTCAAAATCATCCTTTGGCATCTATAGCATGCAAGTAAGGGCAGATAAGACCTCAATTTAAAATTTCAATCGAAAGGCGATAGCTCTGACAGTATATGACTCATTCCATATTGCATGAAGAGAGAGTCCAGTGCATTAATAAATGAGACCAGGCCTAGCGTAATATAAACAGAGATGGTGTCTAGTGGAATACAAACAGAGACAAGGTCTAGTGTAATATAAACAGAGACAAGAACTATAAAAAGAGACAGGGTATAGTGTAATACAAAGAGAGCCAGCGTCTAGTGTGATATAAAAAGATACAGGTCCTAGTGTAATATAAACAGGGACAGGGTCTAGTGTAATATAAAAAGAAGACAGGGTCTAATGTAATATAAACAGAGACAGGGTCTAGTGTAATCTAAACAGAGACAATAACTATAAACAGAGACAGGGTATAGTGTAATACAAAGAGAGACAGCGTCTAGTGTAATATAAAAAGAGATAGGGCCTAGTGTAATATAATCAGAGGCAGAGTCTAGTGTAATATAAACAGAGACAGGGTCTCGTGTAATATAAACAGAGATAGGGTCTAGTGCAATATAAACAGAGACAGGGTCTAGTGTAATATAAACAGAGACAGCGTGTAGTATAATATAGACAGAGACAGGGTCTGGTGTAATATAAACAGAGACAGGGTGTAGTATAATATAAACAGAGACAGGGTCTGGTGTAATATAAACAGAAACAGGGTCTAGTGTAATATAAACAGAGACAGGGTCTAGTGCAGCATTATCAGAGACAAAGTCCAGTGCAACGTGAAAAGAGACATGGACTAGTGCAGTAATAAATGAGGCACTGTCTAGTGTATTATAGACTGTCTCGGAGCCAGTGGATTAATAATCGAGACAGTATCTAATCTAATATAAACAGAGAGAGGGTCCAGTGTAATGTAACCATAGACAGGGTCTAGCATAATATAACCATAGACAGGGTATAGTGTAATATAAAAAGAGACAGGGACTTGTGTAATTTGAACTGAGACAGGGTCGCTTCTTAAACTTTTCTTTTCCAAGGAGAAGTTTTCTTACATTTGCTCATATTTGTAGTCCCTCATCCCTGGTAACAACCTGTTAACCCTAATTTGTACCCTTTCTAATGCCCTTACATCGTTATGGAAATTTGGTGCCCAGAATTGTCTATAATACTCCAGCTGAGACCTAAAGTCTAATATAAAGAAAGTTAAGGTGCAATGCAGTAATAACTGAGCCAGGGTCTAGAGTAATGTAAACAGAGCCAGGGCCTAGTGAAATATAAGCAGAGACAGTGCTTAGCGCAATATAAACAGAGACAGGGTCCAGTGTAAATCAAACAGAGACAGGGTCTAGGGTAATATAAACAGAGATAGGGTCTAGTGTAATATAAACAGAGACATGGTCTAGTGTAATATAAACAGAGACAGGGTCTAGTGTAATATAAACAGAGGCAGGGTCCAGTGTAATATTAAGAGATACAGGGACTATTGGAATAATAAAGAAGCAGGTTACAGTATAATATAAACAGCGACAGGATCTAGTGTAATATATAGGGTCCAATTTAGTATAAAAAGAAAAAGGGCCTGGTGGACTATGAACAGAGATAGGGTCTAGTGTAGAATAAACAGAGACAGAGCCTAGTGTAATATAAACATATACAGGGTCTAATATAACATAATCATCATCATCATCATAGGCAGTCCCTTGAAACAACGATGACATGCTTCCACGCCAAAAAAGGATGAGTTCTCAGGTGTTTCAATGAAGGACCTAATATTCCAGGTCCTGAACTACACCCGGAAGGGTGGAAGATGCCTGTGTGTGGAATTCTATAACGTGCGGTGGTCGTTGCACACCAGCCCACACATGGGCTTGACAGAGCTAGGTCTTGGTCCAGTCGCAAGGGCTATCCAAGACGACTGGAGACCTGCTCTGCTGCACGGACCTAGTGTGCACACATATCGCAGTGTGGGCTGGCTGTGCTGCCAACAGATGATCGAGTGCTGTAATCACTAAGACAGTCCATTAGATAATTTGCCAAAGTTGTTATATCTATGACCTCTGCTTAGTGATTCAATCGCCAGAGGGAACCTATTTTCTATACCTACTCGATCAAAACCTCTCATCATCTTGAAGACCTTTATTAGTTCCCTTCTTAAACGCCACTGTTCCAAGGAGAACACTTGTAATTTTTTTAGCCTCTCCTCATACCTGAAGGACCTAATCCCTGGGAACAATCTGTTAAAGCTCTTCTGTACCCATTCAAATGCCTTTACAGCGCTTCTGAAATGTGCTGCCCATTTTTTTCTTTTAAGTTCTAGCTGAGGCCCAAGGCCTAATATAAATAGTGATACAGTGCAATGCAATAATAACTGAGACAGAGTCTGGGGAATATAAACAGAGCCATGTCTAAGGCAATAATATTTCAGACAGGGCCAAGTGTAATACGATAAATAAATGGTCCAGTGAAGTAATAACAGAGACAGGGTCAAATGTAATATAAACAGAAAAAGTGTCTGGTATAATATAAACAGAGACAGGATCTAGTGTAATCTAACCAGAGACAAGAACTATAAACAGAGACAGGGTATAGTGTAATACAAAGAGAGACAGCGTCTAGTGTAATATAAAAAGAGACAGGGCCTAGTGTAATATAAACAGAGACAGGGTCTAGTGTAATACAAAGAGAGACAGCTTCTAGTGTAATATAAATAGAGACAGGGTCTAGTGTAATACAAAGAGAGACAGAATCTAGTATATTATAAACAGAGCCCGGGTCTAGATCAATATAAACAGACATATGGTCTAGTGTAATATAAAGAGAAACAGTGTCTAGTGTAATATAAATAGAGAGAGGGTCTAGTTTAATATAAACAGAGACAGGATCTAGTGTAATATAAAGAGGGACAGGGTCTGGTGCAATATAAACAGAAACAGGTCGAGTGTAATAAAAACAGAGACAGGGTCTAGTGTAATATAAACAGAAATAGTGCAGTAATACATTTTAAATATCTGGCTTGTGGTTACTCTACCTCCTACCAGTCGAAAAGGCTTCTAACTAATTACTCGATTAAAACTCCTCATAATTTTGAACACCTCTATTAACTCGCCCTTAACCTTCTCGGATCTAAGGAGAGCAATCCCAATTTCCAGCTGCTCGACTGGTGCACCTCATGGACATCCAGATGCGGAGTCGCTGAAACTTTTATATGGAAATCCCATCTTACAACCGTGCCAGAACATTATTCCAGATATTATAAGTGAATTAGCCCGAGGAATGAAACCGACCGTGTAAGACTCAGCTCTGGCCCTGAACTTTAGACACACTGAGACACCATCGGATTGGAAAGCAGCTAATGTAACACCGCTGTTTAAAAAAGGGAGAAGACAAAAGGCAGGTAACTACAGGCCGGTTAGTTTAACATCTGTAGTGGGGAAAATGCTTGAAGCTATCATTAAGGAAGAAATAGCGGGACATCTAGATAGGAATAGTGCAATCAAGCAGACGCAACATGGATTCATGAAGGGGAAATCATGTTTAACTAATTTACTGGAATTCTTTGAGGATATAACGGGCATGGTGGATAGAGGTGTACCGATTGATTTCCAAAAGGCATTCGATAAGGTGCCACACATAAGGTTACTGCAGAAGATAAAGGTACGCAGAGTCAGAGGAAATGTATTAGCATGGATAGAGAATTGGTTGGCTAACAGAAAGCAGACAGTTGGGATAAATGGATCCTTTTCGGGTTGGAAATCGGTGGTTAGTGGTATGCCACAGGGATCGGTGCTGGGACCACAACTGTTTACAATATACATAGATGACCTGGAAGAGGGGACAGCGTGTAATGTAACAAAATTTGCAGATGACACAAAGATTAGTGGGAAAGCGGGTTGTGTAGAGGACACAGAGAGGCTGCAAAGAAAGTTAGACAGATTAAGCGAATGGGCTAAGGTTTGGCAGATGGAATACAATGTCAGAAAATGTGAGGTTATCCACCTTGGGAAAAAAAACAATAAAAGGGAATATTATTTGAATGGGGAGAAATTACAACATGCTGCGGTGCAGAGGGACCTGGGGGACCTTGTGCATGAATCCCAAAAAGTTAGTTTGCAGGTGCAGCAGGTAATCAGGAAGGCGAATGGAATGTTGGCCTTCATCGCGAGAGGGATGGAGTACAAAAGCAGGGAAGTCCTGCTGCAACTGTACAGGGTATTGGTGAGGCCGCACCTGGAGTACTGCGTGCAGTTTTGGTCACCTTACTTAAGGAAGGATATTCTAGCTTTGGAGGGGGTACAGCAACGATTCGCTAGGCTGACTCCGGAGATTAGGGGCTTAACTTATGATGATAGATTGAGTAGACTGGGTCTTTACTCGTTGGAGTTCAGAAGGATGAGGGGTGATCTTGTAGAAACATTTAAAATAATGAAAGGGAGAGACAAGATAGAGGCAGAGATGTTGTTTCCACTGGTCGGGGAGACTAGAACTAGGGGGCACAGCCTCAAAATACGGGGGAGCCAATTTAAAACCGAGTTGAGAAGGAATTTCTTCTCCCAGAGGGTTGTAAATCTGTGGAATTCTCTGCCCAGGGAAGCAGTTGAGGCTAGCTCATTGAATGTATTCAAATCACAGATAGATAGATTTTTAACCAATAAGGAAATTAAGGGTTATGGGGAGCGGGCGGGTAAGTGGAGCTGATTCCACGGCCAGATCAGCCATGATCTTTTTGAATGGTGGAGCAGGCTCGAGGGACTAGATGGCCTACTCCTGTTCCTAATTCTTATGTTCTTATGTAAATGTTAACATCTTAAAGATAGATGATGGATGGATGGACGGATGGACGGACAGGTGGGTGGATGGATGGATTGCAGGCAATACACGATAGAAGAATGTACATATTCTTAGGCAGACTGAAAGGTAATTATTTATACGAAACACAGCTGGCTAGGTACATAGGCAAAATGTCTAGAATAGGAACGCATCTCTGTTTGCATTTCGTGTTGTCAATGTGGAAAAGGTTCACTTTCAACATCAAGTTATGGAAATCTTTTTTTTTGTACTGACAGCTGATCTACTGCAGCTTGGAACTTGGGACCAGTGTCAGTCATAATATGACGCATGAGAGGAGCCAGGGACTGGAGATGGAAATCGCAGTGAGTACTGACACCTGATCTAAATACATTGGCTCACTGTAATTACAGAGTTTAAAGCACTGCGCCATGCAGTCTGAATCAGACAGACCTTCATCTCCTCTGTCTGTTGCTGGATGTGACCCTCGGCCTCGGCGTCGAGTGGACATTATACTAACATTCCTTAAAATCTTATAAGTACATTGAGAGTCACATCAGAAATTATACACAAAAGGAAAACAGGGAGGAGCAACACAGCGATCTATAGATGGATTGATATATAGAGAGATGGACAATAGATAGAGAAATGGATATATAGATAGATAGATAGATAGATAGATAGATAGATAGATAGATAGATAGATAGATAGATAGATAGATAGATAGATAGATAGCTAGATAGATAGATAGATAGATAGATAGATAGATAGATAGATAGATAGATAGATAGATAGATAGATAGATAGATAGATAGATCTCAGTGCAGAGGGCTGTGGGAATCTGGAAATTACTGCCTGGAAGAGTGGCGTATGCAGAAACCCTCTTCCCTTTTAAGAGATGGTTTTAAGAGCACTGTATTTTGTATGTTTCTATGTTTATACTCTATCCCCCTTGCAATAAAGCACAACATTCTATTTGCCTTCCTGATTACTTGCTGTACCTGCACACTAACTTTTTGTGTTTCATGCACAAGGACCCCCAGGTCCCTCTGCACTGAAGCATTTTGCAATTTTTCTCCATTTGAATTATTATTTGCCTTTCTATTTTTTCTGCCAAAGTTGATAACCTCACATTTTCCTACATTATAATCCATTTGCCAAATTTGTGCTCACTCTGTCTATATCCCTTTGCAGATTTTTTATATCCTCCTCACAATTTACTTTCCCACCCATCTTTGTATCATCAGCAAACTTGACCAAATTACACTCAGTCCATTCATCCAAATCATTAATATAGATTGTAAATAGTTGAGACCCAAGCACCGATCCCTGCGGCACCCCACTAGTTACTGTTTGCCAACCAGAAAATGACCCATTCATCCCGACTCTCTGTTTTCTATTAGTTAGCCAATCGTCAATCCATGCTAATATATTACCCCGAACCCGTGAAATTTTATCTTGTGCAGTAACCTTTTATGTGGCACCTTATTGAATGCATTCTGGAAATCCAGATACACCACATCCACTGGTTCCCCTTATCCACCCTGCTCGTTACATCCTCAAAGATCTCCAGCAAATTTATCAAACATGATTCCTCTTTCATAAAACCATACTGACTCTGCTTGATTGAATTATGTTTTTCCAAATGTCCTGCTACTGCTTCCTTAAGAATGGACTCCAGCATTTTCCCAACGATAGCTGTTAGGCTAACCAGTCTATAGTTTCGTGCTTTGTGTCTGCATCCTTTTTTAAATAGGGACGTTACATTTGCGGTTTTCCAATCTGCTGGGACATCCCTAGAATCCAGGGAATTTTGGTAGATTAAAACCAATGCATCCACTATCTCTGCAGCCACTTCTTTTAGGACCCTGGGATGTAAGCAATCAAGTCTAGGGAATTTTTCCGCCTTTAGTCCCATTATTTTATCCAGTACTACTTCTTTAGTGAGAGTGATTGTATTAAGTTCCACCCTCCCTATAGCCCCTTGATTACCCCCTATTGGGATGTTTTTAGTGACTTCTACCATGAAGACCGATACAACATTGTTGTCCTAAGTCTCTGCCATTTCCCTGTTCCCCATTATTAATTCGCCAGTCTCATCCTCTAGGGGACCAACATTTACTTTAGACAATCTTTTCTTGTTTATGTACCTGTAGAAACTCTTAATATATATTTTTATATTTCGTGCTAGTTTAATTTCATAATCTATCTTCCTTCTGTTTATTCATATTTTAGTCGTTCTATGCTGGCTTTTAAAATTTTCCCAATCCTCTGGCTTCCCAATGTACAGATATCCCCCTGATAGAGAGAGAGTGAGAGACACCAATCAATGTAAAGATATCTTCCTGGTGGAGAGGGACTGAGAGATACTAATCAATGTACAGATATCTCCCTGATGGAGAGGGGCTGAGAGACACCAGTCAGTGTACAGATATCTCCCTGAGGGAAGAGAATTGACAGACACCAGTCAGTGTACAGATATCTCCCAGAAGGAGGAGGACTTATATATAGCAGCCAGTGCACAGATATCTCACTAACGAATAACCAAATTAAAGACACCAGTTAGTTTATAGATATGTCCCTGATGGAGAGAGATTGAGAGACACCAATCAATATACAGTGTACAGATATCTCTCTGATGGAATGGGACTGAGAGACACGAGCCAGTGTACATATATCTCCCTGAGGGAAGGGGATTGAGAGAAACCAATCAGTACACAGATAGCTCACTGACATAGAGAAACGAAAATACACCAGTCATTGTACAGATATATCCCTGATGGAGAGAGACTGACGAACACCAGTCAATGTACAGATATCTCCATTAGGAAGAGGGATGGACTGAGAGACACGAGCCAGTGTACAGATATCTCCCTCAGGAATCAGGGACTGAGAGATGCCAGCCAGTGTACAGGTATTCTTGAGGGAGCGGGGACTGAGAGATACCTTCATGTAGACATGCATTTCCCTGAAGTAGCAGGGACTGAGACACACCAGCCAGTCTATAGACACTTCCCTGAGCGAAAGAGAGTCAGAGACACCAGTCAGGTTACAGTTATATCACCTGAGGGACAGGAGATTGAGAGACATCAGTCAGAGTACAGTGTACACCAATCAAGATACGGATATCTCCATTAGGCAGAGCTACTGAGAGACAACAACTAGTGTCCACATATCTCCTTAACACAGAGGGGAATCAGAGAAACCAGTCAATGTATTGATATCTCCATGAGGGAGAGCGAATGAGAGAAACTGCCAGTATACAGATATCTCCCGAAGGGATAGGGGACTTGTAGAGGCCAACCAAGTACAGATATATTTTGATGGAGTGGGGACTGAGTGACACCAGTCAGTGTACAGATACCCCTCTGAGGTAGCGGGGACTGAAAGGTACCAAATTAAAGTGTTCAGATATTTTCCTGAGGGAGAGAGACTGCGAGACACCAGTCAGTGTACAGATACCTCCATGAGGGAGAGGAGACGGAGAGACACCAGTCAGTGTACAGATACCTCCCTGAGGGACAGGAGACTGAGAGACACCAGTCAGTGTACAGATATCTCCTGAGGGACAGGAGACTGAGAGACACCAGTTAGTGTACCGATAACTCCCTGAGGGAGCGGGCACTGAGAAACAACAGTCGCTGTACAGGTATTTCCCCGAGGGAGGGATATGGACAGACACCAGTCAGTGTATCGATATCACCCTGAGGGACAGGAGACTGCGAGACACCAGTCAGTGTAGAAATATCTCCATGAGGGGCAGGAGACTGAGAGACACCAGTCAGTGTACAGACACCTCCATGAGGGACAGGAGACTGAGAGACACCAGTCAGTGTACAGATACCCCCATGAGGGACAGGAGACTGACAGACACCAGTCAGTGTACAGATATCTCCCGAGGTACAGGAGATTGACAAACACCTGTCAGTCTATCGATACCTCCCTGAGGGACAGGAGACTGACAAACACCAGTCAGTGTACCGATTCCTCCTTGAGGGACAGGAGACTGAGAGACATCAGTCAGTGTACCGATACCTCCCTGAGGGACAGGAGACTGAGAGACATCAGTCAGTGTACAAATAGCTTCGCGAGGATACGGGGACTGAGAGACACCAGTCTGTGTACAGATGTCTTCCTGATGCAGCGGGCACTGTTAGACACCAGTGCTTGCACAGATATCTTCCTGAGGGAGCGGGAACTAATAGACACCAGCCAATGTAAATATTTCTCTTGAGGGGCAGGAGACTGAGACACCAGTAAATGTAAATAGATCTTCCTGCGAGTGGGAGAGCAGCGAGACATCTGTCAATATTCAGATATCTAGTGGAGGGAGAGGATCTGAAGCAGACAGTGTACAGATTTTTACCTGAGGGAGAGAGACTAGGAAATACCAGACTGCATACAAATATCTCTTGATCCATCAGTGGGGACTGAGAGCCACCAGTCAGTGTATGGATATCTGCCTGAAGGAAAGGAGACTGAGAAATGCCCGTCAGTGTACAGATATTTCTTGAATGAATGAGGACTGAAAGACACCAGTCAGTGTACGAATATCTCCCTGAAGGTAAGGGTACTGAGAGATGCCAATCAGTGTACAGATATTTGTTGAGGGAGCGGGGACAGAGATACACCAATCAGCATAAATATATATTCCTGCGAGAGAGGGAGCAGCGCGACATCTGTCAATATAGAGATTAGATCAGGAAGCAGAGGGGCTGTGACACTAGGCAGTGTACAGATATCTCGCTTTCTCACATATAGAACGACATCATTTTCAGTAACTTTAATCATATCCGTCTAATTACTGGATTCAGTTTCCTCCTTGATCTATGAAATTCTAGAACCAGGCATGTCATGGATCTCGCGTATCTACTGGTTTCCAAAGGTTTCAGAGAGGAACTTCACCCAGTCTGAATTAATGTGATAGGATTAATGTGTTGGAGACCCAACTGAGAACTTCAACAAGCAATAAACTTACAGGACAATTTCAACAGTTTGTGGAGAATATAACTTCTCATTTCCCCCATATTTTCATTGGTTGCTCTTTATTATTTGCCATGGCTACTTTTGTGAGCTGGAATGCAACAGTCACCAGATCCTGGTAAGAGATCAACTCATCCAATCAAACTGGGGCCTCGATGGACAACGCATATGATGCAGTGGCCCAGATCAAAATAATCGTCCTTCCCTGTTTCCTTAGCTTAGTTGTTGTATTGGACAGTACCGAAAACTCAATTGCACTGTGGCACATCATACGAATGAGGAAGGTCTCATAAGCAAGTGAGGTCCTCCTGCTGGATTTAATGATAACCAACTTCTTGATTATCGTGGCCTCTATACTTTCCCTTATTCAATTTATGCTAGGAAGTAGATTAGTGGAGTGTCCTCTTGATTCTAATCAACATTTCCGACAAACCATCCTTCATGACCTGCATTGCTATTGACCAATACGTTGCTGTTGTCCATGCATTAGGCCTCATGCCTAGAGAAGGCCCCGATACTACGTTGTTCTATTCAATGCAACTTGGCTGGCAGTGTTAGCCCTGAGCCTGGTGGCCTTTTTCATAACGAGAACTGAAATAACTAATAAGGTTTCATGCAAGTATATCCAATTATCGTGGAACCAATGGCAAATCTTCATGCTATTTTCTGAAGTTATATTATTTGCTATTCCAATCCTGATGTTGTTGATCTGCTGTACCCTAACCACAAAAATAATTATAGTAGTGGAAGCTGGGAAGTAATCTTTGGAGAATGAAGAAGAAAGTGCTGAAGACCATTGGGGTAATTTTGGCTCTTCTCCTTTTCTCCTTTCCCCCTTATTACTTCCCTGAACTGTATTTTGAGATTAAGGATTTGCTAGATCCATCGGATCGATTCTCAGTTTTTTTACAGGGACAATGTTAAATTTTACACCTGGATCCCCACTTCCTTCACTAGCTTCCTCAATCCCTTGCTGTATATTTTCAGGTGCAAAAACTTTGAATGGAGACCGCGCTGCTACACTGTATAACATCCTCACGTCAACAGGGTCTAGGGTAGAGTGAAAGAACTCACAATCTGCTTTTCCACATTAAGTTCGAAGAGAATGTGTTGAAGACAGGTGCATCAGGAGCAACACTGTTTGTGCCAATAGTTGCGGCTCAGCAAACACTATAAATGAAAGCAGATTGAATTTGCCTTAAGTGCAATCACTCCGAATGTAGCATGTGTGTCTATCTAGAACGAATGTTTAAATTTATCTATCAATGCTAATTACTCATGTCCTTGTTATCATTTGTTTACTTATAATTAATCTTTACTATACTGATTTTATTATTGTATATTCCTTATTGTATTATTTAATATGCAATTTTAATTTCTTTTTTTAAAGTTTTTTTCGCCTCTGTCTATCTGCATGCACATTTTGGCTGCTGCTTAGGGTGCGAGCCTTTCATTACGTTTTACACTTCCTTCTCACGCTTTTTCTCTCTTTCCCTCAATGGTCAATATCTAATGTGTTGTAAAATTGTTGTGGAGCCTTGGGATGTTTTACTATGTTAAAGGCGCTATATAAATAAAAGTTATTATTATTATCTGTTCATATATCTTTCTGCCTATCAATACAACTATCCTTTGATCATATGTGTATCTCTATCCAACTATCAGTCACTTTCCTTCTTCTTATCTATGTTTGTTGATGCATCGATCTATCTGTCTATCTCACAATCTTTCTATCATTGCCTACATATTTATGTATCCCCAGACATGTACCTATCTCTCTATCTATCTCTCTATTTATATTTTGCTATCTACTTCTGCCTATCTCTCCATCTATCCGTCTCCATCACTCTTTCTATCTGTCTCTATCTAACATTATGAGCTTGTAATTGCGGTTGGATGCTTCACACAGTCAAAAGCCTCAAGAAACTACTTGATGGTCCAGGAATTTCGAGCACTTGCACTCCTGGGCCTCTACAGGTATGCATGCGAAAAGGCCCATGTATCTCAGTGGTGCACGTGGTTCACAAGTGCTTCTGGGATCATGTGGACCAGCGATACCAATCAAAAGGGAAATCCCCATTATGCTCATGTGGATACCATTTACGTATGGACTCCCTATTAGCATGAATAGTAATCTCCCGAAAACGTAACTGTTCACCAGTTAAATAAAAATAAATTATGATGAAAGTTTATCATTATTCAAAGTTAGTCAAAATGCAATTAAACTAAACATTTAAACAAAATGTTAACTTTCGGAAAACTATATTTAAACGTTTTCAAGGGGTTAAAAATAACCTATAACTATTTTTTTCTTAATTCTATTTAAATAATATTTTTTGTTAATTATTAATTAAAACCTTACACTGTTAAAATAAAGCCCTGTGCCTGCTTTAACCAGGTGTAAGAGTTTCATGGGCATTTGCTGGGCAAATAGCCCACTCTGCTCCAGCGAATGTCCATTTCCCAGGGATGCAGTCGATCTATCAAGCAAAATCTTGACAGATTGCAATTTCCGGATTTCATGCATTTGCATCACATGTGGAAGACTGGAACTTGCGATGCACACCATGTGTGTAGTCACAGGCCCCGGAATATCTGGGTCATTATCTTTATATCTCTGAACCTTTTTGTGTCTCACGGCTGGTGTTATTCCCATATTGTTTTGATGCTCATTATTCCTGGTAAGCAACCACCAACCTGGCATGTTGGACCCCTGGCATAGGAAAGAAGTGAGGTGTGCTAAGGAAAAGTAGAGAATCATGGTATTGATGAAAATATACCTGCATTATCTGAATATTAATGTATCTCAAGACTGGGCCATGGGATGAAAGCTCTGGCATACTCTGGCATACATTTAGAGTTTATTTCTGGAATTAGGTTACTAAAATCAATAGTGTCAAAGGACTCATTTTGGCTTGTTGTGATATGGCTTCGTACAATTGGAGAGATAGGAAGAGTGTGGCAACTGGTCTCAATTCAACTGGGCTAGAAGGGACGGTGAGGATGCTTTACGACTGCCACTCCGAATGAATGTACAGTCATACCTGCCGCAGATGGTTTTCCACTCTTGGAACCTACTCAGAGTGCGCCCTCCTGTATACTACACGACACTGGGTTGGTAGGGACTCTTTTATGGGACTCAGGATGTGTAGGACATGAATAAACTCGCAGTGCAAACTGGAATATATTTTACTGCCTGTTACACGTATTGTCATTGCTTTAGATGATTATTATTCGACGTCACCTGGCGTTTCACATAGAGAACAAAAACCAAGTGACGTGTTCAGCTGGAAGGTGGTTGGATTGCTGGGGGAGAATTAGACCGGGGCGTACAGAAATAATTCACTCCCCATTTTAATATCATACATTCTGCCTTCGTTTCAATGTAATGTTTTGGTTTTCTTTATTATTATTTACAATTAAATAGAAAGATTTGTGGTATTTTGGGGAGCGCGGAAGTGGATTTGGATCCAACATGGGAGATATTTTGATATAGAGGTGGGAAAGTTTGGAGATACAAAACTGAGGCGCTGCAGCGCCATCGCTGGCGGTAGGATGCAATCACAGCATGACACATGTACACAGGTAGTTCCCATTATAAATGTGGAGATAGAAATTAAAATCGTAACCTCTGGTTTCCCCCAAGGGTTTATCGTTGCCACTCCCTATTTCTCATTGACATGTTGGCCCTTGGCGACAACATCCAAAAACACAGCATCAGTTTCGACATATACAATGATGACACCCAGCTCTACCTCACTACTTCTTCCCTCGATCCCTCCATGGTCTCTAATTTGTCAGTATTTTTGTCCGACATCCAGCTCTGGATGAGCAGAGATTTTCTTCAATTAAATATTGGCGGGACAGAAGCCATTGTTTTCAGTCCACGTGACAAACTCCATTCCCTCGCCACTGACTCCATCCCTCTCCCAACATCTATCTGAGGCTGAACCACACTGTTCATAACCTTGGTGTCATAGGTGACCATGAAATGAGTTTGGACCACATATCCACAGCATAACTAAGACCGCCTATTTCCACATCCGTAATGGCAGGGCCATTCTGAGGACATACTGGAGCGCAGGCTGCTCATACACCATCATCAGCCCGGAAAAATCCATGCATCATTTTATTGCGAAATCTCAATGAGGGCAGGTGTGCAGGACTGCACTTCGGTTTGAAAAGAAGACCAGATAACTCAACAGCAATTAGTTAGATGCTGCCTAGAGGGGTTTCAAAACCCTGTGGGTGGCGAGAAGAATCGTTGATTCAATGGAGCAAATCAGTTGCTTATTCTGACAAAGGAATAACTTCCAACCCTTCAGATTGCAACAAATGCTTTACAAACAATGAATGGCTTATCAAAGTGGAGTCACTGCTGTTAACTGGTCAAACGCACCCTCCATTTGCAATAAGCAAGATGCCTTGAACAGTCAATGCGATAGATTTGTTGGTTGCGGGAAGAATGTTCGATTCAGGACACTGGGTAGACCTTCCCCTTGCTCTTCTTCTAATCATGGCTATGGGATATTTCACATCTAGTTGAACAGGCAAACAGGGCCCGAGGTTTAATGTCCTATCCAGACGGGAGGCACTTCCGACAGTGCAACATTCCCTTATTCCTGGCCCAGATTATTGGTTCAAGACTTGAGTGATAATTGAAACCGTGACCTCTTGCTCAGAGTGGAGAATCAATGCAACTAAGAAAAACTGACACCAGGCCACAGAGAAAACATTACCAAGAAAGCAAGGTGGAAATATATTGATGCTGGAGCTTAGAGATGAGCGACTAATTATAGATCAACAAGGTTTTTCGTGTATCCCATGCCGGGTTGGGAGGGAGGGTTTTGAAGATGCTCCCCAGGTATGAGGTAGATATTCAGTCCTTGAATGGTGGGATTTTAGAGGGAGTTGACAATTGCAGTGCTCCCTACCAATTGTACCTGACACCATCCTAAGGAAGGTCATATCGTGTTTCTTCCAATTACTGGACTGGAGTGGTTAGTGGATGAAGAAACTGAGAGTCAGAGACACAATAACACGCGAGTCTGCAAGAGTTACATGCTGAAGGAAATATTATTCAGTTTAATGGGACATCTCGTCACCTCGTCTGTTTTATAACTGTTTCTTTGACGATCGAAAATCAGAGTTTAGTATTTTGAATGAATGGAGTAATTACACCAAACCAATGATGTCTTTATGTTTAATATTAAGCCTTTCAGGTTGATAAAACCAATGTCCTAGGGGGAGTGCTTGCTAGTGCTGTTGGGGAGGCGTTAAACTAATATGGCAGGGGGATGGGTACCTATGCAGGGAGACAGAGGGAAATAAAAGGGAGACTAAGGCAAAAGATAGAAAGGAGAAAAGTAAAAGTGGAGGGAAGAGAAACCCAAGGCAAAAAACAAAAAGGGCCACATTACAACAAAATTCTAAAGGGGCAAAGTATGTTAAAAAGACAAGCCTGAAGGCTCTGTGCCTCACTGCGAGGAGTATTCGGACTAAGGTGGACGAATTAACTGCGCAGATATCAGTTAATGGATATGATGTAATTGACATCAAGGAGACATGTCTCCAGGGTGACCAAGGCTGGGAACTCAACATCCAGGGGTATTCAACATTTAGGAAGGATAGACACAAAGGAAAAAGAGTCGGGGTGGCGTTGCTGGTTAAAGAGGAAATTAATGCAATAGTAAGGAAGGAGATTGGCTTGGATGATGTGGAATCAGTATGGGTGGAGCTACGGAATACCAAAGGGCAGAAAACGCTGGCGGGAGATGCGTACAGGCCACCAGACAGTAGTGGTGAGGTTGGGGACAGCATCAAACAAGAAGTAAGGGATGTGTGCAATAAAGCTACAGCAGTTATCATGGGCGACTTTAATTTACACATAGATTGGGCTAACCAAACTGGTAGCAATGTGGTGGAGGAAGATTTCCTGGAGCATATTAGGGATGGTTTTCTTGACCAATATGTCGAGGAACCAACTAGAGAGCTGGCCCGCCTAGACTGTGTGATGTGTAATGAGAAGGGACTAATTAGCAATCTTGTTGTGCGAGCCCCTTGGGGAAAAGTGACCATTATATGGTAGAATTCTTTATTAAGATGGAGAGTGACACAGTTAATTCAGAAACTAGGGTCCTGAACTTAAGGAAAGCTAGCGTCGACGGTATGAAGCGTGAATTGGCTAGAATAGACTGGCAAATGATACTTAAAGGGTTGACGGTGGATAGGCAATGGCAAACATTTATAGATCACATGCATGAACTTCAACAATTGTACATCCCTGTCTGGAGTAAAAATAAAACAGGGAAGGTGGCTCAACCGTGGCTAACAAGGGAAATTAAGGATGGTGTTAGAGCCAAGGAAGAGGCATATAAATTGGCCAGAACAAGCAGCAAACCTGAGGACTGGGAGAAATTTAGAATCAGCAGAGGAGGACAAAGGGTTTAATTAGGAGGGGGAAAACAAAGTACGGGAGGAAGCTTGCCGGGAACATAAAAAACTGACTACAAAAGCTTCTATAGATATGTGAAGAGAAAAAGATTAGTGAAGACAAACGTAGGTCCCTTGCAGTCGGACGCAGGTGAATTAATAATGGGGAACAAAGAAATGGCAGACCAATTGTACAAATACTTTGGTTCTGTCTTCACGAAGGAAGACACAAATAACCTTACGGATGCACTAGGGGACCGAGGGTCTATTGAGAAGGAACGATATCCTTATTAGGCGGGAAATTGTGTTGGGGAAATTGATGGGATTGAAGGCTGATATATCCCCGGGGCCTGATTGTCTGCATCCCAGACTACTTAAGGAAATGGCCCTAGAAATAGTGGATGCATTGGTGATGATTTTCCAAGTCTACCGACTCTGGATCAGTTCCTATGGACTGGAGGGTAGATAATGTAACAGCACTTTTCAAAAAGAGGCGGGGAGAGAAAACTGGTAATTATAGACCGGTTAGCCTGACATCAGTAGTGGGGAAAATGTTGGAATCAATTATTAAGGATGAAATAGCAGTGCATTTGGAAAGCAGTGACAGCATCGGTCCAAGTCAGCATGGATTTATGAAAGGGAAATCATGCTTGACAAATCTTCTGGAATTTTTTGAGAATGTAACTAGTAGAGTGGACAAGGGAGAACCAGTGGATGTGGTGTATTTGGATTTTCAAAAGGCCTTTGACCAGGTCCCACATAAGAAATTGCTGTGCAAAATCAAACCACATGGTATTGGGGGTAATGTACTGGCGTGGATAGAGAATTGGTTGGCAGACAGGAAGCAGAGAGTCGGGATAAATGGGTCCTTTTCGGAATGGGAGACAGTGACCAGTGGAGTGCCGCAGGGCTCAGTGCTGGGACCCCAGCTCTTTACAATATACATTAATGATTTGGATGACGGAATTGAGTGTAATATCTCCAAGTTTGCAGATGACATTAAACTGGTGGCGGTGTGAGCTGTGAGGAGGACGCTAAGAGGTTGCAGGGTGATTTGGACAGGTTAGGTGAGTGGGCAAATGCATGTCAGATGCAGTATAATGTGGATAAATGTGACGTTATCCCCTTTGGCAAAAACTCGAAGGCAGAATATTATCTGAATTTTGGAAGATTAGGAAAAGGGGAGGTGCAACGAGGCTTGGGTGTCATCGTTCATCAGTCATTGAAAGTTGGCATGCAGGTACAGCAGGCGGTGAAGAAGACAAATGGCATGTTGGCCTTCATAGCTAGGAGATTTGAGTATAGGAGCAGGGAGGTCTTACTGCAGTTGTACAGGACCTTGGTGAGGCCTCACCTGGAATATTGTGTTCAGATTTGGTCTCCTAATCTGAGGAAGGACGTTCTTGCTATTGAGGGAGTGCAGCGAAGGTTCACCAGACTGATTCCAGGGATGGCTGGACTGACATATGAGGAGAGACAGGATCAACTGGGCCTTTATACACTGGAGTTTAGAAGGATGAGAGGGGATCTCATAGAAACTTATAAGATTCTGATGGGGACTGGACAGGTTAGATGCGGGAAGAATGTTCCCGATGCTGGGGAAGTCCAGAACCAGGGGACACTGTCTTAGGATAAGGGTAGGCCATTTAGGACTGAGATGAGGAGAAACTTCTTCACTCAGAGAGTTGTTAACCTGTGGAATTCCCTGCGGCAGAGAGTTGTTGATGCCAGTTAATTGGATATATTCAAGAGGGAGTTAGATATGGCCCTTACGGCTAAAGGGGTCAAGGGATATGGAGAGAAAGCAGGCAAGGGGTACTGAGGGAATGATCAGCCATGATCTTATTGAATGGTGGTGCAGGCTCGAAGGACTGAATGGCCTACTCCTGTACGGACTTTCTATGTTTCTATGTAGATAGGCCTGGGTGGATAAATAGACAGATAGAGTGATATGTGGAGTGAAGCAGAGAGAGCTGGATCGATATTACTTTGGAGATGCCAAATAGCAATTGTAAGAAATATTTGAAGAGACTAATGACCTACTTTGAATACAGATGGATGGATTGCCATGGTGAATCAATGTTTGTTTGCAGTTCGTGTTGATAACATGGAAAAAGCTCAGTGTCAATATGAGGGTATGGAAATCTCAATGTGTACTGTCACTTGATCTACAGCAGTGTTGCTTAGGATACCATAGTTTGTAATACTCTAAGGGGAGGAGATGGGAGATGCAAATCTTAGTGTGTACTGTCATCTGATCGAAAGCAGTGTGGCTTTGAGTTCCATAGTCTGTCATACTATAATGGGCGAGGGGATAGGTGATGGAAATCTTAGTGTGTACTGACACCTGATCTACAGCAGTGCAGCACTGGGCACCAGAATCTGTAATACAATAATGTGGGTAGGGGGATAGGAGATGGAATTCTCCGTGTGTACTGATATCTGATCTACTACAGGTTGGGACTGGACTCCGGTCTGTAATAATAAAATGGGGGAGGGGTGGAGAGGAAGATAATTGAATTGCTTTTTGTACTGATGCCTGGTCCACTGCGGTGTGGGATTGGAGCAGGATCGGTCGTAATATCATGGTGGGGGGGCAGAGAATTGGATGTCAGTGAGTACTGATACCTGATCTACTGCAGGTTGGGACTGGGTACCAGGGTCTGTAATAATATAATGATGGTAGGGGATGTCAGGAGATGGAAAACTTAGTGAGTACTGACCCACTACTGGGTAGTTCATTTAATCCCAATCTTTCCGCTTAGCCCTGCAAATCTCTCCTTTTTAAGTATATATCAAGTTACTTATGAAGGTTACTCATAAAATCTACTTCCACCCCCCTCTCAGGCAGTGCATAGCATGTCACAATAACTCGCTGCATAACAAAGGCTCCTGATTTTTGCTCTATTTTAATGCTGATTTTCTTAAATCAGTTTTGTCTGGTTACTGTCCTTTTCCAGTCGAACAGGTCCCCTTTACTTACTCTATCGAAACTTCGTCTGATTTTGAAGACTATTATTAAATTTCCACGTAACCTTCTCTGCTGAAGTGTCAGCATTGGCTCAGCAGGAACACCCGCGCCTCTGATGTCAGCAATTTCTGGGTTCAAGCCCCACTACAGAGATTTAAACACGTAATCTATTCTGGCACCCCAAGTGCATTGCTGAGGGACTGCTGCACTGCTGTATTGTCGGAGGTGCCTTCTTTCTGACGAGATATTGAACTAAGGCTTTGCCTGCTCTCTCAGGTGAATGCAAAATATCCCATGGCAGAGGAATTCTCCTAGTACCCTGGCTAACATTTATCCCTCACCCACTATCACTAAAACAGATTGTATGTTCATTTATCACATTGCTGTTTGTGGGATTTTGCAGTGCACAAATTGGCTGCCGCTTGCCCTACATTGAACAGTAACTGCACTTTAAATGTCCTTCATTGACTCTAAAGTGCTTTGGGACGTCCTGAGTTCATCAAAGGCGCTAGATTATTTCCTTTCCACACATAACTCAGAACAAATCTCCTTCATTTCTCCCCTCTCCACCCCCTCAAGACCTATCCACTGGTTGGAGTCTAAATGTCTTTCCTCACACTGCCAATAGTCAGGGTAACTCTTCCCAGTCTCACACCGTTACCTCTGGAATCCCTAAAAGATCTATCCTTGGCCCCCTTCTATTCCAATCAGCGACATTATCTAAACGCACAGTATCAGGTTCCAGATACACACAAACGACACCCAGCTCTACCTCACCACTACTTCTCTCCATCCCTCTAGTTAATTTGTCAGACTGTTTTCCAACATACGGTACTGGATGAGCAGGAATGTTCTCCAACAAAATATTGGGAGGACCGAAGCCATTGTCATCAGACTCATCACAAACTCTGTTCCATAGCCACCGACTCCATCCCTCTCTCTGGTATCTTTGTGAGTGTGAATCAGTCCATCTGCAAACTTTCTGTCATATTTGACTTCGAGATGAGCATCCAACCACATATCCGCTACTTCACCAAGATCGCTTACTTCTACCACAGTAACATCGACAGACTCCACCCCTGCCTCAGCTCATCTGTTGTGGAATCCCCCATCCATGCCTTTGTTACCGCTACACTTGACTATTTCAACGCGCACCTGGCCGGGCTCCCATCTTTCACCTTCTATAAACTTTACCTCATCCCAAACTCGGCTGCCCATGTCCTAATTTGCAACAAGTTCGGTTCCTCCATCACTCCATCACTGGCGTACATTGGCTCCCGGCCTGGCAAAAACTCTATTTTAAAATTCTGATCATTTTTTCAAATCCCTCCCTTTCTCTCTAACCTCTGCAACCTCCTCCAGTAATACAACCCTTTGACATCTCTGCACACCTCTAAATTCCAGCCTCTTGCGCATCCTCTATGTTAATCACTCATCACTGGTGGTCGTGCTTTCAACAGCCTTGGCCGGAAGCTCTGAATTGCCCTTCCTAAACTTCTCCACCGCACTACCTTGCTCTCCCTTTAAAACGATCCTTAAAATCTACCTCTTTGACTAAGCTCTTGGTCACCTCTCCTAATATCTTCTTATGTGGCTCTGTGTCACATTTTGTGTGATAATCGCTCCTGTGAAGCGCCTTGGGATGTTTTACTACATTATGGCGCTGTAAAAATGGAAGTTGTTGTTGGTATTGAGAGTTGAGGAAGATATTATTGTAACCTTGAGTTAATAGATTGTGATGTTTTCTAAAAATGAAATGGTTCGGCTGCTTAACATGTACACTCATATTTTATTGACCGTCAATTTTAGAATTACAACATTCACCGATTCAAACAGCATTTTGTAGCAAACTCCAGTAGATCATTAAAGAAAAAGACACGGAAAATTCGAATCTATTAGTATCTAGAATTTGTAATCAAGTGTTTCTTCTTGAAGAAGCAACTGGTTAATAAATTGTTTACTTTGAATATATGCAAGTGTCCACATCTGGGACATAACCCAAAATGAAAAAGAAGGGCGGCAAGAGAAGAGATAACCAGCCGTGGATAACCAAGGAAATAAAGGAAAGTATCAAATCAAAGACCAATGCGTATAAGGTGGCCAAGGTTAGAGGGAAACTAGAGGATTGGGAAGATTTTAAGCCAAAGAATGACTAAAAAACCAATAAAGAAAGGGAAGATAGATTACGAAGGTAAACTTGTGCAAAACATAAAAACAGATAGTAAAAGCTTTTACAGATATATAAAACGGAAAAGAGTGACTAAAGTAAATGTTGGTCCCTTAGAAGATGAAAAGGAGGATTTAATAATGGGAAATGTGGAAATGGCTGAGACCTTAAACAATTATTTTGCTTCCGTCTTCATAGTGGAAGACACAAAAACCATGCCAAAAATTGCTGGTCATAGGAATGTGAGAAGGGAGGACCTTGAGATGATCACTATCACTAGGGAGGTAGTGCTGGACAGACTAATGGGAATGAAGGTAGACAAGTCCCCTGGTCCTGATGAAATGCATCCCAGGGTATTAAAAGAGATGGTGGAAGTTATAGCAGATGCATTTGTTATAATCTACCAAAATTCTCTGGACTCTGGGGAGGTACCAGCGGATTGGAAAGCAGCGAATGTAACGCCTCTGTTTAAAAAAGGGGGGCAGACAAAAGGCAGGTAACTATAGGCCGGTTAGTTTAAAATCTGTAGTGGGGGAAATGCTTGAAACTATCATGAAGGAAGAAATAGCGGGACATCTAGATAGGAATAGTGCAATCAAGCAGACGCAGCATGGATTCATGAAAGGGAAATCATGTTTAACTAACTTACTAGAATTCTTTGAGGATATAACGAGCATGGTGGATAGAGGTGTACCGATGGATGTGGTGTATTTAGATTTCCAAAAGGCATTCGATAAGGTGCCACACAAAAGGTTACTGCAGAAGATAAAGGTGCGCGGAGTCAGAGGAAATGTATTAGCATGGATAGAGAATTGGCTGGCGAACAGAAAGCAGAGAGTCAGGATAAATGGGTCCTTTTCCGGTTGGAAATCAGTGGTTAGTGGTGTGGCACAGGGATCAGTGCTGGGACCACAACTGTTTATAATATACATAGATGACCTAGAGGAGGGGACAGAGTGTAGTGCAACAAAATGTGCAGATGACACTAAGATTAGTGGGAAAGCGGGTTGCGTAGAGGACTCAGAGAGGCTGCAAGGAGATTTGGATAGGTTAAGCGAATGGGCTAAGGTTTGGCAGATGGAATACAATGTCGGAAAGTGTGAGGTCATCCACCTTGGGAAAAAAACAGTAAAAGAGAATATTATTTGAATGGGGAGAAATTACAACATGCTGTGGTGCAGAGGGACCTGGGGGTCCTTGTGCATGAATCCCAAAAGGTTAGTTTGCAGGTGCAGCAGGTAATCAGGAAGGCAAATGCAATGTTGGCCTTCATTGCGAAAGGGATGGAGTACAAAAGCAGGGAGGTGTTGCTGCAACTGTATAAGATATTGATAAGGCCGCACCTGGAGTACTGCGTGCAGTTTTGGTCACCTTATTTAAGGAAGGATACACTAGCTTTGGAAGGGGTACAGAGACGATTCACTAGGCTGATTCCAGAAATGAGGGGGTTACCTTATGATGATAGATTGAGTAGACTGGGTCTTTACTCCTTGGAGTTCAGAAGGATGAGGGGTGATCTTATAGAAACATTTAAAATAATGAAAGGGATAGACAAGATAGAGGCAGAGAGGTTGTTTCCATTGGTGGGGGAGACTAGAACTAGGGGGCACAGCCTCATAATACGGAGGAGCCAATTTAAAACCGAGTTGAGAAAGAATTTCTTCTCCCAGAGGTTTGTGAATCTGTGGAATTCTCTGCCCAAGGAAGCAGTTGAGGCTGGTTCATTGAATGTTTTCAAGTCAAAGATAGATAGATTTGTAAGCAATAAGGGAATTAAGGGTTACGGGGAGAGGGCGGGTAAGTGGAGCTGAGTCCACGACCAGATCAGCCATGATCTTATTGAATGGCGGAGCAGGCTCGAGGGACTAGATGGCCTACTCCTGTTCCTAATTCTTATGTTCTTATGTTCTTATGTCATAGGAGGTAACTGGCACAAACTGAAACCATTCATTTACATCCTAATTTCTGATTGCAGTGTTGCCTCTTGTGTGATCAGGCCTCCACTCTCCCTATAGCCTTATATAAATGTCAGTCTAATCCCACAGCTCCACCCAATCCACACAGTGATGTATCAATCCCAAACTAATCACACAGCCCCTCTCTCCACGTAGCCCGATATCAATCACAAACTAGCACAATGGCGCCTCTATCCCCATAACCCTATAGGAATCCCAATCAATCCCACAGCCCCGCTCACACCTCATAGCCCTGTATCAATCCCAAACTAATCATACTTTCCTCTCTTTCCCCATATCCCTGCATAGTGCCCGAACTAATCCACTGCCCACTTTCCACAAAGCCCTGTGTTAATGCCAAACTAATCCCTCTTTCGACTATTTCCCCATATTTCTGTATCAATCCAAAACTAATCCTACTACCCATTTTCCCCATATCCACGTATGAAACCCAAACTCAGCTCACAGGCCTTCTCTGCCCATTGCCCTTCATCAATCCCAATCTAATCCCATTGCATGGCTCATTCCCAATAGCGCTGTATCAATCTCAAACTAATCACACAGCCCCCTCTCTCCCCACAGCCCTCTATCAATCCCAAACTAATACTACTGACTTCACTTCGCCTATAGCCCTATATTAATTCAAAACTATTCCCAAAGCCCCCTCTCTCCCGATAGCCCGATATCAATCCCCCACTCATCACGCTGCCAATCTCTCCCCGACGACCTGTTTCAATCCCACACTAATCACTCTGCCCCACGCCTTCCTCATAGCCCTTTATCCACCCTAAACTAACCTCAGTTCCCCACTCTCTCCCGTAGCTATTAGAGGCAGCAGCGTGCGGCGGCATGCCACTTCAGGGAGAAGCGTGTGCTGCTGCAGGAGGGCAACGGCTGATTTCAGTTCAGGCAAGTACAGCAGGAATTTTGAAGTTGGGGCGAAGAAGCAGCATGAGTTCGTAGAGGGACGTGATGGGAACCCAGAAGAGGCGAAAGTTCGGGGCCCAGAAGAGACGAGTGCCTATGGGAAGCACAGCGATTGTGTGTGCACTAGCTCCATGCAGTAGAGCTGGCCGCCAGTCGTCTTGATTAATCCTTGGCACGAGATCAAGACCTAGCTCTATCAAACCTCCGTGGTGGCTGGGATGCAAAGGCCACCACACGTTAAAAAAAATACACGCGCATTCGTCTTCCACCTTTCAGGATGTAGTTCGGGATCCGGAATATAATTGAAACACTTAATAACTCATTTGTTCTCGGCATGGAAGCAAGTAATTCTCGTTTCGAGGGACTGCCTATGGTGATGAATCAGGCTGCTAAACTCTTCCCATCGCCCTGTTTCAATCCCACATTTATCACACTGCTCCACCCCTTCTCCATAGTCCTTTGTCCATCCGAAACTAACCTCAGTTTCCCACTCTCTCTCATAGCCTTATATGAATACCACATTAATTCCAATGCCCTGTTCTCTCCCGGCTCTCTCCATGTAGCCTTGTATTAATCCCAAACTATTCCCACTGCTGCATCATGATGGAAGGGAGCAAGCACAAGTACACGCTCCATACAGTCAATATTTCTCAATTGAGAACTATGGATGGAGACTCGGTAAAATCAGGTCACCACAACAAATTCTAGCCATCTCCCATCCTGAAAGATGTTGTCGTCCTATCACCTACACGCCGTGGCTACACAAAACATGCCTTGAACGTCATGGGTTTCCATCAGTGCATTAGTTGGTCTCATACTAGATCTACCCTTTGCAAACTGCATGCGAAGCCCCACTGTTGTCTTGGAGTATCGGGAAACATTACCCTATGTCACCAGTCATGAAGTCAAGTACTCTGATGGTCGTTCGTTGCTTTCTATATGAAGCAGTGGATTGCTTGTGGTGTTGCCCAAGTTCAATTGATGAACGTAATTTGTATTTATATACTTTGGGATCGAGACAGCAGAAAGGAAGTGACCTAGTGGTGAGTCACAGCATCTTCAACAACAGATAATGATGCACAATTGGATGAGAAATGTTGACGTACCAATTTACAATGGGAACTGGTAAGAGAAAAATGTGACCAAAAGTTGTGAGGAAAGGAAGTAAAGTCTGTAAATAGGAAGTGCACGCTAGAGAGAGAGAGATAGAGAGAGAGAGAGAGAGAGAGTGATACATAGAGAGCTGGTAAGTAGTGGCAAATTGATTATAGGTTACATATAGACACATGCTCATTGATAATCAATGCAGCAAACCTAAGTTGACCATGCTTGATTTACAGAGACTTCCATTATGTTTACCACCATTTCAAATCACTGGCACCCAGGTGGCCTTGTCTTCATCATACTCTAATTGCAACTACGTGTTGGGAAGTGGTAAGTGTGATTCCACATTGTAACTGACACTCTTGTCAATGTGTGGCGAGTGGGGTGTGGTAATTGGGCCATGCTTCAGTGACGTGTTACACCCAACAGCAATGTTGTCTCCATTGAAAATTGTGGGACCTGAAAATGTAGAGCAGTGGATTGAGGACACCGCTGAGGGAAGAGAGGGCCCAGGTATACAGTCGAATCTTGCAAACGTACCAAGTTGCGATTTCTCCTGAGGGACTCAAAAGGTTCTTCAACACAAAAGACAATTCAATGATGTAAAATGGGGCAAAGCAAAAAAGGAGGAGAGCCAGAATTGCCCAAATGGTCCTCAGCACTTTCTTCTTCATCAGCTCCATGGATTCCTTCCCAGCTCCCACTTCGAACAGTTTCTTTGCGGTCAGGGCATAGCAAATCAAAAGGATCAGGACTGGGATGAAAAATGTGAACAACTCGGAGCACATCATTAGCACCGGGTTCCTTTCCCAGAGTGAAACCAGAGCCTTACATGTAAGTGGGCCGGAAATCCCGCCTTTTGTGCCGAAAAAATACCCCAGGCTCAGGGATAGCACGGTGAGCCAAGTTACAATTGACAGGCAAACGTAATGTTTGGGCCTTCTCCAGGAATGAGACCTGATGGGGTGGACAACAGCAATGTAATGGTCAATAGCAATTAAGGCCATGAAGGATGGGGTGCCGTAACAGTTGATTGAACTCAGGATAAAACTGATATCATTAAGTAACCCCACTGAGAAAGAATCATCGAAATGTCCAATAAAGGAAACTGCAGAAGCCAGGATATCCAACAAATTGATGACAGTTAAGTCAAACAGGAGGACATCAGTTGGTGATGAGAACTTCTTCATTCGTACAATGTGCCATAGTGCTATTGAGTTCCCAATAATACCCAATATTATGATTGGGCCAAGGATAATGGGAAATACAATCAATTGTTTCATTAAGCTGGATTCGGCGGCGCTGTCCGTCATGGGTCCAAGACTGGCATTTCCAGTCTGATTGGATATTGTGACTGTTGCATTCCAGCTCACAACAGAGGTCATTTGATGCTGTGTTAAATAATAAAGAATAACAAATGAAAAATGAGGGAGAAACTGAGATCATGTATTGTCCAATAACAGTTGGGATCGCACTGTCAGTTTATTAGTTGTTGAATAACTTAATTCGGTCCCCAACACGTTATTCCTTTCTCATGGGTTCAGAATGGACGAAGTTCTTAGTTGAAACGTATGGAAATCAACAGGACCAAGAGATTCCTGTGGTAACAGAACTTCACCAATCGCACAGGAAACTGATCCCTGTAAATGGACAGATATGGAAAGGTTATGGATGTATTGTAAATGCTGTATTCCTAGTTATTAGAAAGTGATGTATCTGTAGTGGTGTCTCTGAGTCAATCCCACTCAGCAAGATATATGTGTTTTACCTCTCTCTCTCTCTCTCTCTCTCACTCTCTCTCCCTCAGTCTGTCGCTCAGGGAAATATCTGTACACTGACTAATGTCGCTCAGTTCCCTCTCCCTCAGGAAGATACCTTCACACTGATGGTGTTTCTCAGTCCCTCTCTCTCAGGAAGATATATGTACACTGACTAGCAGCTTAGATATCTGCGCACTGACTTATCTTATGTCTCTCAATACTTCTCCCCCAGTGCAGACATGTATCTCTCAGTCCCTGTTTCTAAGGGAATAGCTGTACACTGACTATTATCTTACAGCCCCGCTCCATCAGGGCAAATTCTGTGCACTATGACCTGACTGGGGTGTCTCACTCCTTCGACGCTGACCTTTCACGCCCTAGTTTAAAATCCAGCCTCGCTGTGAGTGACTCTGACTTTCCATTTCACTATTTTTCAATTTCCCAATCCTTTTACTACTTACTATTTACCCACGTCTTCCCTCTCTCAATCTCACCTAGATTCTCTCACTGTCTCCATATTCTCAGAGATCTCATGGCAGCTGAGAATATAAAGGCTTAATAACCGTCCACAAAGAAGGAATTTGCTTTGGCAAGATCACAAAGCCAATCGAACCATCGGAAACAAAGGTTCCAGAAACTGTATCTCTCTTGTGTCTCTCTATAATTCCCGTGTCGTTCTTGCTCCAACTTTTCCTTTTGCTTCCCTATCTCTCTCTTCCGTCACTCCTGCTATCTCTCGCTCTGTGTCTCGCTTTCTCTGCCTTACTGTCTCCGCAAATTGTCTGTTGATTTATCTTTTGCTCACTTTCTACATTCTGTTGATCTCTCTGCTCTTTGCCACCCTCTGTCTCGCTCTCTCTTCTCTTCTCTCCCTTTCTTATTCTCCCCATTATGCTCTCTCAACAGATTGACTGTTCACCTTTATTTACTCTCTCAGCTTACTCGCTGCTCTCTGACCACATTCGTCCACCTCTTTCAGTTCCTCCCTTTGCAATCAATGTACTCCCTCATTCCCGTCTCAATACCTCTGCTGACTCCCCATTCCCCTCCATCTGATTAATTATCTCTCTACATGTTCTCATTAACTTTCAATGCTTTTGTCTCTATTTATCCAAGTATTCAACCTCATTCCATTTGCTTACCTTTCGCTGTCTTTGGGAAATTCCATTTTATCCCAGTAACTCAGTTTGGCTAACTCTCATTCTCCGATACATGGAGACATTCTGATAAATTTCAGCAAAAATGATCAGAAAGCAGAAAACACAAAGAGCAAAATGACACCACATTCATCCTTGATCTCCACTCCCCCATCCCCACTCTTTACTCATCATCCCCGCTCTCTATTCCCTATCCCCGCTCTCTATTCCCCATTTCCGCTCTCTATTCCCCATCCCCACTCTCTACTCCCCATCCCCGCTCTCTACTCCCCATCCCCGCTCTCTATTCCCCATCCCCACTCTCTATTCCCCATCCCCACTCTCTACTCCCCATCCCCGCTCTCTACTCCCCACCCCCACTCTCTATTCCCCATCCCCGCTCTCAATTCCCCATCCCCGCTCTCTATTCCCCATCCCCACTCTATATTGCCCACCCACGCTCTCTACTCCCCATCCCCACTTTCTATTCCCCATCCCCGCTCTCTATTCCCCATCCCCGCTCTCTATTCCCCATCCCCGCTCTCTATTCCCCATCCCCGCTCTCTATTCCCCATCCCCGCTCTCTATTCCCATCCCCGCTCTCTATTCCCCATCCCCGCTCTCTATTCCCCATCCCCGCTCTCTATTCCCCATCCCCACTCTCTATTCCCCATCCCCGCTCTCTATTCCCCATCCCCGCTCTCTATTCCCCATCCCCGCTCTCTATTCCCCATCCCCTCTCTCTATTCCCCATCCCCGCTCTCTATTCCCCATCCCCGCTCTCTATTCCCCATCCCCGCTCTCTATAACCCATCCCCGCTCTCTTTTACCCATCCCCGCTCTCTATTCCCCATCACCACTCTCTATTCCCATCTCCGCTCTCTATTCCACATCCCCACTCTCTATTCCCCATCCCCGCTCTCTATTCCCCATCCTCGCTCTCTATTCCCCATCCCTGCTCTCTATTCCCTACTCTCTATTCACCATCCCCGCCCTCTATTCCCCATCCCCGCTCTCTATTCCCCAACCCCGCTCTCTATTCCCCATCCCCGCTCTCTACTCTCGCGTTCCCGTTCTCTACCCCCGCTTTCCCGCGCCCTACTCCCCCATCTTCGCTCTACATCATTGACAGTGACATTTTCCTCTATCTAAACTGTCCCAGCATATTCAAGTGCTTAAAGAAAGTTACACACACATTCCTCTCTCCCCCAATCTCTGTGTCTTATACTGAATCAATTGGACCTCGACCCACAAACCGTGCCAGAGACTGGGAATGTCGGAGTGTACTCACAGATCGGCCCGGTTAATTGTGGGAAATCTGCTCGAGTACGAGAATAAAAGAGATAACGAGATGTTTCAGTGAGTCCTTCCGCCGCTTTTCAACAGATAGAAGCAACTGGTAGGATCGGTGGCATTTTATAATTCCCAAGCTGCCGTCCATGATACGGGATACGCAGGCTCCTCCCTGCACCCCTATGGGATTGCTGACGTGAATCTCATTGCAATTCCGGTATTGGTTGGATGGTTCATCACCTCGGAACCTGGAGTCAAATGTAGCCTCCGACCAGTTGGTTGAATGTCTTCGCTCCCTCTCTCTGGTGAATTGAGTGGGTCAGTAGTCCGACGCTGACCTTTCAGCCTCTGGGATCTTGGGCCAAATTACAACCTCAGATAGAGGGGATGATGGACTCATCTCTCTGATGTGGGATTGGTTGTGGCAATCACAGCCTGAGAGGTTTGCATAGCTCATGTGTTAGTGCATACTGAGATCTCCATCTACTGACCATCCCAGTAATATAATTACAGACACTGTTGTCCAGTCCCACCGTTCCGTAGACCAGTGTCAGTATAGCGTGAGATTTCCATACCCTGATGAGCCTTTTTCATATTATCAAAAATAGATATGTTTCTATTCAAAGTCACTGATTTCCTTCTGTGCTCTTGTTTTGTCTGGTTCAGATTTAACGTGGCATTTCTCTATCATCTACTGTTTCTATCCGTCTGTCTATCTATCTATCTATCTCTCTGTCTGTCTGTCTGTCTGTCTGTCTGTCTATCTGTCTATCTGTCTGATTATTTATCTATCTATCTATCTATCTATCTATCTATCTATCTATCTATCTATCTATCTATCTATCTATCTATCTATCTATCTATCTATCTATCTATCTATCTATCTATCTATCTATCTGTCTGTCTGTCTGTCCATCTGTCTATCTACAGAAAATTCCGGAAATAATCAGCAGGTCGCGCAGCATCTGTGGAGGGAGAAACACTGGTAACGTTTCAGGTCGGTGATCCTTGGTCAGAAGTGGAAAAAGTTGGAGACATGACATATTTTTAAGCAGGTGTAGAGGCATGGAAAGGTTTGAGGGGAGGAAAGAACACATGGGAAGTCTCTGATAGGATAGAAGGTAAGAGAGATTAAAAGACAAAAGAGATGATGGTGCAAGGCAAAAGTAGATGGTAATGCGACAAGTTAAGAAACAAAAGTTGGGTCCAGATGAGGTAAAATGGGAATGGCAGAATCATCAACAGCTGCTATTTGAGAGAAAAAAATAGGGGCGGAGATTATCGTCTGAATCTGTTGAACTCGGTATTGAGTCCAGAAGGCTGTAAATTCGAAAGATAAGATATTGTCCCTCGTGCTTACGTTGAGATTCCTTGCAACAGTGTAAGAGCCCGAGGATGGAGAGGTCAGAGTGGGAGTGGAGCGGAAAATGAAAGTGACAAGCAGCTTCACGCTTATGGACTGAATTGAGATATTCTGCAAAGATGTACAGGTCTGGTCTCCATATTACACTGAGGGTACCATGTACAGGTGTAGTCTAGACATCATACTTCGAGTATTGTGCATAGTTCTGGTGTTCATGTCACATTTAGAGCACTGTGCATAGTTCTGTTCTCCATATCACACTTAGAATGATGCGTTCAGTTCTGGTCTACATAATCACATTAGTGCACCGGGCATAATTCTGGCTTCCATATGAGAAGAATGATAGAGAGACACTGGAGACAAGGACAATACCAGAACTGAAAGATTGTTACTGTCAGGAATAAGAGTCTTTTTTCTAAAAAAGGAGAGGCTGAGCAGTGACCGAATAGAGGTTTTTGACATTATGAAGGGGGTGAAATGTTAGTCAGAGAGAAACTATTTTATGCATGAGGAGGAGCCCGATACTGGGGGCCAAAAATATAAGATATTGACTAATAAATCTAATAGGGGATTCAGGAGAAACTTATTTACCCAGTGATGTGGGTAGAATGTGGAACTCGCTACCACATGGAGTACATGAGGTGAATAGCACAGATGCGTTTGAAGGAAATCTAGATAAGTACAGGACGGAGACAGGGATATTCTGGATGAAATAAATATGAGAGAGGAAATATTAAGGTGTTTAGCAGTTTTGAAAGTAGGTAAGTCCCCAGGCCGGATGAAATGCATCCCAGGCTGTTGAGCGAAGTAAAAGAGGAAATAGCGGAGGCCTTGACCATCATTTTCCAGTCCTCTTTGGATCTGGGCAAGGTGCCGGAGGATTGGAGGACTGCTGTTGTAGTACCCTTGTTTAAGAAGGGAGAAAGGGACAGGCCGAGTAATTACAGACGTGTCAGCCTGACCTCAGTGGTGGGAAAATGTTTGGAAAAAATCCTGAAAGACAGGATAAATCTGCATTTGGAAAGACACGGATTAATTAGGGACAGTCAGCACGGATTTGTTAAGGGAAGATCGTGATTGACTAACCTGATTGAATTTTTTGAGGTGGTAATCAAGAGGGTCGATGAGGGTAGTGCGTACGATGTAGCATATATGGACTTTAGCAAAGCTTTTGATCAGATCCCACTTGGTAGACTGGTTATGAAGGTTAAAGCCCATGGGATACCGGGCAAAGTGTCATGTTGGATCCAAAATTGGTTTGGTGGTAGGAAGCAAAGAGTAATGATTGATGGATGTTTTTGTGACTGGAAGGATGTTTCCAGTGGTGTTCCACAGGACTCAGTACTGGGACCTTTGCTTTTTGTGGTATATATCAACGATTTAGATTTGAACATAGGGAGTATGATTATGAAGTTTGCAGATGATATTAAAATTGGCTGTGTGGTTCATTATGAAGAGGAAAATCATGGGCAGCAGGAGGATATTAATCTACTGGTCAGGTGGGCAGAGCAGTGGCAAATGGAATTTAATTCAGAGAAGTGTGAGGTGATGCACTTTGGGTGGGCTAATAAGGAAAGTGTATACACATTAAGTGATAGGCCACTTAGTAGATGAACAAAGGGACCTTGAACTGCTTGTCCACAGATCCCTGAAAGTTGCAGGCCAGGTGGATAAGTTGGTTAAGAAAGCATACGGAATGCTTTCCTTTACTGTTTGAGGCATAGAATATAAGAGCAGGGAGGTTATGCTTAAATTGTATAATGCTTTGGTTACGCCGCAGCTGGAATATTGTGTGCAGTTCTGGTCGCCGTAATATAGGAAGGATGTGATTGCACTAGAGAGGGGTGCAGAGGAGATTTACTAGGATGCTGCCTGGAATGGAGAATCTTAGTTATGAGGGAAGATTGGATAGGCTGCGTTTGTTCTCATTGGAACAGAGGAGCGTGAGAGGAGAACACATTGAGGTGTACAAAATATTGAGCGACCTGGACATAGTGGATATTAAGGGTCTATTTCCATTGATGGAGGGGTCTACTCCAAGGGGGCATAGTTTTAAGGTGGTTGGTGGAAGATTTGGAGCGGATTTGAAGTGGGGGGGGCTTCTTTACGCAGAGGGTTCTGGGGATCTGGAACTCGTTGCTTGGAAGAGTGCTGGATGCAGAAACCCTCACCACTTTTAAGAGATGGCTGGATGGGGACTTAAGTAGAGTAACCTGCAGGGTTACGGATCTAAAGCTCATAATTGGGATTAGACTGGATGAACTTTTGTTGGACGGAGCAGATATAATGGTAAGCACTGCAGGTAACAGAATACGGCCAGGGTGATCTCCTGGAATGCTTCCGATTGCCTGGATGGATCAGAGAGGAATTTTTCCAGATTGTTCTCCCTAAATTGGCCTGGGTTTTTAATCTGGTTTTTGGCTTTCCCAGGAAATCACATGAGTCTGGTTAGGGTGGAGTGTAGAATGTTTTAGTATAAGGGTTGTCGCAGTTGTGGTGAGGAGAATTGGTTGGGCTGGGTGCTCTTTGCCTTTCCATCATTGTTCATAGGTTTATATGTAACCTTTAGGTTGCTGACCAAGGGCAGTGTGGCTCTTTGTCGGCCAGCGCGGACACGCTGGGCTCGAATGGCCTCCTTCTGCGCTGTAAATGTCTATGTTTCTATAAGGTTTTGTTGATAGTTGGAGATGAAGTAGGGAGAGAGGAGGCTAATTTGGAGCAGAAACATCGACCTTTTGGGCCGGATGGCGTGTTTCTGTGTTGTAGATTGTGTAAAAAACGCTTCACAGTTCTTAATTGTTTGCAGTGCAATAAATAATCGCCAAAAAATGTTTTTTCTTGAAGATCGTTTTGTCCATCATCCAAGTGTTATCCTCATCCTGTGGTCCAGTGAAGAAATCACCAGCAGCGGATCTGCAAGCGCCGTGTGTTCAATCATCGAGTTCCGTCCAAAGGGAGTGACCATGAATTGGCTGAGGAATGGAAAACTCATGCATTCGGGCTTTGTCACCTCTCCCGTCTGTGAAGTGAACGGGAACTTTTCGGCGACCAGTTGGCTGATATTCCCCACCGGAGAATGGTTCGCCCTTCGGTCGATAGTTGTCAAGTCTCTAATCAAGAGTTCACCCAAAGCCAAAACATCACCAGATCTCTGGGTAAGAGACACAACCCCGTGAAGTTCCAGATCATTCTGAGCGTGGATCTCAGTCTGGGCTTTGATTGGAATTAGTAAAAAGCACAGAACTATTTCTAATTTCCAATCATGCAGTTTGTGTTTCATTTCGTTGTGCATACTGACTTAGGGTTCCTCATGGTTCAGGATTCCATAACCTCGCCAAAGGTTTCCCTGAGCAGTGATGTCAGGCAGTGATTGAGGTGTCCTTAGTCTCAGGCCTATCCTGAGAACGCTCTATTTCTAATATACAATCGTGCTTTTTGTGCTTTCTTCCAACATAAAATAAAAGAAATAACTGCCTGTATGTAGTGCCTTTCCCGAACTCCGGATGTCCCAAAGCGCTTTACTGCCAAGGAACCTCTTCTTGAAATGTGGTCACTGTTGTAATATATAAATCACGGCGGCCAATTTTACAGACAGTAAGGTCCCACGAACAGCAATGTGATAATGACCGGATAATCTTTATGGTTAGTGAATTTTGTTGAGTCGTAAATATTGGCCAGGACACGTGGAGAAATCCCCTGCTCTTCTTCCAAATAATGCCATGGGATATTTTCCTTCCAACTGAGAAACATAGAAACATAGAAAATAGGTGCAGGAGTAGGCCATTCAGCCCTTCTAGCCTGCACCGCCATTCAATGAGTTCATGGCTGAACATGCAACTTCAGTACCCCATTCCTGCTTTCTCGCCATACCCCTTGATCCCCGAGCAGTAAGGACTTCATCTAACTCCCTTTTGAATATATTTAGTGAATTGGCCTCAACTACTTTCTGTGGTAGAGAATTCCACAGGTTCACCACTCTCTGGGTGAAGAAGTTTCTCCTCATCTCGGTCCTAAATGGCTTACCCCTTATCCTTAGACTGTGACCCCTGGTTCTGGACTTCCCCAACATTGGGAACATTCTTCTTGCATCTAACCTGTCTAAACCCGTCAGAATTTTAAACGTTTCTATAAGGTCCCCTCTCATTCTTCTGAACTCCAGTGAATACAAGCCCAGTTGATCCAGTCTTTCTTGATAGGTCAAGTCCCACCATCCCAGGAATCAGTCTAGTGAATCTTCGCTGCGCTCCCTCAATAGCAAGAATGTCCTTCCTCAAGTTAGGAGATCAAAACTGCACACAATACTCCAGGTGTGGCCTCACCAAGGCCCTGTACAACTGTAGTAACACCTCCCTGCCCCTGTACTCAAATCCCCTCGCTATGAAGGCCAACTTGCCATTTGCTTTCTTAACCGCCTGCTGTACCTGCATGCCAACCTTCAATGACTGGTGTACCATGACACCCAGGTCTCGTTGCACCTCCCCTTTTCCTAATTTGTCACCATTCAGATAATAGTCTGTCTCTCTGTTTTTATCACCAAAGTGGATAACCTCACATTTATCCACATTATACTTCATCTGCCATGCATTTGCCCACTCACCTAACCTATTTAAGTCACTCTGCAGCCTCATAGCATCCTCCTCGCAGCTCACACTGCCACCCAACTTAGTGTCATCCGCAAATTTGGAGATACTGCATTTAATCCCCTCGTCTAAATCATTAATGTACAATGTAAACAGCTGGGGCCCCAGCACAGAACCTTGCGGTACCCCACTAGTCACTGCCTGCCAGTCTGAAAAGTACCCATTTACTCCTACTCTTTGCTTCCTGTCTGACAACCAGTTCTCAATCCACGTCAGCACACTACTCCCAATCCCATGTGCTTTAAATTTGCACATTAATCTCTTGTGTGGGACCTTGTCGAAAGCCTTCTGAAAGTCCAAATATACCACATCAACTGGTTCTCCTTTGTCCACTTTACTGGAAACATCCTCAAAAAATTCCAGAAGACTTGTCAAGCATGATTTCCCTTTCACAAATCCATGCTGACTTGGACCTATCATGTCACCATTTTTCAAATGCGCGGCTATGACATCCTTAATAATTGATTCCATCATTTTACCCACCAATGAGGTCAGGCTGACCGGTCTATAATTCCCTGTTTTCTCTCTCACTCCTTTTTTAAAAAGTGGGATTACATTGGCTACCCTCCACTCGATAGGAACTGATCCAGAATCAATGGAATGTTGGAAAATGACTGTCAATGCATCCGCTATTTCCAAGGCCACCTCCTTAAGTACTCTGGGATGCAGTCCATCAGGCCCTGGGGATTTATCGGCCTTCAAACCCATCAATTTCCCCAACACCATTTCCCGACTAATAAAGATTTCCCTCAGATCCTCCTCCTTACTAGACCTTCTGACCCCTTTAATATCCGGAAGGTTGTTTGTGTCCTCCTTAATGAATACCGAACCAAAGTACTTGTTCAATTGGTATGCCATTTCTTTGTTCCCCGTTATGACTTCCCCTGATTCTGACTGCAGGGGTCCTACGTTTGTCTTTACTAACCTTTTTCTCTTTACATACCTATAGAAACTTTTGCAATCCGCCTTAATGTTCCCTGCAAGCTTCTTCTCGAACTCCATTTTCCCTGCCCTAATCAAACCCTTTGTCCTCCTCTGCTGAGTTCTAAATTTCTCCCAGTCCCCGGGTTCGCTGCTATTTCTGGCCAATTTGTATGTCACTTCCTTGGCTTTAATACTATCCCTGATTTCCCTCGATAGCCACGGTTGAGCCACCTTCGCCTTTTTATTTTTACACCAGACAGGAATGTACAATTGTTGTAGTTCATCCATGCGGTCCCTAAAAGTATGCCATTGCCCATCCACAGTCAACCCCTTAAGTATCATTCGCCAATCTATCCTAGCCAATTCACGCCTCATACATTCAAAGTTACCCTTCTTTAAGTTCTGGACCATGGTCTCTGAATTAACTGTTTCATTCTCCATCCGAATACAGAATTCCACCATATTATGGTCACTCTTCCCCAAGGGGCCTCGCACAATGAGATTGCTAATTAATCCTCTCTCATTACACAACACCCAGTCTAAGATGGCCTCTCCCCTAGTTGGTTCCTCGACATATTGGTCTAGAAAACCATCCCTTATGCACTCCAGGAAATCCTCCTCCACCCTATTGCTTCCAGTTTGGCTAGCCCAATCTATGTGCATATTAAAGTCACCTGAGAAGGGAGATGGGGCAGAGGTTTCCTACCGCATCCGAAATACGGCACCTCCTGCAATGCAGCGCTCCCTCAGATCTGCACTGGCTTTGGGGTAAATCTGTCCCAGTTATTCGAAAACAAACAGATTGAATTTTAATATCCAAATCTAAACTGGTGATTGAATTCTCTGCGGATTTGTCAAGGTGGTGTCCCTGATGGTTCAGAGGCCTATCGGTTGAATTGTTGCATTCCATCGATTGGCGTCTCATTGCATCTCACACAGAACACATTTAGACAGAACTGGCGAGAATGCGTTTAAATGTGAGTGTGTGTGTTTATGTGTACGTGTGTTCGTGATTTTGTGTAAGTGTGTGTGTTATTGTGTGAGTGCACACTTATATATAAACATGCACAGACTTACAAATAAACACAAACATCAACACACTAACACAGAATAATACACATACCCAGAATATAATGCAGACCATTATTGTCAGACCCAGTTATCGGTACTCTCTGAAACTTTGAATACACAGACATACTCTTACACAAAACACACAAACACACGCATTAACACACACACACTTACACACGAATAAACACACATATCAACATAAACACACTTCTACAAATCACACACACAAGCACACATGCAGTTACACGCAAACACGCACAGTTACACATAAACACGACAAACATAGACCTAAGCATACACAGACACTTATATATTACCATAGACATACACATAAACACACATATGAACGCACTTGCACGAAAACACACACACATAAACATTCGCACGCACAATTATGCATAAACATACTTACACATAAAGGTGCATGCACATTATTACACATAACATACATACTTACATATAAATACACACATAGAAAAACACACGAAGACTTACACATAAACAAACACACACTTACATAAATAACATAGAAACATAGAAAGTAGGTGCAGAAGTAGGCCATTCGGCCCTTCGAGCCTGCACCACCATTCAATATGATTATAGCTGATCATGTAACTTCAGTACCCCATTCCTGCTTTCTCTCCAGAGCCCTTGATTCCTTTAGCCGTAAGGGCCACAGCTAAGTCCCTTTTGAATATATCTAACGAATTGGCCTCAACAACGTTCTGTGGTAGAGAATTCCACAGGTTCACAATTCTCTGAGTGAAGAAGTTTCTCCTCATCTCGGTCCTAAATGGTTTACCCCTTATCCTTAGACTGTGGCCCCTGGGTCTGGACTTCGCCAACATCGGGAACATTCTTCCTGCATCTAACCTGTCCAATCCCGTCAGAATTTTATATGTTTCCATGAGATCCCATCTCATTCTTCTAAATTTCATTGAATAGAAGCCTAGTCGATCTCATCTTTCTTCATATGTCAGTCCTGACATCCCGGGAATCAGTCTGGTGAACCTTCACTGCACTCCCTCAATAGCAAGAATATCCTTCCTCAGATTAGGAGACCAGAACTGCACACAATACTCAAGGTGTGGTCTTACCAAGGCCCTATACAACTGCGGTAAGCTCTCCCTGCTCCTATACTCCCTCGCTATGAAGGCCAGCATACCATTTGCTTTCTTTACTGCCTGATGTACCTGCATGCCTACCTTCAATGACTGATGTATCATAACACCCAGGTTTCTTTGCACCTCCCCTTTTACTTATCTGTCACCATTCAGATAATAATCTGACTTCCTGTTTTTGCCACCAAAGTGGATAACCTCACATTTATCCACATTATACTGCAGCTGCCATGTATTTGCCCACTCACCTAACCTGTCCAATTCGCCCTGCAGCCTCCAAGCATCCTCCTCGCAGCTCACACCGCCACCCAGCTTAGTATCATCTGCAAACGTGGAGATATTACATTTAATTCCTTCATCTAAATCATTGATGTATATTGTAAATAGCTAGGGGCCCAGCACTGAACCCTGCAGCAATCCACTCGTCACTGCCTGCCATTGTGAAAAGGACCTGTTTATTCCCACTATTTGCTTCCTGTCTGCCAACCAGTTCTTTGTCCACGTCAATACATTACTCCCCAATAATATGTGCCGTAATTTTGCACACTAATCTCTGTGTGGGACCTTGTCCAAATACACCACATCCACGGGTTATCCCTTATCCACTCTATTAGTTACATCCTCAAAAAACTCTAGAAGATTTGTCACGCATGATTTTCTTTTCATAAATCCATGCTGACTTGGACTGGTCCTGTCACTGCTTTCCAAATGTGCTGCTATTACATCTTTAATAATTGATTCCAGCATTTTCCCCACCACCGATGTCAGGCTAACCGGTCTATAATTCCGTTTTCTCTCTCTGTCCTTTTTTTAAAAGTGGGGTTATATTAACTACCCTCCAATCCATAGGAACTGAACCAGAGTCCATGGAATGTTAGAAAACGACCACCAATGCATACACTATTTCTAGGGTCACTTCCTTAAGTACTCTGGGATGCAGACTATCAGGCCCCGGGGATTTATCGGCTTTCTGCTTGTAGACTCAACATGACATCTACCACACACACCCTTTTTCTGCTTCGTCTTACTCTCTATCTCCTTTGTTTTCCAGGGAGCTCTGACTTTGCTTGCCCCATCTTTCTTCCTCGGAGGTATGTAGCTCAACTGTACCTGAACTATCTATTCATTAAATGCATCCCATTGTTCGATTACAGTTTTGCCTGTCCCTCTCTGATTCCAATTTACCTGGGACAGATCCGTTCTCAACCCACTGAAATCGGCCCTGCTCGAATTAATTATTTTATTCTAGTTTGTTCCTTGTCCTGTTCCATAGTTAATCTAAACCTTATGATCTCAGTTCGCTAAATATTCCCCTATGATACTTGTTCTACTTGACCCACCTCATTCCCCTGTACTAGACCCAGAAATGCCTTCTTCCACATTGGGCCGGAAAAGCACTGATAAAGATTTTAACATAAAATGCCACGTTTGTTTGGTGGGTAATTTTAATTTTCCTGGCATTCAGTGGGACAATGGTTTACCTGCTGTTGTGGTGGGACGTGCAAAAAAAATATTGAAAATATACAAGACTGTTTCCTGACTCAACATGTTAATGAAGTAACTAGGGATAATCAAATATTGGATCTGGTGTTTAGCCTAACATCGTATCAGTCCTCCATGTGGGGGAACATTTGGACAACAGCGACCACAACATTTAACAGTTCCAATTGTCTAGTGGAACTAAAGTTAGTGTTAGCCTGCAACTTGCACCAAAATGTCAGATGATTTGGAATGTTCAAACTGGCTAAACCTCCTCACTGGTGATGAGACCGATGTTGAATATAAATGGAGATTTTTTTTTAAGAACATGACTAAAAATGTGGAAAACAAACAGGTACCCAAAAGCAAAATAAGCAAACGTGGTAAGAAGAAGCCAAGGTGGCTGACTGGCTATGTACAAAGATAATTAAGATGTAAACAGAAATGATTATATAAATTAAAAACAGTTAATACTCAAATAAATGGGTTGAATACAAGGAATGACTAAAAAAACCGAATGTTACTATTAGATCAGTAAAAGGTCTATTGGAAAAAAGGATAGTAGACAACTGTGGCAGTAATAGGAAGAGCTTTTTAGTTATGTGAAGAGTCAGAGAACTATCAAAGACTGTATTGGGTCACTGAAAGATGTTGAAGAGCAGGTTAAAAATGACTCACGAGCGAGATGTGGACCTTATCGCTAAAGGGATCAAGGGGTATGGAGAGAAAGCAGGAATGGGGTACTGAAGTTGCATGATCAGCCATGATCATATTGAATGGTGGTGCAGGCTCGAAGGGACGTGTGGCCTACTCCTGCATCTATTTTCTATGTTTCTATGTTTCTATGTTAATGGTGGAAATATTAAATGAGTACTTTGCTTCAGTCTTCACCCTTCAAGATGATGCTTGAATATTAGAATTGAACAACATTGGTTTTGTTAGTAACATTATATAGATTAACATATTGTTTTAGAAATTATTAAGAACTTGAAAAATAGCAGCCACACATAATTATATCCACCCGTGGGTCCTCCGGGAGATAGGACGAGGCCTTGGATTGAATTTTAATAGTTTATGCATTCTGGAATGGTTCCTCCAGATTGGAAGGAGGCTAGTGTAGTTACCATTTAAAAAAAAATAAAGGTGACAAGACAGACTCGGGTAACTATAGGCCCCTCAGTTTAGCATCAGTAATAAGTAAAATACTTTAAGGAATCATAAGGGATGTAAGGAAGGAAATACTTGCATTGGAGGCAGCTCAGACAAGGTTCACTAGGTTGATTCCAGAGAGGAGGGGGTTGATTTATGAAGAAAAGATGAGAAGGCTGGGCCTAAACTCATTGGAGATCAGATGAATGAGAGGTGATCTTATTGAAATATAAGATACTGAGGGGGCTCGACAGGGTGGATGCAGGGAGGACGTTTCCACGCATGGGGGAATCGAGAACTAGGGGGCATAGTTTAAGAATAAGGGGTCGCCAATTTAGAACTGAGATGAGAAGGAATTTCTGCTGTCAGAGGGTTGTAAATCTGTGGAATTCTTCACACCAGAGAGCTGCGGAGGAGTGGTTATTGACCATATTTAAGGTAGAGATAGACAGATTTCTGATCGTAAAGGAGTGAAGGGTTATGGCGAGCGGGCAGAGAAGTGGAGCTGAGCCCAAGACCAAATCAGGCATGATCTTATTAAATGGCGTAGCAGGCTCGAGGGGCCAAATGGCCTACTCCTGCTCCAAATTCATATGTTAAATTACCATCACATATTTCCATGTGTCTATTTGTGCCTGCAGCTCACCAACCTTATTTACCAAACCTTGTGCATGTACGGACATGCATTGTAAACCTGCCTTAGACCTTCTTGCATTCTCTCTTAATCTGACCCCCACTTAATACCTTACTATGTCTTAATCCAGTGCTATCTGACCTTCCCACTCCTGTTCACACATCGATTCTCCTTTGTAATGCTACATTCTGGTCTCCTGCCCTAGCCAGATTAGTTGACACCTTCCGCAACAGCACTAGCAACCACACCACCCCCTCCCCCCCACCTCCCACGCGAGGATATTGGTCCCAGGTCTGTTGAAATGCAACCCGTCGGGCCTGTACAGGTCCCACTTCCTCCAGAACCTGTCCTAATGCCCATGTAATTAACGTCCTCTCTCCTGCACCAACACTCCACCCACACATTCATCTGCTCTAGCTTGTGGCACTGAAAGTAATTCGGTGATTACTATCTTTGAGGTCCTGATTTTGTAATCTCTTTACTCGCTTCCTCAAATCTACCCGCAGGAACTCATCCCTCTTTCAACATATTTTGTTGATACCGATATGGAGCACGACCTCTGTTTGCTCCCCCTCCCACTCAGAAAGTTCTGCAGCCGTTCAGGGTCTCTTTGAACTTTGCACCAGAGAACCAATACACCATCGGGGAATTACTTATGCGGCCAATGAAAAGCCTGTCTGTTCCCGTAATAATAGAATCTCCTATCACTTTTGAATTCCCGATCTTCCTACTCCTCCCATTTACAGCTGAGCCACCCGTGGTGACATGGACTTGGCTCTGGCTGGACTCCCCAGAGGAACTATTGCCCGTAAATAGTACAGAAAACCGATATACTCTAAACACGCTTCACCAGGAAGGCAAATGGAATGTCAGGAAGGCAAATGGAATGTCGGGAAGGCAAATGGAGTGTGGCAAGGTACACAGAGTAAAAGGCAGCGAAGTTCTGCTACAATTGTACAGGGTATTGGTGAGGCCAGACCTGGAGTACGGCATACAGTTTTGTTCTCCGTATTTAAGGATTGATATACTTGCATTGGAGACTGTCCACAGAAGGTTCACGAGGTTAATTCCGGGGATGAGGGGGTTGACTTATGACGATAATTTGAATAGTTTGGGCCTATACTCATTGAAGTTCAGAAGAGTGAGAGGTGATTTTATTGAAACTTACAAGATAATGAGGAGTGTCTACAAGGTGGATGCAGAGAGGATATTTCCACTCATAGAGTAAACTAGTTCTAGGGGACATAGTATTAGAACAAGGGTCCGGCAATTTAAAACTGAGACGAGGAGATATTTTTTCTCTCAAAGTGTTGTAAATCTATGGACTTCTCTGCCCCACGGATGTATTTAAGGCGGAGTTAGGCAGATTTTTGAGTGATAAGGGTGTAAAGGGTTATGGGGAGTGGGCAGGGAAGTGGAACTGAATCCATGATCAGATTAGTTATGAACTTATTGAATGGCGGAGCAGGCTCAAGGGGCCAAATGGCCTACTCCTGTTCCTATTTCTTATGTTCTTATCTAACTTCGACTATACCTGTGGCAAAATATGTCGAAATCATTTCAAATATTGTGCTCAAAGAAGACTTTAAGTAAAAATAACAAGTTGCATTTACATAGCTCTTTCACCGTAACAAAACGTCCAAAGGTGCATCACAAGAGGGTTATCAATCAAAGTTTGACACCAAACCACAGTTGGACTTATCAGGACAGATGACTAAAAGCTTGGTCAAAGATGTAAGTGTTAAGGAGCACGTTTTATGAGTAGAGACAGGTATCGAGGTGGTGAGGCTTAGCGAGGGAAGTCCAGAGCTTCGTGCCAAGGCAGCTGAAGGAACGACCACCAATGTTGGAATAATTAAAATCGGGGTCGTGCAGGATGGCAAGGTTGGAGGCACACACATTTCGCGAATGCCTGGAGGGCTGGAGGAGGTTATAGAATTAGAGAGGGGTGAGGCTACGTAGTGATTTGAAAACAAAAATGATAATTTTAAAATTGAGGCATTGCCAGACCAGGAGCCAATGCAGTCAGCGAGTGCAGGCGTGCTGGGTGAAT